>NC_091982.1:246084971-246396762 GCF_044704955.1 Pristiophorus japonicus
AGGCAATTGAAACTAGTCCAGGAGATCACCCTGGCCGTATTCGATTCCCTGCAGTACTTACCATCGTAGTTAAATGAGTTCAGGTTCTCCACGATGAGGCATGCAGTTGTGAGCCTGGTGGATGAACTGGTCTGGTTCTGTTTGATCGTTAAACATAGAAACATAGAAAATAGGTGCAGGAGTAGGCCATTCGGCCCTTCGAGCCTGCACCGCCATTCAATGAGTTCATGGCTGAACATGCAACTTCAGTACCCCATTCCTGCTTTCTCGCTATACCCCTCAATCCCCCTAGTAATAAGGACTACATCTAACTCTCTTTTGAATATATTTAGTGAATTGGCCTCAACAACTTTCTGTGGTAGAGAATTCCACAGGTTCACCACTCTCTGGGTGAAGAAGTTTCTCCTCATCTCGGTCCTAAATGGCTTACCCCTTATCCTTAGACTGTGACCCCTGGTTCTGGACTTCCCCAACATTGGGAACATTTTTCCTGCATCTAACCTGTCTAAACCCGTCAGAATTTTAAACATTTCTATGAGATCCCCTCTCATTCTTCTGAACTCCAGTGAATGCAAGCCCAGTTGATCCAGTCTTTCTTGATATGTCAGCCCCGCCATCCTGGGAATCAGTCTGGTGAACCTTCGCTGCACTCCCTCAATAGCAAGAATGTCCTTCCTCAAGTTAGGAGACCAAAACTGTACACAATACTCCAGGTGTGGCCTCACCAATGCCCTGTGCAACTGTAGTAACACCTCCCTGCCCCTGTACTCAAATCCCCTCGCTATGAAGGCCAACATGCCATTTGCCTTCTTAACCGCCTGCTGTAGCTGCATGCCAACCTGCAATGACTGATGTACCATGACACCCAGGTTTCGTTGCACCTCCCCTTTTCCTAATCTGTCACCATTCAGATAATAGTCTGTTTCTCTGTTTTTACCACCAAAGTGGCTAACCTCACATTTATCCACATTATACTTCATCTGCCATGCATTTGCCCACTCACCTAACCTATCCAAGTCGCTCTGCAGCCTCATAGCATCCTCCTCGCAGCTCACACTGCCACCCAACTTAGTGTCATCGGCAACTTTGGAGATACTACATGTAATCCCCTCGTCTAAATCATTGATGTACAATGTAAACAGCTGGGGCCCCAGCACAGAACCTTGCGGTACCCGACTAGTCACTGCCTGCCATTCTGAAAAGTATCCATTTACTCCTACTCTTTGCTTCCTGTCTGCCAACTAATTCTCAATCCACGTCAGCACACTACCCCCAATCCCATGTGCTTTAACTTTGCACATTAATCTCTTGTGTGGGACCTTGTCGAAAGCCTTCTGAAAGTCCAAATACACCACATCAACTGGTTCTCCCTTGTCCACTCTACTGGAAACATCCTCAAATAATTCCAGAAGATTTGTCAAGCATGATTTCCCTTTCACAAATCCATGCTGACTTGGACCTATCATGTCACCTCTTTCCAAATGCGCTACTATGACATCCATAATAATTGATTCCATCATTTTACCCACTACCGATGTCAGGCTGACCGGTCTATAATTCCTTGTTTTAAAAAGTGGGGTTACATTGGCTACCTTCCACTCCATAGGAACTGATCCAGAGTCAATGGAATGTTGGAAAATGACTGTCAATGCATCCGCTATTTCCAAGGCCACCTCCTTAAGTACTCTGGGATGCAGTCCATCAGGCCCTGGGGATTTATCGGCCTTCAATCCCATCAATTTCCCCAACACAATTTCCCGACTAATAAGGATTTCCCTCAGTTCCTCCTTCTTACTCGACCCTCTGACCCCTTTTATATCCGGAAGGTTGTTTGTGTCCTCCTTAGTGAATACCAAACCAAAGTACTTGTTCAATTGGTCTGCCATTTCTTTGTTCCGCGTTATGACTTCCTCTGATTCTGACTGCAGGGGCCCTACGTTTGTCTTTACAAACCTTTTTCTCTTTACATAACTATAGAAGCTTTTGCAGTCCGTCTTAATGTTCCAAGCTTCTTCTCGTACTCTATTTTCCCTGCCCTAATCAAACCCTTTGTCCTCCTCTGCTGAGTTCTAAATTTCTCCCAGTCCCCGGGTTCGCTGCTATTTCTGGCCAATTTGTATGCCACTTCCTTGGCTTTAATACTATCCCTGATTTCCCTTGATAGCCACGGTTGAGCCACCTTCCCTTTTTTATTTTTACACCAGACAGGGATGTAAAATTGTTGTAGTTCATCCATTCAGTCTCTAAATGTCTGTCATTGCCCATCCACTGTCAACCCCTTAAGTATCATTCGCCAATCTATCCTAGCCAATTCACGTCTCATACCTTCAAAGTTACCCTTCTTTAAGTTCTGGATCATGGTCTCTGTATTAACCGTTTCATTCACCATCCTAATGTAGAATTCCACCATATTATGGTCACCCTTCCCCAAGGGGCCTCGCACAACGAGATTGCTAATTAATCCTCTCTCATTACACAACACCCAGTCTAAGATGGCCTCCCCCCTAGTTGGTTCCTCGACATATTGGTCTAGAAAACCATCCCTTATGCACTCCAGGAAATCCTCCTCCACCATATTGCTTCCAGTTTGGTTAGCCCAATCTATATGCATATTAAAGTCACCCATGATAACTGCTGCACCTTTATTGCATGCACCCCTAATTTCCTGTTTGATGCCCTCCCCAACATCACTTCTACTGTTTGGAGGTCTGTACACAACTCCCACTAACGTTTTTTGCCCTTTGGTGTTCTGCAGCTCTACCCATATAGATTCCACATCATCCAAGCTAATGTACTTCCTAACTATTGCATTAATCTCCTCTTTAACCAGCAATGCTACCCCACCTCATTTTCCTTTTATTCTATCCTTCCTGAATGTTGAATACCCTTGGATGTTGAGTTCCCAGCCCTGATCATCCTGGAGCCACGTCTCTGTAATCCCAATCACATCATATCTGTTAACATCTATTTGCACAGTTAATTCATCCACCCTATTACGGATATGCCTTGCATTAAGACACAAAGCCTTCAGGCTTGTTTTTTTAACACCCTTTGTCCTTTTAGAATTATGATGTAGTGTGGCCCTTTTTGTTTCTTGCCTTTGTTTACTCAGCCTTCCACTATTGCTTTTTACCTTTCTACCATCTGTTTCTGACTCCATATTACTTCGCCCTGTCTCGCTGCATAGGTTCCCATCCCCCTGCCATATTAGTTTAAACACTCCCGAACTGCATTCGCAAATGTTACCCCCAGAACATCAGTTCCAGTCCTGCCCAAGTCCCTTTTGTACAAACCTTTGCTAATAAGCCAGCTCGTTCTTTACAGAAAATGTGAATTCTTACACAGAGAACCCATGAAGCAAATACACTGCAACGACCTTCTGACTCGGAGGCGAGAGTGCTACCCACTGAGCCACGGCTGACACTGGAAGAGCCAGTGCCTTGGGGAGTGGTGAGATAGACCACAGTCATTGAGGACAGAAGAGTGCGAGGGAAAAAATTGGCACAAAGTGATTGAGTTTAATCTCACACGACAGCTGCCTCGAGTTACATATCAGTATAGATTTAATATGCTAATATTTCAAAGAATCTATTCTTAGAACTATAGATTAAACTTTTTTTTAATGGGCTGCTCGAGCTTTGGGCCTCATGGTTTCAACTCAATTTGTAAAAAACGTCTCAAATCGGACGGACGTTTCATAGAAACATAAAAACATAGAAAATAGGTGCAGGAATAGGCCATTCGGCCCTTCGAGCTTGCATCACCATTCAATATGATCATGGCTGATCATGCAACCTCAGTACCCCATTCCTGCTTTCTCTCCATACCCCTTGATCCCTTTAGCCGTAAGGCCCACATCTAACTCCCTTTTGAATATATCTAACGAACTGCCCTCAACAACTTTCTGTGGTCGAGAATTCTACAGGTTCACAATTCTCTGAGTGAAGAAGTTTCTCCTCATCTCGGTCCTAAATGGCTTATCGCTTATCCTTCGACTGTGACCCCTGATTCTGGACTTCCCCAACATCGGGAACATTCTTCCTGCATCTAAGCTGTGCAATCCTGTTTCTATGAGATCCCCTCTCATTCTTCTAAATTCCAGTGATTATAAGCCTAGTCGATCCAGTCTTTCTTCATACGTCAGTCCTGCCATCCCGGGAATCAGTCAGGTGAACCTTCGCTGCACTCCCTCAATAGCAAGAATGTCTTTCCTCAGATTAGGAGACTAAAACTGTACACAATATTCAAGGTGTGGCCTCACCAAGGCCCTGTACAACTGCACTAAGACCTCCCTGCTCCTATACTCAAATCCTCTCGCTAAGAAGGCCAACATACCATTTGCCTTCTTCACCGCTGTAGCTGCATGCCAACTTTCAATGACTGATGTATCATGAGACCCAGGTCTCGTTGCACCTCCCCTTTTCCTAATCTGTCACCATTCAGATAATATTCTGCTTTCCTGTTTTTGCCACCAAAGTGGATAACCTCACATTTATCTACATTATACTGCATCTGCTATGCATTTGCCCACTCACCTAACCTGCCCAAGTCACCCTGCAGCCTCTTAGCATCCTCCTCACAGCTTACACTGTCACCCTGCTTAGTGTCATCTGCAAACTTGGAAATATTACATTCAATTCTTTCGTCTAAATCATTAATGTATATTGTAAATAGCTGGGGTCCCAGCACTGAACCTTGCGGTATCCCACTAGTCACTGTCTGCCATTCTGAAAAAGACTTGTTTATTCCTACTCTTTGCTTTCTGTCTGCCAACCAGTTCTCTATCCACGTCAATACATTACCCCCAATACCATGTGCTTTAATTTTGCACACTAATCTCTTGTGTGGGACCTTGTCAAAAGCCTTTGAAAGTCCAAATACACCACATCCACTGGTTCTCCCTTGTCCACTCCACTAGTTCCCAGCCTATGTAGGTCGGTGAAAGGATGCTGTCCCCTGCTGCTATTGTAGTTCCCATTCATGTGTGATTAACACATTTGTTCAAATTACTAACAGTGGCTGCGTGTCTCCTCGGTATCGGTATCCAGCGCTGTAAGATGGCTCCGTGGATATGCTTGAACCCTCTGCTCTGTGACTCTGTTATTCATTTGCGGTTTTGTACCTGTGCGCTGTCGCTGTCCTGTGAAGCTGTTGTATTGTATAGTGTGTTCTGTCATTCACTGCTCTTTTTTAAAAAAAAACACATGAATTGTGATGTTTATTAAATGCTCTGAGCATAGTAACTTGCCCTGCATTTACAGTGCTCTTGAGTACAGTAAACGAGTGCTGTAATCTGAGAATTATGTTGCTACGATTCAATAATTCAGTGCAAAAATGAAATATGTCCAAGTTGTAGCCGCTGGGAGGCCGTTTTCCTTGCTCTCTCTCTGCTGTAACAATGTCACGTTGGGTTACGTTGGGGGGACGCTGCAATCTGCCCTGTTCTGGAATTTTCTGCCGTTGCTGAAATTTCGCTCCAGTTCTTTTACTTTCTGGGTTACAGTCTCCGACTGAGCAAAGCTGGTGGCAAAATCCTCACCATACTCCCGTGTCAGCCAAACCAATGGTAGGGTCAGGAAACATGCACACAATGAGAAAGAAGAAAAAGAACGAAAGACTTGCATTTCTATAGCGCCTTTCACGACCACCGGACGTCCCAAAGTGCTTTACAGCCAATGAATTGTCAAGTTGACTCTAAAAGAAAGAACGACTTGCATTTATACAGCACCTTTCACGTCCATAGGACGTCCCAATCAATGAAGTAGTTTTTGGTGTGTGGTCACTGTGGTAATGTAGGAAACGCAGCAGCCAATTTGTGCACAGCAAGCTCCCACAAACAGCAACACCATAATGACCAGATAATCTGTTTTTGTTATGTTGGTTGAGGGATAAAGATTGGCCCCAGAACACCAGGGAGAGCTCCCCTGCTCCTCTTTCAAATAGTGCCATGTGATCTTTTATGTCCACCTGAGAGAGCAGACAGAGCTTTAGTTTAACGTTTCATCCGAAAGGTGGCACCTTTGACAGTGCGGCACTCCCTCAGCACTGCACTGGAGTGTCAGCCTCGATTTTTGTGCTCAAGTCGAGGGTGCTGCCCACTGAGATGCAGCTGAATCTTTAAGTGCATCTGTAAGAAAAGCTGGTAGTTATACAGCCCTCACCCCTCCCCCCCCCCCTCCCCCCCAGTTTATATATCACCGCTCCCGGAAAAGCTCTTCTTATACTTTGAATTGCAGAGTGCAGTGACTGTTGTTATGTGTGGGGAAACCATTTAATTTCCTTTGTCGTCCACAAACAGCAATGGGGCTGTCTGCCCAATCTTTCTGTTTTTGGTTGAAGGGTGAATATTGACCAGGATATTCATTGGAATCATAGAAAGATACAGCACAGAAGGCGATCTTGCGGGCCCATCATGCCTGTGCTGGCTCCTTGTAAGAGACAGATTTTGACACCGAACCACATAAGATATTAGGGCAGACTTGGTCAAAGACTTAGGTCTAAGGGAACGGCTTAAAGAAGGAGAGAGAGGCGGCGAGGTTTAGGGAGGGAATTCCAGAGCTTAGGGTCCCAGGCAGCTGAAGGCACGGCCGCCAATTGTGGTACGATTATAATCGGGTTAAGCATTCTTTTTTTTATCTATTTATGAAACAGATTTTCCAACAAAACCAACTGATGCCACAACAATTATGCAGCTCCTTCTTTAAAGGAACTAATTACATAAATGTGGCTCATGGACATTGTATGTTAATGAGCCCTGTGTAGAGGGTGTTTTACTCTGTATCTAACCCCGTGCTGTACCTGCCCTGGGAGTGTTTGATGGGACAGTGTAGAGGGAGCTTTACTCTGTATCTAACCCGTGCTGTAACTGCCCTGGGAGTGTTTGATGGGACAGTGTAGAGGGAACTTTACTCTGTATCTAACTCATGCTGTACCTGCCCTGGGAGTGTTTGATGGGACAGTGTAGAGGGAGCTTTACTCTGTATCTAACCCGTGCTGTAACTGCCCTGGGAGTGTTTGATGGGACAGTGTAGAGGGAACTTTACTCTGTATCTAACCCGTGCTGTACCTGCCCTGGGAGTGTTTGACACCTGCACTGGTTATTTAAAATGGAGGAGTATTTCTTTCTCACAGCATTAACATCGCTCTACCTGCTGAAAATGCGTTACCATAAAAAAAGTGCATAAAAAATCTTTTGGAAACTTTCACTACTTGCTGACTTCAGGGCAGCATTGAAATCCCTTTTTTATGTTTTTGTGCAAGTGTTAAACTTTAATATTCAGTCATCAAATATTAATGCCTAACACTTGCAGAGTCATTGAATATTAATATGTGAGACTTGCCGAGTCATTGAATATTAATGTGTTGGACCTGCATCTTGTGATAGTTCACAAAGTGACAGGAACTATTTCAAGTTCCTGTATCTACCACTTTAATCACAATCTTGGTCTCACTTAAGCACCAGCCACTTGTCGGTGTCAGCCTTGGTTTAGTGGGTGGTACTCTCGCCTGTGAGATAGAAGGCTCTGGGGTCTTGTCCCACTCCAGAGACTTGAACACATTATCCAGGCAGATAATCTGAGGAAGTGCTACACTGTTGGAGGTGCCGTCTTTCGGATGAGACGTTAAACCGATGCCCGTCTGCTCTCTCGGGTGGATGTAAAACATCCCACGACACTATTTCGAAGAAGAGCGGGATAAGTTATCCCCGGTGTCCTGGGGCTGATATTTATCCCTCAACCAACATCGCTGCAACAGTTTATCCGGTCATTATCACATTGCTGTTTGTGGGAGCTTGCTGTGCACAAATTGGCTGCCGTCCTTCCTACATTACAACAATGACTACACTCCAAAAGGTATTTCATTGGCTGTCAAGCACTTTGGGACATCCTGAGGCTATAGAAATGCAAGTTCTTTCTTTTATTGATATAGCTCCTTTAATGTGGTAAAACTTAGTGTGGCGCTTTCCCAGAGAGTAGTGAGACAAAACTGACTGGGTATTAAACAGTAAAAGAGAAGACAAAATATAAGCCTGATAATTAATCGATGGCAAATTTGAGTTTGAGAAAAGGAAGAGGGAGGTGAGGGAATGAATCAGGTGGAATCGAAGAGCTGCAATGAGTCAGGAGGTGCAAGATCACGTGGGACGGGATATTCAGAGCTTGGGAAGAATATGAGAGGGAAGTTTAGAGGAGAGTTGTGAGTCATGCCAGAATGAGACTTTTGGCATAATTATCTTAATTGAGGCACAGCTACACAAATCTAAGTGACAGGGATTAAGTATGTGTGGCAGAAAATGCTCTGTCAACCCCACAGCAAACGCGGCACTAATACCTTTAATCGCCGCACAACCGAAACGCCTCCATTTAACCACTTCGCTGCTGAACTCCACACTCGCTGTGAGTGGAAACATCGGAATTAGCTTAACTACCCTGAGGCAAAGTGGACGATTCCCCACGGTTTTTGCGGGGGGAGGAGGGTCGGCGGGAGTGGACAAGGAAAGATAGAAATGGAGAATGTATTTGCGTTTTGGACCTGGACAAAATGTTTCTGTACTTTCCCATTCTTACCATCAGTGAGCGTTCTTGCACTTCAGGATTTTATGATGTGAGTGGTTCAGTGCAAAAACAACAACAATTGGCGTTTATATAGAGCGCCTTTAATGCAGTAAAACGTCCCAAGGCACCTTCACAGGAGCGATTATCAGACAAAAATTTCACACCGAGACACATGAGGAGATATTAGGACAGGTGACCAAGAGGTTTGGTCAAAGGGGTAGGTTTTAAAGAGCGTCTCAAAGGAGGAGAGAGAGGCGGAGAGGTTTAGGGACAGAATAGATGGAATGGGTCACCAAGGAGAACATTGAAGCAGACAGTGGAACTGGGACCAAGAGACAATCAGATGTGTTTGTGGATAGAGCGACTTAGTGGGATAGGTGAGGTTGCAATCCATTAAAGTAAAGCGTAGGCTTGTCGGGGCCGAATGTTCCTCATTTTGAGCTGATTGGTCGGCAGAACAGTCACGGCGAGAGCTTTCCTTCGGATACGTTGAGCTGTCTGCCATTGCCGGTGGAAGAATCGAGTCTCGGTGTCCTGGGAGTGGAGGTGACCTCGAGCCCTCTGACAAGAACGTCACGGTTTTCCCGCAAGGTGGATCGGAACTTCCCCGATTGGCAGAAGCTTGGAACTCTCTCCCGTAAACGGCAATTGATACCAGATCAGCTGTTAATTTTAAATCCGAGAGTGATAGATTTTTGTTAACCCTTATTGATTTTTGATCTTATCAGGGGTGGGGGGGCGAGCCCCAGGGAGCACTCGCGGGGCTACGGGGAATGGGAGGGCGGCAGTGGGACCAGCTGAGGTGCTCTTGCAGAGAGCCGGCACAGGCTCGATGGCCCGAATGGACTCCTTCTGTGCTGTAACCATTCTATGATTCAAAGGTATTAAGGGATATGTGGGGCAAGGGGGGGGTAAATGGAATTAGGTCAGAGATCAGCCATGATCTCAATGAACGTCTGCTTCAATGTTCTCCTTGGTGACCCATTCTATCTGTTCCCTCCCTAAACCTCTCCGTCTCTCTCTCTCCTCCTTTGAGACGCTCCTTAAAACGTACCTCTTTGACCAAACCTGTTGGTCACCTGTCCCAATATCTCCTTGCGTGTCTCGGTGTGAAATTGTTGTCTGATAATGGCCTCCTGTTCCTATGGCGAGGGTTTTTTTGTGTGGGGGAAACGAGTGGATCTGAGGTCGACCTAACGATTTATTTTCTTCCCTTTTTTTTTTGTTTCTTTTCCAGTTTGCATGTACAGAGAGCCATCGATGCATGAAATCGGGGACAAAGCCGGACGCTCACGGAAGAGTTCGGGAACGCCCACCATGAATGGAGGCAAAGTTGTCAACCAAGAGGAGTGTACATAGCAGGAGAAAGGCATGGGGAATCTGAACTGGACCCACAGGCACAACTTACAAAGTTAAACAAAAAAAAAAAATTTAAATTATTAAATAAATCCGGAAGAGAGGATTTCTTGAACATGCAAGTTCTTTACATGAACTGACGAAGCCATTGAGAAAAGAAGAATTAAATCAGGACTTGATTTCCGTTTTGTTTCCTCTTATGCAAAACTCTCCACTCTGTGGTAAACTCATCTATCAGACGTTAAATAAAAAAAGAGAACTTAAATTACCCTACACTTTTGAGATTTGAAACAAATAGCCCTCAGAAGCCAGAGGCCTTTCTTGCTTCTCAACTGTTGAAAACCTTAAAGCTGAAGACAGGATTTTGGTTTAGAAACTACTACCTGTATTCCATTTTTTCACCTGAGGAATCAACCCATCTCAGTCCATTCAGACCGCAGATGCAGGGCTCTGTGTTCCGACGGTGCTGGCCACACCTTAACTTGGCCAACCAGCTGCTTGCCATGATCCAGAACCTGCCTTATCATCTTAGTGACGCTTCAGTACTAGGAAAGGAAAGGAACGTAGGTCCAAGTGGCTCAAGAGGGGGGTGGCCAATTGTGGTTGGGTATGAAGGCCTCCACATCCTTTGGTTTGGTGGACATTTGGCCACCAGGAAGTAGACTGCATTTTATTTGACTTTCTCTGCCCACCCCTCCCCTCCCCCCCCCGCCACACCCCTCCTCCCTCCCCTCCCCATCCCCTCCCCATCCCCTCCCCTCTCCTACCCCCACCCATCCCCATCCCCATCCACCCTCCCACCCATCCCCATCCACCCTCCCACCCATCCCCACTTCCCCCAATTCTCCCCCATCTCCACCCCGCTCCCCCATCTACCCCATCCCCACCCCCACCTCTCACCCATCTCCACCCATTCGACCCCACCCCATCCCCCATCTCCACCCCTCTCCCCTCACCCATCCCCATTTCCCCCACCCCTCCCCCATTTCCACCCCTCTTCCCCATCCCCTCTCACCACCCCCCCCCCCCCGCATCATGGAAGCTCTCACTCCTTTTCCAGTTCCAACCCTCCGTCCTTTCTCTGAAAGTAGTCTAGGCCCATCCTGTGAGGGTAGACCAGGTAGGAACCATATCTGTGTGTACTGGGGCCCACTCCTGTTCAATGATCTAAGCCTGCACCATTTGATAACCATATTCCAAAACCATCCATTGGACCACGGTGCGGTGATATTGGACGCGTAGATGTACACCCTTGCGTAGATTGTCTGGCAGTGCTTCGCTGGTTCGGTGGGTCACGTTTTGTGACTATTTTCTTCGGAAACATTCCAGATTGGTGGAGTTACCAAAGCTTTTGAGTTGTGCAGAAATTCTGGCTAGGCAAGGACTGCTAACTCAAGTCTAGAGCCCACTCACACATTCACGGTATTGGCTGCATGTATGGTATCACTTTTCTGTTGTTGCCGGATTCCCCGTGAGCACTGCATCTTTAGCATGCATTTTGCCCCATTGATCAGACTCGAGGCTATCGCTAACTGGTGGTCGGGTTCAGCTTAGAGCGATCGATGTTAGTCACATGACCTAGGGTGAATATTGGTGCACTCTGGCAGTTATTACATTTAGGCCAGTGAGATTAATAAAGCTATGCCACAAAAGAAATGTTCCGAGAGCTGTGGTTTGGCCACCGATGGTGTGGTGAAGGAGGTGGCGGATACACAGGAGGCCAGACTGGGAGGAAAGATGGGCGAATGGGACTCGGTGCGAGTTAGGATATAGACAGCAGCATTTTGGAAGGGTATTCAGACCAACTGGATACCATCAACTACATGGAAGGCTGCTCGTGGCTGATGTTCAGTGATGATGACTGGGTTCCTGAGTAAATTGCTGAACTTGGTTTGGTTGCTTTCCATGGTCTTGGGGGACAGTTCCCTCGGTCACTCTGTATTAGTGACACGGCAGGGAGATCTACTCTGATCGCAATTGCTTGCAATCTCGAGTCAGCAGAACGCAACCACGTGAAGGTGTAGGAGGTTCACTGGGTTGATTCCTGGGATGAAAGGGCTGTCTTATAAGGTAAGGTTGAGCAGTTTGGGCCTATACGCATTGGAGTTTAGAAGAATGAGAGGTGATCTTATTGAAACATGTAAGATTCTGAGGAGGCTTGACAGGACGGATCCAGAAAGGATATTTCCCCTCGTGGGGGAATCTAGAACTAGGGGACATAGTTTCAGAATAAGGGGTCGCCCATTTAAGATGCAGATGAGGAGGAATTTCTTCTCTGAGGGTCGTGAATCTTTGGAATTCTCTACCCCAGGAAGCTGTGGAAGCTGGGTCATTGAATATATTCAAGGCCGAGATAGACAGATTCTTGAACTATAGGGGAGTCAAGGGTTATGGGGAACAGTGGAATTGAGGCCAAGATCAGATCAGCCATGATCTTATTGAATGATGGAGCAGGCTCAAGGGGCCATGTGGCCTACTCCTGCTCCTATTTCTTATGTCGGAGTTTGCAATGGGAAATCGACAACAGGAAGTGAGGTGTTGCACGCAGGAAGTGTGCGCAGAAGGAAGGTTTTGAGCATGCCTGACTGCTGCATTCCAGGAGAGCTCACTGGCCAGCGGTCAGGTGTGTGAATCTTTGGGGGTCGATTTGTTGCCGAGGTTTAAAACTGGTCGCCCGTTATCGAAACTGCCCGCTTTCCCTTCCAATTGATTTCTTGCCTCGGGGGAGCAGGCAGCAAGTTGAAAAATCTATCCCTTCCCCATTTTAACCTCGGCCACAGAGGCCAATTACAGTCCTCCCGTTATTATAGAAAGAAGAAAGGCTTACAATCAATCAGGAGGCACATTTGCCACACAGAGTGGTTGATACCTGGAATGGGGTCTGGGCTCGGGGAGTGGAGGTGAAATCTCATGAGGAAACTAGTTACCAGCTGTGATGGGGCACAAGGGTCTCTACGGAAGCGTGAGCTGGATGGAGTTCCCGCGAGGGATCCAAGAACCTTACCTTGAATTCTTGAACGTGGAAATCAATTTCACCTTCGGAAAAACTCACCCAAATTTTGCCTGTAACGTGTGAATTGAAGGTCGAGAGAACATTGGGAACACCTCATCACTGAGCCAACAGTCGAGGTCCCTGCCTTCGACCCCCCCCCCTCGGAGACAGTGGGCAGTGAGCACCCCGACCCAATCCGCACGGGGCAGGGACGCTGTGACCACCGCTCCACACGTGGACGGTGAGGGACGACCCGAAGTGCGACTGTGGCCCTGAGTCCCAGACCCTGGAACACCTCACATCGACCGGCCCACTGAGATCTGTTGTGGGAGGCACCTCATTTCCCCACTCGGCGTCTCAGGAGGCCATCGAAAGGAGAGCCAACACTAGACATCCCATTATAAACCTTTCCCGACATACGAAAGTAGTATTGGGCCTTATCAGGCAGAATTTGCTCATCTCAAAAAGTAATGGAGTTGTGGAACAAGTTAAAAGATTAAAGGTCTTGCATTTATGTAGCGCCTTTCGCCACCTCAGGGTGTCCCAAAGCGCTTTACAGCCATTGAAGGACTTTTTTGAAGTGTAGTTACTGTTGCAATGTGGAAAACGCGGCAGCCAATTTGCACGCAGCAAGCTCCCACAAACAGCAATGTGATAATGACCCAGATAGTCTGCTTTTAGTGATGTTGATAGAAATGCAAGTTCTTCCTTTTCAATGTCTGGGGCTCAAGGTCACATTGTGAAACAGGGAACCAGCGAGGAAGTGAGTGCTTTAATTAATTCAGTGGTCCCTGTGCCACTTTGGAGCAGCACTGTTCCTAGACTGTAACCACTCGCAAATAGATGGGGCAAGGCCGGCGTGGCACCACTCTGGAAATGTTAATGAAATCCTTGAACTGTGGGTCCCCGATGGGAATCAGCAACACCGCGCGCTATTAATGCACCCTGTACCTGATAATGTAACACAAACCAGCCATTTCCTGCCATTGACCGCTGGCGTCTTCTTGTTCAACTTGCGGTGACAGTGTTACAGTTACCGATTGTTTAACGTGAATGTCATCCTGTATTGGTGCCCTATATGTTGGGCATTAGACTGGCATTGAAAGGCAGCCAGCGTATCACCTGTAAAATAGAAATACTGGACTGCAGTCTAACTCTGCTCTGGTCGTTCATGTCCAGAATGACAGATACCCGGGAGTGAGTTAGTGGCTGGAATCTGATCGAGGGATTCGGGGGGGTTTATATACAGAATAACAGATACTCGGGAGTGAGTTAGAGGCTGAAATCTGATTGAGGGGTTCAGGGGGTTTATATACAGGATAACAGATACCCGGGAGTGAGTTACAGGCTGGAATCTAATCGAAGGGTTCGGGTGGTTTATATATAGATTGATAAATACCCAGAAGTGAGTTACAGGCTGGAATCTAATCGAAGGGTTCGGGTGGTTTATATATAGATTGACAGATACCCAGAAGTGAGTTACAGGCTGGAATCTAATTGAAGGGTTCGGGTGGTTATATATAGATTGACAGATACCCAGAAGTCAGTTACAGGCTGGAATCTAATTGAGGGGTTCAGGAGGGGGGGTGGGGGGCTTTTAAATAGAATAATAGATACCCCGGGAGTGGGTTTCAAGTTGGAATATAATCAAGGGGTTTGGGTGGCTTCTATATAGAATAATGAATACCGAGGGGTGAGTTATAGGCTGGAATCTAATCGAAAGGTTCGGGAAGGAGTTTATATGTAGAATTACAGATACCCGGGAGTAAGTTACAGGCTGGAATCTAATCGAGGGGTTTGAGGGTTTATATGTATGATAACAGATACCTGGGAGTGAGTTACAGGCTGGAATCTACTCAAGGGTTTGAGAATGGGGGTGGAGTTTATATATAGAATTAAAGATACCCAGGAGTGAGTTACAGGCTGGAATCTAATTGAGGGGTTTGAGTGCTTTATATATATTATAACAGATACCCAGGAATGAGTTACAGGCTGGAATCTAATTGGGGGTTTTGGTGGGGCGGGGTTTATATGTAGAATTACAGATACCCGGGAGTAAATTATAGGCTGGAGTCTAATCGAGAGGTTTAGGGGGTTTATATATAGATTGGCATACCCAGGAATGAGTTACAGGCCGGAATCTAATCGAGCAGTTCAGATAGTTTATATACAGAATAAGAGATACCCAGGAGTGAGTTACAGGCTGGAAACTAATCGAGGGGTTAAGATACTTTATTTTTAGAGTAATGGAGCTCCTGAAATGTAGTTAACAAGTTATTTGGTATATAAACTGTCAGATCCCTCATTCAGATAGTCATGCTGTGTATCCATTGCTTTCGGTCTGTTGATTAAATAGCTGGTTTGGGGAGCAGAGTGTCTGAACAACTAATAGGTTTGGCCTGGCAGTTTAAATATTTCTGACCTTTTAATCTTTATTAACAATAACAGTATAAAATGTTTTTAATAAATTCAGTGCAAAATGTGCTGAGTTACTTCAGTTGTTTTAATGACAGGACATATGTAAGTGATCAAATCCTTACAGTGCTCTGTTGTTTATTGCTGCTTGCTGTCTTGGTTCATTAGGACTGGCACAGCGCTAGCCAAGGAGCAAATTGTTTTCCTGCAGTGTGTTCATGGCCTGCAGTTCAGTGTAGGAACGTTAGAAGTTCCAGAACGCTGGCATGTTCGTGGGTGAACACTCTACGGGTTATTTCCTTAGGATTTTAGCTAGCATGGGACGTCTAATAACCCGACAGCTTAAGTTGTCCGATGCAAGGGGGCGTAATCTCAAAATTAGAGCTAGGCCATCGAAGGGCAAAATCAGGAAGTACCAAGGGTGGTGGAAATCTGGAACTCCCTCCCTCTAAAAGGCTGGGGGTCAATTGGAGCTTTCAGGACTGAGGTGGGCAGACTTTTGTTGGGTAAGGGTAGCAAAGGATACGGGGCAAAGGAGTTTGAGGGGCCGATCGGCCATGATCTAATTGAATGGTGAAGCAGGCGCGAAGGGCTGAATGGCCTCCTCGTCTTCCTATGAGCAGGCTCAATTACCTTTTGCGTGCTGTCTTATTCCTTAGCGGCGCTTATCACGTGTAGCTAATGCACAGGCACACATATGTTACTTACTGTAAGTATGGATGAAAATGGCCCGATGGACTCATCCTTCTAAAATAGCCACCTTCCTATCACAGTTGCTCCGCACCCAGCAGAATGAGAGCTGCGAGCCCAGGTTTAATGTCTTATCCCAGGGACAGTGGGCTAGATTCTGACTTTGCCCGATGGTCTAAATCGGGAGATAGCGAGTCGGAGGCCTGTTTACCATCACTACCCGATTTTTATATTCCAGAGATGTAGAATGGGCTGGTGACCCAGTGTGCCCAATCTCCATTATTTGTCAGTTCTTAACTGGGGAGCCGAAGCCCACCTTTGGAACTTGAATCCACAGCCTTGTGATCTGGTGCAACCAACACAAAACGTTAGTAGGCAGGTACAGCAAGTAATCAGGAAGGCAAATGGAATGTTGGCCTTCATTGCAAAGGGGGATGGAGTATAAAAATAGGAAAGTCCTACTACAACTGTACAGGGCGTTGGTGAGGCCACACCTCGAGTACTGCGTACAGTTTTGGTCTCGGTATTTAAGGAAGGATATACTTTCATTGGGGGCAGTTCAGAGAAGGTTCACGAGGTTGATTCCTGAGATGAAAGGGGTTGTCTTATGAAGAAAGGTTGAGCAGGTTGGGCCTGTACTCATTGGAGTTTAGAAGAATGAGAGGTGATCTTATTGAAAAGTATAAGATTCTGAAGGGGCTTGACAGGGTAGATGCAGAGAGGATGTTTCACCTCATGGGGGAATCTAGAACTAGGGGGCATTGTTTCAGAATAAGGGGTTGCCCATTTAAAACTGAGATGAGGAAGAATTTCTTCATTCAGGGGGTCGTAAATCTGTGGAATTCTCTACTTTAGAGAGCTGTGGAGGTTGGGTCATTGAATATATTTAAGATGGAGATAGACAGATTTTTGAGCGATAAGGGAGTAACGGGAAGTGGAGCTGAGTCCATGATCAGATCAGCCATGATCTTATTGAATGGCGGAGCAGGCTCGAGGGACCTACTCCTGGTTCTATTTCTTATGTTCTTACGTTCTAACTGAACCGAGCTGACACTGGGACAAGTTTGCCTGTATAGATGTTCTTTCCTTGGCACACGGTTATTTGCCGCCTGCACTAATACAAGAGCAAAATACTGCGGATGATGGAATCTGAAATAAAACAGAAAATGCTGGAAATCTCAGCGGGTCAGGCAGCATCTGTGGAAAGAGAAACAGAGTTAACGTTTCGGGTCGATGACCCTTCGTCAACTCAGAGTTCTGAGCAAGGGTCATCGACCCGAAACGTTAACTCTGTTTTCCCTCCACAAATCCTGTCTGCCCCGCTGAGATTGCCAGCATTTTCTGTTTTTATCGCCTGCTCTACTTGTTTCAATAAAGGGACCCATAAGCAGGAATTGGCTGCTACCCTTCTGTTCCTGCACAAAAGCCAACTCCTCTTTCCCGCAATCCCTTGTCAAATCAGGCTGACAGAAGGAATTAGCAATTGTTTTTCGGAGAAGAATGAATATTCTTTTTGTCGGTTTAATTAGTTGTGTAGCTGAGTGAATTGACTGCAGCATCTCCCTTGTGCCCTGTGACTGCATTCTCTGCACATCTCGGTGTGACAGGAAATGCGGTCACACTCCACTGGAGCCTGCTCACAACTTAATTCGCCAGGCGAATGACCTCAAAAGCAAGAGCTCACGAATAAACCACTCGGTTTTCGAGGCTTGCTGTGCTCCAAATGCATCCGAAGCCACCAAAATCGAGGCATGAACAGCCCTGACAGGTTTGACCCTCAGCTTCGAGTTCATTTCTCATCATTTGTGACCCAAGCCCCATCCCAATTGGTCGAGGTCACAGCGCCATTCGATGTGAACAGTTGGCCTTTATTGCAAGGAGGATAGAGTATAAAAGCAGACAAGTCGTGCTACAACTGTACAGGGTATTGATGAGGCCTTACCTGGAGTACTGCGTACAGTTTTGGTTTCCGTATTTAAGGAAGGATATACTTGCATTGGAGGCAGTTCAGAGAGTGTTCACTCGGTTGATTCCTGAGATGAGGGGGTTGTCTTATGAAGATGGGGTTGAGCAGGTTGGGCCTGTACACATTGGAGTTTAGAAGAATGAGAGGTGCTTTTATTGAAAGGTAGAAGATTCTGAGGGGGCTCGACAAGGTGGATGCAGAGAGGATGTTTCCCCTCGTGGGGAAATCTAGAACTAGGGGGCGTAGTCTCAGAATAAGAGGCCGCCCGTTTAAAACTGAGATGAGGAGGAATTTCTTTTCTGAGGGTCATAAATCTGTGGAATTCTCTGCCCCAGAGAGCTGTGGAGGCTGGGTCATTGAATATATTTAAGGCGGAGATAGATAGATTTTTGAGCGATAAGGGAGTAAAGGATCATGGGGAGGGATACAGAGAGAGGGAGGAGTAGGGAAGTGGTGCGGTGGAGGGGTTCAGGGTGGGTTAATGTAAACTCTTCATACCGGGTGAGTGTGACAGTCGCAATTCATTTGTGACCAGCGGGAATGTAGGATAAAGGACGGGGTTCAGAAGGCACAGAATCACAGCACATGCGTTTCTGCGGCCGCAACCGAGACTCCAGGATGGTATGTTGCCTCCCTGGTGCAAGGGTCAAGGATGTCTCGGAGCGGGTGCAGGACATTCTGAAATGGGAGGGAGAACAGCCAGTTGTCGTGGTGCACATTGGTACCAACGACATAGGCAAAAAAAGGGATGAGGTCCTACGAAACGAATTTAAGGAGCTAGGAGCTAAATTAAAAAGTAGGACCTCAAAAGTAGTAATCTCGGGATTGCTACCAGTGCCACGTGATAGTCAGAGTAGGAATCGCAGGATAGCGCAGATGAATACGTGGCTTGAGCAGTGGTGCAGCAGGGAGGGATTCAAATTCCTGGGGCATTGGGACCGGTTCTGGGGGAGGTGGGACCAGTACAAACCGGACGGTCTGCACCTGGGCAGGACTGGAACCAATGTCCTCGGGGGAGTGTTTGCTAGTGCTGTTGGGGAGGATTTAAACTAATATGGCAGGGGGATGGGAACCAATGCAGGGAGACAGAGGGAAACAAAAAGGAGCCAAAAGCAAAAGACAGAAAGGAGAGGAGGAAAAGTGTAGGGCAGAGAAACCCAAGGCAAAGAACAAAAAGGGCCACTGTACAGCAAAATTCTAAAAGGACAAAGGGTGTTAATAAAACAAGCCTGAAGGCTTTGTGTCTTAATGCAAGGAGTATCCGCAATAAGGTGGATGAATTAATTGTGCAAATAGATGTTAACAAATATGATGTGATTGGGATTACGGAGACGTGGCTCCAGGATGATCAGGGCTGGGAACTCAACATTCAGGGGTATTCAACATTCAGGAAGGATAGAATAAAAGGAAAAGGAGGTGGGGTAGCATTGCTGGTTAAAGAGGAGATTAATGCAATAGTTAGGAAAGACATTAGCTTGGATGATGTGGAATCTATATGGGTAGAGCTGCAGAACACCAAAGGGCAAAAAACGTTAGTAGGAGTTGTGTACAGACCTCCAAACAGTAATAGGGATGTTGGGGAGGGCATCAAACAGGAAATTAGGGGTGCATGCAATAAAGGTGTAGCAGTTATAATGGGTGACTTTAATATGCACATAGATTGGGCTAGCCAAACTGGAAGCAATACGGTGGAGGAGGATTTCCTGGAGTGCATAAGGGATGGTTTTCTAGACCAATATGTTGAGGAACCAACTAGGGGGGAGGCCATCTTAGACTGGGTGTTGTGTAATGAGAGAGGATTAATTAGCAATCTCATTGTGCGAGGCCCCTTGGGGAAGAGTGACCATAATATGGTGGAATTCTGCATTAGGATGGAGAATGAAACAGTAAATTCAGAGACCATGGTCCAGAACTTAAAGAAGGGTAACTTTGAAGGTATGAGGCGAGAATTGGCTAGGATAGATTGGCGAATGATACTTAGGGGGTTGACTGTGGATGGGCAATGGCAGACATTTAGAGACCGCATGGATGAAGTACAACAATTGTACATTCCTGTCTGGCGTAAAAATAAAAAGGGGAAGGTGGCTCAACCGTGGCTATCTAGGGAAATCAGGGATAGTATTAAAGCCAAGGAAGTGGCATACAAATTGGCCAGAAATAGCAGCGAACCTGGGGACTGGGAGAAATTTAGAACTCAGCAGAGGAGGACAAAGGGTTTGATTAGGACAGGGAAAATGGAGTACGAGAAGAAGCTTGCAGGGAACATTAAGGCGGATTGCAAAAGTTTCTATAGGTATGTAAAGAGAAAAAGGTTGGTGAAGACAAACGTAGGTCCCCTGCAGTCAGAATCAGGGGAAGTCATAACGGGGAACAAAGAAATGGCGGATCAATTGAACAAGTACTTTGGTTCGGTATTCACTAAGGAGGATACAAACAACCTTCCGGATATAAAAGGGGTCAGAGGGTCTAGTAAGGAAGAGGAACTGAGGGAAATCTTTATTAGTCGGGAAATTGTGTTGGGGAAATTGATGGGATTGAAGGCAGATAAATCCCCAGGGCCTGATGGCCTGCATCCTAGAGTACTTAAGGAGGTGGCCTTGGAAATAGCGGATGCATTGACAGTCATTTTCCAACATTCCATTGACTCTGGATCAGTTCCTATGGAGTGGAGGGTAGCCAATGTAACCCCACTTTTTAAAAAAGGAGGGAGAGAGAAAACAGGGAATTATAGACCGGTCAGCCTGACCTCAGTAGTGGGTAAAATGATGGAATCAATTATTAAGGATGTCATAGCAGTGCATCTGGAAAATGGTGACATGATAGGTCCAAGTCAGCATGGATTTGTGAAAGGGAAATCATGCTTGACAAATCTTCTGGAATTTTTTGAGGATGTTTCCAGTAAAGTGGACAAAGGAGAACCAGTTGATGTGGTATATTTGGACTTTCAGAAGGCTTTCGACAAGGTCCCACACAAGAGATTAATGTGCAAAGTTAAAGCACATGGGATTGGGGGTAGTGTGCTGACGTGGATTGAGAACTGGTTGTCAGACAGGAAGCAAAGAGTAGGAGTAAACGGGTACTTTTCAGAATGGCAGGCAGTGACTAGTGGAGTGCCGCAAGGTTCTGTGCTGGGGCCCCAGCTGTTTACATTGTACATTAATGATTTAGACGAGGGGATTAAATGCAGTATCTCCAAATTTGCGGATGATACTAAGTTGGGTGGCAGTGTGAGCTGCGAGGAGGATGCTATGAGGCTGCAGAGTGACTTGGATAGGTTAGGTGAGTGGGCAAATGCATGGCAGATGAAGTATAATGTGGATAAATGTGAGGTTATCCACTTTGGTGGTAAAAACAGAGAGACAGACTATTATCTGAATGGTGACAGATTAGGAAAAGGGAAGGTGCAACGAGACCTGGGTGTCATGGTACATCAGTCATTGAAGGTTGGCATGCAGGTACAGCAGGCGGTTAGGAGAGCAAATGGCATGTTGGCCTTCATAGCGAGGGGATTTGAATACAGGGGCAGGGAGGTGTTGCTACAGTTGTACAGGGCCTTGGTGAGGCCACACCTGGAGTATTGTGTACAGTTTTGGTCTCCTAACTTGAGGAAGGACATTCTTGCTATTGAGGGAGTGCAGCGAAGGTTCACCAGACTGATTCCCGGGATGGCGGGACTGACCTATCAAGAAAGATTGGATCAATTGGGCTTGTATTCACTGGAGTTCAGAAGAATGAGAGGGGACCTCATAGAAACGTTTAAAATTCTGACGGGTTTAGACAGGTTAGATGCAGAAAGAATGTTCCCAATGTTGGGGAAGTCCAGAACCAGGGGTCACAGTCTGAGGATAAGGGGTAAGCCATTTAGGACCGAGATGAGGAGAAACTTCTTCACCCAGAGAGTGGTAAACCTGTGGAATTCTCTACCACAGAAAGTAGTTGAGGCCAATTCACTAAATATATTCAAAAGGGAGTTAGATGAAGTCCTTACTACTCGGGGGATCAAGGGTTATGGCGAGAAAGCAGGAAGGGGGTACTGAAGTTTCATGTTCAGCCATGAACTCATTGAATGGCGGTGCAGGCTAGAAGGGCTGAATGGCCTGCTCCTGCACCTATTTTCTATGTTTCTATGTTTCTATGGTGCTTTACAGACACTGGGCTGTTGACATGGTGTGGAGATGATGCTGTTTCTCGGCAGGAGAAGACGCTTTTTGCCGAATTTTATTTACCCGACAAAGGGCGGTGAAAAAAATGTTGTTCGCAGGAAGAGCATGACTGTAGTTATACCGTTGTCTCTAAGAGGGAAGGTGCACTGACATTGGTTTAGGAGTAGGCTGTTGCCACCATTGGCTCGATTCAGAACCAAGTTAGCTCAGGCGCTGTGTCACTTGCACGCAGTTAGAGTTAGAACAGAGGAACCTTCAGGAACCATAATTGGCCATTGGGTCTAAGAGCCCATCCCTTTCTTGATTGATCAACCCCCATCACTTCTCACCATATCACTTGGTCCGCTCGCTCCCCAGAAATGTACCCAATTGCCTCATGAACTCATTTATACTTCAATAATCTGCCTTGGTAACTTTATCCACAACTCCATTACCACTTGGGGAAAAGTTTCCCGCGATTCCTGACTTCCTTGTTTTTAACGTCAGAATGTTTTTTAATTGTCCTGCAATGTTGTGGTTACCTAGTGCCACAGGAATTTGAGACCACTTTAGAGAGCAACTTGTAAAGTGCTGTTGGTTGCCTTTGAAGCTTCAGGACGTTTTGGTGACCACAAATGGCCTTCAGACCAAGGATCCCATTCCAGTTGACCCTAAGAGGTCAAGTAAAGGTAGCTGTAGCTCCCAATTACAAGGAAACATAGAAACATAGAAATTTTACAGCGCAGAAGGAGGCCATTTCAGCCCATCGTGTCCGCGTCGGCCGACAAAGAGCCGCATGGTCCTTGGTCAGCAGCCCTAAAGGTTACATATAAATCTATGAACAATGACAGAAAGGCAAAGAGCACCCAGCCCAACCAATCCGCCTCACACAACTGCGACACCCCTTATACCCCTGAAAACAGCTACACTCCACCCCAACCAGAGCCATGTGATCTCCTGGGAGAGCCAAAACCAGATTAAAAACCCAGGCTAATTTAGGGAGAAAAAATCTGGGAAAATTCCTCTCCGACCCATCCAGGCAATCGACACTAGTCCAGGAGATCACCCTGGCCGTATTCTATTCCCTGCAGTACTTCCCATTATATCTGTGCCGTCCAACAAAAGGTCATCCAGTCTAATCCCAATTACCAGCTCTAGGTCCGTAACCCTGCAGGTTACTGCACTCTAAGTGCCCATCCAACCATCTCTTAAAAGTGGTGAGGGTTTCTGCACCCACCACACTTCCAGGCAGTGAGTTCCAGATCCCACAACCCTCTAAACCTCCCCTCAAATCCCCTCTAAACCTTCCACCAACCACCTTAAAACTATGCCCACTCGTAATAGACCCCTCCACCAATGGAAATAGACCCTTACTATCCATTATGTCCAGGCCCCTCAATATTTTGTACACCTTGATGAGGTCTCCTCTCAACCTCCTCTGTTCCAATGAGAACAAACCCAGACTATCCAATCTGTCCTCATAACTAAGATTCTCCATTCCAGGCAGCATCCCAGTAAATCTCCTCTACACCCTCTCTAGTGCAATCATGTCCTTCCTATAATACGGCGAACAGAACTGCACACAGTACTCCAACTGTGGCCTAACCAAAGTATTATACAATTTAAGCAGAACCTCCCTGCTCTTATATTCTATGCCTCGGCCAATAAAGGCAAACATTCCGTATGCCTTCTTAACCACCTTATCCACCTGGCCTGCTACTTTCAGGGATCTGCGGACAAGCACTCCAATGTCTCTTTGTTCATCTACCCTATTAAGTGGCCTACCACTTAATGTGTATACCCTTTCCTTATTAGCCCTCCCAAAGTGCATCACCTCACACTTCTCTGAATTAAATTCCATTTGCCACTGCTCTGCCCACCTGACCAGTAGATTGATATCCTCCTGCAGCCCATGACTTTCCTCTTCATTATCAACCACACAGCCAATTTTAGTGTCGTCTACAAACTTCTTAATCATACTCCCTATATTCAAATCTAAATCGTTGATATATACCACAAAAAGCAAGGGACCCAGTACTGAGCCCTGCGGAACCCCACTGGAAACATCCTTCCAGTCACAAAAACATCCATCAATCATTACCCTTTGCTTCCTACCTCCAAGCCAATTTTGGATCCAACTTGACACTTTGCCCTATATCCCATGGACTTTATCCTTCATGACCAGTCTACCATGTGGGACCTTATCAAAAGCCTTGCTAAAGTCCAAATATCCTACATCGTAAGCACTACCCTCATCGACCCTCTTAGTTACCTTCTCAAAAATTCAGTCAGGTTAGTCAGACACGATCTTCCCGTAACAAAGCCGTGCTGACTTTCCCTAATTAATCCTTGCCTTTCCAAATGCAGATTTATCCTGTCTTTCAGGATTTTTTACAATAATTTTCCCACCACTGAGGTTCGGCTAACAGGCCTGTAATTACTTGGCCTATCCCTTTTTCCCTTCTTCCCTTCTTAAACAAGGGAACATTAGCAGTTCTCCAATCCTCTGGCACAATGCCCAGATCCAAAGAGGACTGGAAAATGATGGTCAAGGCCTCTGCTATTTCCTCCTTTACTTCGCTCAACTGCCTGGGATACATTTTGTCTGGGCCTGGGGACTTATCTACTTTCAAAGCTGCTAAACCCGTTAATACTTCCTCTCTCTATTTATTTATTTCATCCAGAATATCGCACTCCTCCTTGATAGCAGTATCTGCATTATCCCTTTCCTTTGTGAAAACAGATGCAAAGTATTCGTTAAGAACCCTACCAACATCTTTCGCCTCCACAGAAAGATTACCCTCATGGTCTCGAATAGGCCCTACCCTTTCTTTGGTTATCCTCTTACTCTTAATATATTTATGGAACATCTTAGGGTTTTCCTTAATTTTACTGGCCAAGAATTTCGCGTGCTCTCTCTCAGCATTCCTAATATCCTTTTTAATTTTGCCTCTTAACTTTCTAAATTCCTCTAAAGATTCTAAAGTATTTAGCCGTTGGTATATGAAAAAGCGTCCCTTTTTGTCTTAATCCTCCCCTGTAAGTCCCTAGATATCCAGGGGGCTCGAGAATTATTTTTCCCAGCCTTTTTCTTTAAGGGCACATGTTTGGCCTGAGCCTTCTGGATCTCCTCCTTGAATGCCTCCCACTGTTCCGACACTGATTTACCCACAAGTAGCTGTTTTCAGTCCACTATGGCCAAATCGCTCCTTAACCTAGCAAAATTAGCTTTTCCCCAATTCAGAACTTTTATTCCGGGCCTATTCTTGTCCATATCCATAACCAACTTCAATCTGACTGAATTTTGGTCACTGGCACCCAAGTGCTCCCCCACTAATACCCCTTCAACCTGCCCAGCTTCATTCCCCAAAACTAAATCCAAGCCTGCCCCTCTCGTGTTGGGCTTGCTACATACTGACTAAAAAAGTCTCTTGAATGCATTTCAAGAATACCGCACCCTCTATACCCTTCACACTAAATTTGTCCCAGTCAATATTTGGATAGTTAAAATCCCCTACTATTACTACCCTATGGTTTTTAGATTTCACAGCAATTTGCCTACATATGTGGTCCTCTATCTCCCTCCCACTGTTTGGGGGTCTATAATACACGCCCAGCAGTGTGATCGCCCCTTTTTTATTTTTCAATTCGACCCATATGGCCTCATTTGATGATCCCTCTAACATATCATCCCTTCTCACCGCTGTAATAGTTTCTTTAATCAGTACCACAACCCACTCCCCCCCACCTTTTTATCCCCCTCTCTATCTTGTCTAAAAATCCTGTCACCAGGAGTATTGATCTGCCAAACCTGCCCCTCTTTCAGCCATGTTTCTGTAATGGCTATAATGTCATACTCTCAAGTGTCTACCTGTGCTCTTAGCTCATCCACCTTATTCGCTATACTCCTTGCATTAAAGTATATACCATTCAGCACAGGAAGACCTCCTTGCTTACTACTTACTAAGCCCTGTTTCCTGTGTCTTACATATTTGCTTTCTAGATTCTTGCTATCCAATTTCTGATTTACTTCCTTCCCTTTTGAATTTGTTCTCAGGTTCCCATCCCCCTGTCAAGCCAGTTTAAACGCTCCCCAACAGCACGAGAAAATCTCCCGCAAGGAGAGGAGCTCCCAGTGGCAAAAGCGCTATTTTCTTCAAGGCCTCCCTTGAACTGCCCATTGCAAGCAAGTGCTGAGTGTCTGGAGCACTTTGCTGGTGCTCCAGCCTCATAAAATCTGCATGCTTAACAAGGCCTGGGCAGAGTCCGTGCACAGACCCCCGGCAGACATTTCCATCGAAATCCATCCCTCTGGTACACTAACTCTCCATCGAAGCCTATCCCTCCGGTACACTAATTCTCCATCGAAGCCCATCCCTCCGGTACACCGACTCTCCCATCGAAGCCCATCCCTCCGGTACACTAACTCTCCCATCGAAGCCCATCCCTCTGGTACACGAACTCTCCCATCGAAGCCCATCCCTCAGGTACACTAACTCTCCCATCGAAGCCCATCCCTCCGGTACACTAACTCTCCCATCGAAGCCCATCCCTCCGGTACACGAACTCTCCCATCGAAGCCCATCCCTCTGGTACACTAACTCTCCCATCGAAGCCCATCCCTCTGGTACACGAACTCTCCCATCGAAGCCCATCCCTCTGGTACACGAACTCTCCCATTGAAGCCCATCCCTCTGGTACACGAACTCTCCCATCGAAGCCCATCCCTCCGGTACACTAATTCTCCCATCGAAGCCCATCCCTCTGGTACACTAACTCTCCCATCGAAGCCCATCCCTCCAGTACCCTAACTCTCCCATCAAAGCCCATCCCTCTGGTACACTAACTCTCCATCGAAGCCCATCCCTCCGGTACACTAATTCTCCATCGAAGCCCATCCCTCCGGTACACTAACTCTCCCATCGAAGCCCATCCCTCCAGTACACTAACTCTCCCATCGAAGCCCATCCCTCTGGTACACGAATTCTCCCATCGGGGCCCATCCCTTTGGTACACTAACTCCCTCATCGAAGCCCATCCCTCTGGTACACGAACTCTCCCATCAAGGCCCATCCCTCCGGTATATCAACTCCCCCATCGAAGCCCATCCCTCCAGTACACTAACTCTCCATCGAAGCCCATCCCTCTGGTACACTAACTCTCCCATCGAAGCCCATCCCTCCGGTGCACTAACTCTCCATCGAAGCCCATCCCTCTGGTACACTAACTCTCACATTATGAAGTCTAATTGTGCTTTATTATTCCCAGTGTTTTCGCCTCTATTGCCTTGTTTGATGGATTATTCCAATCATTTTCACGCTTTTATTAAACGCATTTTTCCCAATAACTCTTCTAAATTTGCTTTTGTCTTTCGATTTATCCCTCCAACCTCCCTGGTTAACTGAAGTAATATTTATCCCAGTTAATAGTACATACTCGATGAGGTCCCCGCTTAATTACCTTCCTTCTAGTTTGAGCTGCTCTCTTCTAACTTCAAGTTTCACCAAATATTCCAAAGCAAGGTTTCAATGGCAGAACAATGACCACAGGACTTGGGGGCGGACGAGAAGAATTTGTTTTTACGTGGGGAGTTGGTGTGCATTGGGTTGTGGAAGAAGATTCAATAGCAACTTTTAAAAGGAAATTGGATAAATACTTATAAAGGAAACAATTTTCAAGGGCTTTGGAGAAAGAACGGGGGCGGTGAAACTAATTGAATCGCTCTTTCAAAGAGCCAGAACAGGCACGATGGGCCGAATGGCCTCCTTCTGTGCCGTTATGGTTGTGTGAGGGGTAGTTGCCTGTTCTCCATTCATTAGTCATCCATGTATTCATCTAGTCATTTATTCATGAATCCATCTACCCAACAATCCAACCATCTGTCACATCACTCGCTTCATGTTCTCATGCACAGGCTGACAGAAATGAATGTGTTTATCCAGATGGTGCGGTGACCAGCACGGGGGGGGCGAAGGTTGTCTCTCAGTGGCTCCGCTGACCAAGGATCACACAGACAGGAGCTGATCTCAGCCAGGACTGCACTTGGGTGTGCTAAAGTCGGCCTGGGGAGAATCAGTTCCCCCACCCCACCACCATTCCTGATTGCTGTTCAGTCAACTTCCCCCCGGCCTGCTTGGGAGTGCTTGCGTATGGATATCGGCTGAGGGCAGTGTCAAGTCCCGCACCAATGATTCAGTAACCTGCTGACCCTCGCAGGCCAAGCTCGCACGTGAAGGCAGCCATCTTGTGGGGGGAGGTACCGCTGAGTAAACGTTGTCCGATAATCGAGAGAGAAAGGGGCAGAAAATTGGCAAAAAAACCCAGTTCAAATAGCAAACGAGACTGCATTGGACGAGACATCTGATGACTTAATCCGCTCTATCCTTGGCACTCAACCTTGCATGTCTGGAACAGGCAGTGCAATCTCGTCCTTTCAATGACAGGATTGGGGAAGAATGTAATATTCGGCTACACTCTGTCATTCTTGGGTAGCACCCACCAGTGTCGGTGCAGCCAGCACTCGACATCCTTTTGCAGATTGGAAGAATAATCTTTTTTTCAAATGAAATATAAAGGGATATTTGTCTTTAAGTTCGTAATGAAAAATATCATCAATGCAGTTTGTGACTCAGAGAATTCCCTGGGGAGCAGCGAGCGACTGAGCAAGCTTGGGCACCTCTGGCTGGTTACCTAACTCCTTACAGTGGTGCTGGAGTTAGGCTTTCTGTCCCATGTGGATAGTGTGAGATCTTTGCCTCCATTCTAGCTCATCAGCTCTGTATTTCCATGGGATTTACATAGAATCATAGAATGGTTACAGCACAGAAGGAGGCCATTCGGCCCATCGAGCCCGTGCCGGCTCTCTGCATTAGCCCCTCAGCTAGTCCCACCCCTCCCCCCGCCCTTTCCCTGTAGCCCTGCCAATTTTTTTCCTTCAGGTACTTTTCCAATTCCCTTTTGAAAGCCACGATTGAATCTGCCTCCACCACCCTCAGGCAGTGTATTCCAGATCCTAACCACTCGCTGCGTAAAAAGGTTTTTCCTCATGTCGCCTTTGGTTCTTCTGCCAATCACCTTAAATCTGTGTCCTCTGGTTCTCGACCCTTCCGCCAATGGGAACAGCTTCCCCCTCTCTACTCTGTCCAGACCCCTCATGATTTTGAACATCTCTATCAAATCTCCTCTCAACCTTCTCTGCTCTAAGGAGAACAACCCCAGTCTATCCATGTAGCTGAAGTCCCTCATCCCTCGAACCATTCCTGTAAATCTTTTCTGCTCCCTCTCTAAGGCGTCACATCCTTCCTAAAGTGTGGTGCCGAGAATTGGACACAATACTCCAGTTGAGGCCGAACCAGTGTTTTATACAGGTTCATCGTAACTTCTTTGCTTTTGTACTCTATGCCTCTATTTATGAAGCCCAAGATCCCGTAAGCTGTTTTAACTGCTTTCTCAACCTGCTCTGCCACCTTCAACTATTTGTGCACATATACCCCTAGGTTTCTCTGTTCATGCACCCCCTTCAGGATTGTACCCTTTAGTTTATATGTCCTTTCTTCCTTCTTCCTACCAAAATGGATTACTTCGCACTTTTCTGCGTCGTATGTCATCGGGCCGGATTTTCGGTCTTCTGCCATCCCCGTTAGTGCCCCGGAGGTGCGGGGATGACGGCGGGAATGGTTTCCGGGCGGGCGGCCAGCTCCCAGCGCCCCGCCGGGAAAGTAGTTGCTGGTTTTGCCGGGGGCGCGGTGCAGCACCGCCCGGGAGCGACGTCGGTTTCGACCGCGCTTCGGTTTTGAAATTTGACGCTGGGCCTCTAGCGTCCCCTAGTGGGTGAGCGCCGTCCCGGCGGCGGTGAGCGCAGTCAGGAATGAATGAGGGAAGTGTGATTGTTTGGTTTAGTTTTATTTTTGCGATTTATCCTAATGTGGGGTGGGGCAAGGTATTGGGAATGTTTTTTGAGCCGATTTGTTTTTCTTCCAGCGAGCCTCTCTCAGGGCGCTCCGAGGCCAGGTCTCTAGTTCGGGATTTTCAGTCGCTCAGCCGGCCTGGCGCCCTCAGAGCAGTGTGGAACGCCTCCCTTAGCGCTCCGCCCCACACGCAGGGCCCAGCTGATGAATTTTGTGTCTGAAGACGCAAACCATTTCCCACCTCAGTCTTTAATGCCCCGCCACCATTACTGCCCCGAAATGACCAGAACCGAAAGTCCGAATTTTACAGCTCAGAAACAGGCCATCCGGCCAGACTGGTCCGTGCTGGTGATTTTGCTCCACAAGAGCCTCCTCTCACCCCTCCTTCATCTCGCCCTATTAAATGAGCGCACTATTCAGGCAACGTCTGATTTATTTAAAAGTAGGTCTCCACTCTTTTTCCTTTCTCTTCTGAAGGCATAGCCTCCTCCTGCCTTGGGGTCGAGTTCAGCGGGCAATGTGACTCCTCCGGCGCTTGGACCAAGTGGCTGCTGTCCAGGTGAGAGTCTCGACAGCGCGGGGCTGATTTACAGCTCACCGCCCGAGGGGAAAGCTGTGTCATGGTTGGACCGCGCGTTATAAAAAGCGCCCGATTCTCAATTCTGCTGACATCCAGAGAACCAAGAATTGGGCAGTTTCTAAGACGGGCGGCCTATATCCACGCTACCGGTTCTACACCCGGGCGGCAATTGATAATCAAAGCCACCCCGCCAACCCCTCCCTAGAGCCCCTAAGCAAATCCCCGGTGAATAGTAATCATAGCCGAGATTGTTCCTGTCGTTATCCTCCTAGTGTAGGGGATCTGTGATGGCGATCGGGAGTAGGAATCTCCACCGTGGTCTTCATGGCTTGGATCCTCAGTCGTTACACTCACCGAGGTAACATCTGAAGTCTGGTAGCAGATCCCTAAAGGCCAATCTTTAGTGCTGTGCCCCACCTGATACAGGCTTCACCGGGGAACAGCTTCACGGTGTTTATATTTCTATCACCGTCCAGTTGAAGCTATTTCTCAAGATGTTGACATTCCACACCCTTTACCCCCATCATCTCCCTCTTCCACACCCCCTCCCCCACGCCCTCCTCATGCCCACCCCTCCCCTACCCTCCCCCTCCCCTCACTGCCCGTTCCTCACCGCCCCCCCCCCCCACTGCCCTTCCAATTGTCTCCTTCCCTTCCCTCCATCTCCTCCTCCATCTCCCCATTCTCCTCTCCTCCCCCTCCCTCTCTGCTCCCGCTCCCTCCTCCCGCTCCTCCTTATCCCCAAACTCCATCCTCTCTCCCCTCCAGCTCCCCTCACACTTCACACTGCCCCTCCTCCTCCTGTTCCCCTCCCACTTCCAATTCCTAGTCCCCCTGCCCCTTCCCACTCTCAGTCAGCAAGCACGGCATCAGGGAAGAATCTGGGGAAAGATAAACCACTCCCATTTTGTTGAGTTGTCAATAAGGGGCAGGTTCTCATCAGAAGCCATCTGTCTCAGACTTATTTTGATGGGCCAATAAGAGTGATACTGGGTTTGCTCCTGGGCCAATAAACAAGAATCAGCACAACTGCACCTTTTAGGGCCCCACTAAAAAAGGAAGAAAATACGATCCAATCAAACTAAAAGTATTACATTGCATAGAATGTACAGCACAGAAACAGGCCATTCAGCCCAATCATTCCATGCTGAGCCTCCTCCCACCCCTCTTCATCTCACTCTATCACCATCACCTTCCATTCCTTTCCCTCTCATGTGTTTATCCAGCTTCCCCTTAAATCCATCGATACTATTCACCTCAACCACTCCCTGTGGCAGCGAGTTCCACATTCTCACCGCTCTCTGGGTAAAGAGGTTTCCCCTGAATTCCTGATTGGATTTATTGGTGACTATCTTATATTTATGCCCCCTACTTTTGCTCTCACCCACAAGTGGAAACATCTTCTCTACGTCTACCCTTTTGAACCCCCTCACAATTTTAAAGACCTCTATCAGGTCACCCCTTATCCTTCCCCTTTCGAGAGACAAGAGGCCCAGCCTGATCAGTCTTTCCTGACCGCTATACCCTCTCAGTTCTGTATCAACCGTGTAAATCTTTTTTCCATCTTCTCCAGAACCTCCACCTAAGCAAAATAAAAAGTCCCAAAAGAAGCAAAGGGAAATCGTAATGTTGTTATCAGTTGTTGTTCAGACACTGTGGGGGAGAAACTCGTGGTATTTGCACCTCCCATTAGACCCCCTCCCTACCGACTTCCACGGGAGTGCAGTGGCGGCGGCAGTAACCAGTAGCGACTCACTCCACTACGCCGGTGAGGATGGGGTCATCACTGTGCTCAGCAACCCGTTTTCGCCCCGGAGCGAACATTTGGTAGCGCCCCCTAACGCTGTGTGGGGTGCTGCCAGCGTACCATGGCGATGCCCATGTATTGGGTTGTAGGCCACTCACGGGGCGATGCCCACGTACCGGGTTGTAGGCCACTCGCGGGGCGATGCCCACGTACCGGGTTGTAGGCCACTCACGGGGCGATGCCCACGTACCGGGCTGTGGTCCACTAGCGGGGCGATGCTCATGTACCGGGTTGTAGGTCAGTCGCAGGGCGATGCCCACGTACCGGGTTGTAGGCCACTCGCGGGGCGATGCCCACGTACCGGGTTGTAGGTCAGTCGCAGGGCGATGCCCACGTACCGGGTTGTAGGCCACTCACGGGGCGATGCCCACGTACCAGGCTGTGGTCCACTAGCGGGGCGATGCCCACGTACCGGGCTGTGGTCCACTAGCGGGGCGATGCTCACGTACCGGGCTGTAGGCCAGTTGCAGAGCGATGCCCACGTACCGGGATGTAGGCCAGTCGTAGAGCGATGCCCACGTACCGGGCTGTAGGCCACTCACGGGGCTATGCTCACGTACCGGGCTGTGGTCCACTAGCGGAGCGATGCCCATGTATTGGGCTGTAGTCCACTGGCGGGGCGATGCCCATGTATTGGGCTGTAGTCCACTGGCGGGGCGATGCCCATGTATTGGGCTGTAGTCCACTCGCAGGGCGATGCCCACGTACCGGGTTGTGGTCCACTAGCGGGGCGATGCCCACGTACCGGGCTGTAGGCCACTCGCAGGGCAAAATTTAAAGAGGAGGTGGCGATGTCAATATAAACAAAATGCTGCCTTCCTCTGAAATCGCATGGTCTGTGCCACCATCTTACGGCCCGGCAATCCACTTGTGTGCCGGGCTGCTGCCACGGCAACCCCGCTCCCCGGTGTTCAGGGAGGGACCCGTTTCTTGGCTACAGAGTCGGCAGCCTGGCCCTCCCCTTTAACGAAGGGGAGGGCCCCGTCTCAGCGGCAGCGCCACGCGTCACACCGAGCTCCTCGCACAATCCGCCCCACTCCGCTTGCTCTCGCGGGGCGAGGTTACCCGAATATCGGTCACTGGGCGGGGCATCCGCGCCTGCCCACAGGAACTCCTGCCTCGTGCTACACAATTCCACCCCCTCTATACCCTGCAGTGCCCGCCGGTCGCAAGATGTCCCAAGCGCCATCTGACTTGGGTTGGGGAACGGGAGGGGGGGCCCTGGGGGAGGGGGAAGGGGAGAGAATCACAGTAACAAAGAGATTTGGCAGGCTACCAAGTTAACCATCCACTGCCCAACTCCCTAGCTTAGAAGAGAAGACCGAAAGAATTGACCTGGCTTTCTGCTGGTGGTACAGGTTGCTTCCCCGAGGGGCTACGTTTTAAACCAGGCAGTATGTAGCCCATGCAGGGAGAAGGGAATCTTTGCTGCAATCACCATCCAGCAATTCCCATCTGTAACCGGACGAAAATCGTAAAAATAGACAAAAAAAAACCACAACTACTTTGACTTCATCACAAATTACTTAAATTCTTCAGGGGGAAATCAAATCGCACATTGAATTGTTTTGGATGTTACAAAAGAAAGTATCACGTCGACTGTGAATTGAGAATAAGGCCCGTGGTGGTGATATTCCTTTAAATTCAAAAGGTTTTTTTTAGCAATAGGAAGTGTGTTTCTCTGAGATTCGTACTGAATGTACCTCCTCACAATGTAAATAATTCCTGTTCTGACACTGACTTTTGTTTTTAGTTTTGCATGATACAATCTTGCCGAAACCGCATGCAATATGTGCTTCAACAGATGGATGCAATTGAAATGGAAAGCAGGTAGTGAACCCGCTTCGCCTGGTGCTCAACACACGATGGGAACAGATGTGAAACACAGTAACGCCCCAGTCCGCTGCTTTAGTCCGCGAGGTGTCGTTCAGTGTCGAGCGACCGGGGCATTTTACTGCAGGGGAGGAGGAGGGGGCCATCAGCGGAAGATTAGCTGCGTTGCAAGACAGTAATCCCGTTCATAAAGGGCAGGAGAATTTCTCGGGAGAGAATGGGCTTGGCGGAGGTTAGCTGCGACTTCTCGCCGGGCTTTGTCCACCACTCTTTGAACGCACTGACGGCATCCCTGCACCCAGCGACCCGTCCCCCCTCCCCAAATCCTTCAGTCCCTTTTCTCTCTACCAGCAGCGCAGCTAAGTGCCGCTTGAGCCCATCTTACACCATGTGGAAGAAAGAACTTGCATTTATATAGCGTCTTTCACGACCTCGGGGCATCCCAAAGTGCTTTGCAATGAATTACTTTTTGGAGTGTGGTCACTGTTGCAATGTGGGAAACGCGGCAGCCACTTTGCGCACAGCAAGATCCCACAACCAGCACTGTGATGATGACCCAGATAATCTGTTTCGGTGATGTTGATTGAGGGATGATTATTGACCGGGACGCCGGGGAGAACGCCATTACAACAGTGACTGCCCTTCAAAAAGTACCTCATTGGCTGTAAAGCTCTTTGGAGCGTCCTGAAGTTGTGAAAGGCGCTATAGAAATGCAAGTTCATTCTTTCTTGCTGAGAGGCACAGAAACGTGGATCTAAGGATGTCGGACCACCGGTTTAATGGCAGTCAGTGCGGAGAGCCCATCCACAGGCTCGGCCTCTGGCACTCTGCATGAACAGCAGCACCCAGCAGCACTGTAGAGCCTGCCTCACCAACACAGAGTGTTATAGAAGGGCAGGATGACATACACAGGGTACGCATCCAAAACGGGGCCAAACGCCCTGTCAAATATAAAAGTGCCTGAAGAAAACTTAACAAAAAGCTAGAGATTGAGTAGAATGGGCCAATACTCTCTGGAGTTTAGGAGAATGAGAGGTGATCTCATTGAATCGCGCAAGATTCTGAGGGGGATTTTTGACAGGGTAGATGCTGGGATGCTGTTTCCCCTGGCTGGAGAGTCTAGAACCAGGGGTCACATTCTCAGGATAAGGGGTCGGCCATTTAGGACTGAGATGAAGAGGGAGTTCTTCACTCAGAGAGTGGTGGATCTTTGGAATTCTCTACCCAAGAGGGCTGTGGATGCTCAGTCTTTGAGTATATTCAAGGCTGAGATCGATAGATTTTTGGACTCTAGGGAATCAAAGGATATGGAGATCAGGCGGGAAAGTGGAGTTGAGGTCGATGATGAGCCAAGATCTTATTGAATGGTGGAGCAGGCTCGAGAGGCCTTAGGGCCTACTCCTGCTCCTAATTCTTTTTTTTATGATACATTTGTCTGCAAGTGCCCCCACTGAGTACTTAGGGCTGCTGCTCTGGTCTCCACTTGCTATGGTTGTCAGAAGTGGGGCTTGAACCTAACTCAAAGCAGTAAAGCTACCCGTGGTCACCCGTCTGGACACAAGGCAGCTCAGGAGTTAGAGACCCTAGTCTAGTCTAGTCTTGCTGGGACTGTCTGGAGTGGGGTTTGAATCCTGCACCTTCTGAGTCGGAGGCGGGAAAAGCTACTCCTTTTTTCCAGTGGCCTCCTGAGATGCCCTGAGTATATAGGACACTCTCCTTACGGCATTTTAAAATGTATTTATAAATCAGTGTTGAAATTGCAGTTGGTTTGTTGGACTCATGAAATGAAAACTGCAGCAGAGAACGTCTGTGCCTCTGAATTTCCCCAGCTCGTGTTACTGAGCCCTGAATGGGACTCTGGTCTCTGATGTCACGAATGGCCGGTTACTGTGGCGTACTCCCAAGTTCCGATCTGTGTGTAACACCAGGCGAAGAAGAAGGGTCAGGGAATCCAACTGAGCCAGACTGAGCTTGGAAAGGGCACCCGGAAACAGCCAGAACGGTACATTGAAAGGCGGCGGATGACCATATACATATAGAAAAAAGCCATTGGGCCCACCAAGCCTACCCCTCTCTGATAGTTCAACCCCGTCTAACCCACCTTCTCAATGTAGCCCGCCTTGATCCCTAACTTGTTGTCCAATGGGATTTGAAACCTTCATGGTCAGGACCAGATATTTCATCCCTGGTCATATCTGACTGAGCAGAAATTTTTATCCATAACCATTTAGTTGAATTGGCTAATTGATTTTATGTAGGACCCAATCATCAGACCGAATGGGTTCATCCAGTTTGTTCCAAAATGTGTTCTTTTTTTTTCAAAATGCTAAGAACCAAGGAATCCAATTTGTTGCTTGATAAACTTCTATAGACCCAATGCACAGGGGCAATGGTGAATTTTCAAACAACCTCCTTCTATTGCTACTAGTAAGTTGGCTCCTCCCACTGGTAGGCGTTCACAGCCAAACTCCACACTTACAGCCAATGGTTTATTCAATAAACCCCTCCACCTTCTTCATTACTGAGTCGGCTACATTGGAGAAAGGGGGGGTCGAGTGAAAATGTTTTAAAACGCTAGTTCCAAATACTTTTGCCTCCGAGTTAGACCCGTTGACTATTAAGGGCCAAGTACTTGGCGGATGATATGGCGACCCAGGGGCGTACTTGGGGGGAGTTAGCCATGGCTTTAGGACCATTAAACCGAACGTGTGGAAGATGATCGGCCGCCGTGCCTGCGATTTCCCGATCAGAGCTCGGCGTGCATTCTGCTCCCCACTGGGAGCATTAGACCGTGGAATCGGTCCTCACCTGGCATTCCATTGGCCGCCATTCCAATGGAGGCATTGAGCTGCTTATTTGAAACAGGCTACAATTGAGTAGCCAAGGGAGTTTTGTACAAACTCACTTAAGTGTTCACACACTAATATCCCAACAGCCTAATTTCAAGGCATTCGAGACTATGGGCCGGAGTGTGTGTGGGCAGTTTCAGAACCTGCACTGTCCAGTCTTCGAGTGTCACATTCCTTCCAATGCACCTCCCTACACAAGATTCCAACCTCAGGACTTTATCTCAAAATGAATTCAGACAATTCCCATCATTTCTAATGGGGCTTCTTGTGTGTGTTGATAAACACAACACAGGTAGAGTTATCTTTCAAGGTCGACCCAATGCCTTCCTTGTTCTCTGGAGTTAGACTCACAAATCTCCAGAACTCCTCCCCCAGGACCCCTGTGTCATTACCATTGAATCTAAAAGTCTCGCTGGTTTTCAATGTGTCCTGGCTGAGTTAATGGGTGCCGTCTTCCATCAGGTTTGGTCTAGTTTGGTCGAACATTCTGCTGCCTTGTATCAAGAATCTAATATAGGCTCTTTGTGTCGGCAAAGGCCTCCAGTGGATAATGTCTTCCTGAAGTAATCTTTCAGCTCTGCACTCTTTAAGACTGTATGAATGGGCAGTTCATGCCGAGCCCTGTAATCAGATTGTACATGTGGGTCATTCTTCACTATGGAGCCAGGGGGCCTTTCTGGGATTTAAAAGATCGACATGCGGTCATCTTAAGACTCGAGGCTCTTGTCCCAAATTGCACAACCTCATTGAACGGAAATTTCCTCGTCTTCTTCGATTGTTTCCAGTAGCCTGTGTTTGGATGTTGATGGCGTTGTTGTACAAAGCGCAGTTTGCCGGTGTTGTCCCAGTCACTCCTGCGGTACAGCAGTTCGGATCTCCGAGTCTGGCCCACAATCACTACAGAGAGACACTGTGACCACCAAACAGACCAAACTGGGTTTCACTCAACCAGACCGCTCACCCCAGGGAGAGAGAGCACATTTGCATTTAATTGAGAAAGTTCTCTGTTTTAATGCATGGAAGGTTTATCAATAATTGACAGAATGGCTGATCAATAATTCATTGCCACGGTCTGTTGATTCAGAAAATGATTTAGATGAGCTTTTACTTTTGCTTTTACCACCTTCTATTTTCATGTAAGGTTGTCAGTGCGTGTCTTGTCTTCCATCGTGTAGAACCCTCCAGAGGATAGAACTTACGTGAAGGTTAAAAGTGGAACAAAGAAATGTAAATAACTTAGTGAATAATTCAGCAAACAAGTATCTTGAATAAAGAAAGAAAGGCTTGCACTCAGATAGCGCCTTTCATGACCTCAGGATGTCCCAAAGCACTTTACAGCCAATGCAGTACTATTTGAAGTGTAGTCACTGATGTAATGTAAGGAAACATGGCAGCCAATCTGCACCCAGCAAGGTCACACAAACAGCAATAAATGACTAGATCATCTGTTTTTTTTTAGGGATGTTGGTTGAGGGATAAATATTGGCCCCAGTCACCGGGGAGAACTCCCCCATGCGCCTGGGATCTTTTACATCTACCAAAGAGGGCAGGCGGGGCTTCAGTTTAATATCGCATCTGAAAGATGGCACCTCTGACAGTATGGCACTCACCTCAGCACTGCACTGGGAGTGCCAGCCTGGATTTATTGTGCTCAAGTCTCTGGAGTGGGACCTGAACCCACAACTTTCTGACTGAGAGGCGAGAGTGCTACCCACTGAGCCACAGCTGACACCCTTGCCCCAGCTCTTCGTTTTGATCATCAGTCTCACAGCTACAACAGGTTACACGCAGTGTGAGTGTTACTCGCTTGGAGACAGTCCCACTTGGGGTTTGGTACACAAGCCATGGTCCAGCGCCTCAAGTAGACCTGCCGTGGCGAGGCTCAAGATTAGCTTGGGCCATTAGGCCAGGGGAGGAGATCTCGCCCTGTGTGTGTGAGGAGTTTGCATCAGCGCAGAAATCAGGGAAAGGGGAAATTGAGCCAGTCAGCACCTTTTAGCACCTTACAGACACATTGGACAACTTGCTCCACAGCACGTAACAGAGGCAAAACTTTCAATTTCATAGCTCGGCAATTCAAAAACCATAAGAAAAATGACAAAACATTGCTGGGTATTTGAAGCGTTTTACGATAGGCCACCCTACATTGGTGAGACAGTGAAGATTGACCCAGTTCTAACTTCCTTAACTTGAATTGTTTGCTTTCTGCTTGTATATGGTCAGATGTATGCACAACGATAAGAGCCGATAATTGGATGAACCACACACTGTTGTTGATTAAATAAATAAAGATATTTCACCTTTGTTGTGGTGTTGGTGTGGTATTATTACCCAACCAGAGTTTAACTGGAGACACGACATACTGAGGCAGTATAAATATTTTTAGTGCATTACATACTTCAGAAAGAAAGACTTACATTTATTTAAGCGCCTTTCACAACCTTCGAAAATGCTTTGCAACCAGTGACAGCACTTTTTTGGTGTAGTCACTGTCGTAATGTGCACAGAAAACTCCCACAAAGAGCAATGCGATAATGACCAGATTATCTGCTTTGCAGTGCTGCTGGCTGAGGGATAAATATTGGCCCAAGGATAAATATTGGCCCAGACACCAGTGAGAACTCCCGAACAGTGCTACAGGATCCTTAACATCCAGCCAAGAGCAGATATGGGGTTCTTGGTTTAAACTGTGTTGGGGGAGGGGTGTAATCGCCAGTGTCTCACTCACTGTGTTGGGGGAGGGGTGTAATCTCCAGTGTCTCACTCACTGTGTTGCGGGAGGGGTATAATCTCCAGTGTCTCACTGTGTTGGGGGAGGGGTGTAATCTCCAGTGTCTCACTCACTGTGTTGCGGGAGGGGTATAATCTCCAGTGTCTCACTGTGTTGGGGGAGGGGTGTAATCTCCAGTGTCTCACTCACTGTATTGAGGGAGGGGTGTAATCTCCAGTGTCTCACTCACTGTGTTGGGGGAGGGGTGTAATCTCCAGTGTCTCACTGTGTTGGGGGAGGGATGTAATCTCCAGTGTCTCACTGTATTGGGGGAGGGGTGTAATCTCCAGTGTCTCACTGTGTTGGGGGAGGGGTGTAATCTCCAGTGTCTCACTGTGTTGGGGGAGGGGTGTAATCTCCAGTGTCTCACTCACTGTGTTGGAGGAGGGGTGTAATCTCCAGTGTCTCACTCACTGTGTTGGGGGAGGGGTGTAATCTCCAGTGTCTCACTCACTGTGTTGGGGGAGGGGTGTAATCTCCAGTGTCTCACTCACTGTGTTGGGGGAAGGGTGTAATCTCCAGTGTCTCACTCACTGTGTTGGGGGAGGGGTGTAATCTCCAGTGTCTCACTGTGTTGGGGGAGGGGTGTAATCTCCAGTGTCTCACTCACTGTGTTGGGGGAGGGGTGTAATCTCCAGTGTCTCACTGTGTTGCGGGAGGGGTGTAATCTCCAGTGTCTACAGCACCTCCAATAATCCCGCATTCCCGAAGTCCTGCACTGGGAGCGTCAGCCAAGATTATGCTCTCGAGTCTCTGGAGTGGGATTGAACACACAGCCTTCTGAGTCACATAGAAACATAGAAAATAGGTGCAGGAGTAGGCCATTCGGCCTTCGATCCTGCACCACCATTCAATAAGATCATGGCTGATCATTCCTTCAGTACCCTTTTCCTGTTTTCTCTTCATACCCCTTGATCCCTTTAGCCGGAAGGGCCATATCTAACTCCCTCTTGAATATATCCAATGAACTGGCATCAACAACTCTCTGCGGTAGGGAATTCTACAGATTAACAACTCTCTGAGTGAAGAAGTTCCTCCTCATCTCGGTCCTAAATGGCCTACCCCTTATCCTAAGACTATGTCCCCTGGTTCTGGACTTCCCCAACATCGGAAACTGATACGTCCTTACTACACAGTATAAATGCACACGAGGTCCATGCTTGAGAGAAGGTCAGTCTGTGACCTGTCCTTTATTCCTAAGCACTCAAGTGATGAAGGTGGGTGGAGCTTCCCCTTTTATACCTGAAGGTCCAGGTTAGGAGTGTTTCCTACCTAGTGGTCAGTGTTCTCACGGTGTACAACTTAGGTCAGTTTATAAATGGGTTACAATGCTGGTTGAATAGATGACATCAACTCCCCCCCCAAAGTCTTATTGGGATCACAGGTTGAGTCTCTCTGGTGGTTTACGCTCCCTTGTAGAGCGCCTGAGTTGGGGCTCCGGTTGTTGGGCGCTGGCCTGAGTGTCTGCTGTTTGCGGTGCCTCAGGTCTGTCCGGACTGCCCACAGTGACTGAGCTCTCCTCCCTTTGGTTCCGGTGTTCGGTCATCTGTGGTGGAGTGAACTCTATATCGTGTTCTTCCTCTGCTTCTTCTATGGGGTTGCTGAACCTCCTTTTTGTTTGATCCACATGTTTGCGGCAGATTTGTCCATTGGTAAGTTTAACTACCAGAATCCTATTTCCTTCTTTGGCAACCACAGTGCCTGCGAGTCATTTGGGCCCTGCAGCGTAGTTGAGGACAAAAACAGGATCATTTACATCAATACATCGCGCCCTCGCATTCCTGTCATGGTAGTGATATTGTGACTGGCGCCTGCTCTCGACAATTTCTTTCATGGTGGGGTGTATAAGGAATAACCGGGTTTTGAGCGTCCTTTTCATTAGTAGCTCTGCGGGTGGAACCCCTGTGAGTGAGTGTGGTCGGGATCTATAGGCCAACAGGAGGCATGATAAGCGGGTTTGTAGGGAACCCCCTTGGATTCTGAGCATCCCCTGTTTGATTATTTGCACTGCTCGTTCTGCCTGGCCGTTTGAGGCCGGCTTGAACGGTGCCGTTCTAACATGGTTAATTCCATTGCCTGCCATGAAGTCCTGGAATTCAGTGCTTGTGAAGCACGGGCCATTGTCGCTGACCAAGATGTCTGGTAGACCGTGAGCGACGAACATTGCCCGTAGACTTTCTACCGTGGCAGAGGAGGTGCTTGAATTTAAAATGTCACACTCGATCCATTTGGAGTAGGCGTCTACTACAACCAAAAACATTTTCCCCATGAAAGGACCTGCGTAGTCCACATGGATGCGTGACCAAGGCTTGGCGGGCCATGGCCAGGGGCTAAGGGGGGCTTCCCTGGGCGCATTGCCCAGCTGGGCACACGTGTTGCACCTGCGAACACAAAGTTCCAGATCTGCGTCTATCCCAGGCCACCAAACGTGTGACCTGGCAATTGCCTTCATCATGACAATGCCCGGGTGCCCATTGTGGAGTTCTCTGATGAACACCTCTCTGCCCATCTGGGGCATGACTACGCGGTTTCCCCACAGTAGGCAATCGGCCTGAATCAAGAGTTCATCCTTGCGCCTGTGAAATGGTTTAAATTTCTCAGGGCATGCCCTGTACGTGGCTGCCCAGTCCCCATTCAGGACACATTTCTTGACTAGAGATGATAGCGGGTCTCTATTTGTCCAGACTTTAATCTGACGGGCTGTCACGGGTGAGCCTTCGCTTCTGAAAGCTTCAACAGCCATGACCATCTCAGCAGCATGCTCGGTAGCCCCCTCAGTGGTGGCTAGTGGGAGCCTGCTGAGTGCATCGGCGCAGTTTTCGGTGCCCGGTCTGTGCTGAATTGTGTAGTCATAGGCGGCTAATGTGAGTGCCCACCTCTGTATGCGGGCCGATGCGTTTGCATTTATGGCCTTGTTGTCGGCCAAAAGGGACGTTTGGGGTTTGTGATCTGTCTCCAGCTCAAACTTCCTGCCAAACAGGTACTGGTGCATTTTCTTTACCACAAATACACATGCGAGCGTCTCCTTTTCTACCATCCCATAGCCCCTTTCTGCCTGGGACAGACTTCTGAAGGCATAAGCTACCGGCTGTAACTGACCCTTGGCATTGACATGCTGCAACACACACCCGACACCATAGGACGACGCATCGCACGTTAACACAAGTTTCTTACATGGGTCATATAGCGTTAACAGATTGTTGGAACATAACAAATTGCGTGCTCTATTAAAAGCCCTTTCCTGGCTGTCCCCCCAGACCCATTCGCGACCTTTGCGAAGGAACACGTGTAGCGGCTCTAGCAGCGTGCTCAATTTGGGAAGAAAGTTACCAAAATAGTTCAGGAGTCCCAGGAACGAACGCAGCTCCGTCGTGTTACAGGGTCTGGGTGCTCTCTGGATCGCTTCCGTCTTGGACGCAGTAGGGCTGATCCCGTCTGCTGCTACCCTCATCCCCAGGAATTCTACCTCTGGAGCTAGGAAGACGCACTTCGCCTTTTTCAGTCGCAGACCTACCCGGTTCAGTCTGCGTAGCACCTCCTCCAGGTTGTGGAGGTGTTCTTCAGTATCGTAACATGTAATGAGGATGTCGTCCTGAAAAACCACCGTCCCTGGAATCGACTTGAGGAGGCTTTCCATATTTCGTTGAAAGATCGCGGCAGCCGAGCGAATCCCGAACGGACATCTGTTGTACTCAAACACCCCCTTTTGTGTCGTGATGGTGGTCAGCTTCTTCGACTCACTCGCCAGCTCCTGGGTCATGTAAGCTGAGGTCAGGTCCAATTTTGAAAAAAGTTTGCCACCGGATAGTGTTGCAAAGAGGTCCTCGCTCTCGGTAGCGGGTACTGGTCTTGGAGTGACACCCGATTGATGGTGGCCTTGTAATCGCGACATATCCTGACCGACCCATCCGCCTTGAGCACCTACACAATCGGGCTCGCCCAGTCACTGAATTCGACTGGCGAGATGATGCCTTCCCTCAGCAGGCGGTCCAATTCACCTTCTATCTTTTCCCGCTCTGGCCTTGTGGTGTACTGGCCTGGCGTCCGGGTTTATGTGAATCACTACCTTGGCCCCCATGAAAGTGCTAATGCCGGGTTGAAATAATGAGTCAAATTTGTCCAGGATCTGTGAGCATGATACTCGCTCCACAGAGAAAATTGCATTGACATCGCTCCATTTCCAGTTCATGACAGCAAGCCAACTCCTCCCCAGTAGTGTGGGACCGTCCCCTGGGACAATCCAGAGTGGCAGTCTGTTCTTCGAATCTTTGTGGGTCACGACTACCGTGGCGCTGCCTTGCACCGGAATGATCTGCTTTGTGTAAGTCTGTAGCTGTGCGTTAATCGGCGATAATTTTGGCCTCCTGGCCTTGGATGCCCACAACTTTTTGAACTGTTTGATACCCATCAGGGACTGGCTGGCACCCGTGTCTAACTCCATTGATACTGGGATGCCACTGAGGAGCACTTTCATTATTATCGGTGGCGTCCTGGTGTATGAACTGTATATGTGCTCCACACGAACTCGCTGAACTTCAGCTTCCAGTGATTTGCCCCAGTGTCCAGTTCTGAAATTTCTGCAGGTATTTTGCTCATCTTTGCAAACTCCGGCTGAGTGTGTGCCTCCACGCCTCCAGCATGAGTTGCGGTTGAAACAAAAGGTCCCTTGCCAGTCGATCGTCCCTGATTCCCCTGTTATTGTCCTTGAGTGCACCATTAACAGGTGTTGATGGCCCCATTACTGGCCGCATTGTCCCTTGCAATGGCGTGAATCGCTGTTCAGCTTGCCATTGTCTCTGTCGAACTCCCCCTCTGGGTTCGACTACATGTTGGGGCATGCCCGACTGCCCTTGTCTGCCTGGAGAACTGTGTGCTGCTTTAACAATGTTGAATCTCTATCCCAACCATTCCTTAACACAGTACCTCTCGTCTGTTCTGCTAGTGGCCATGCTCGCGTGGTTTAAATCCCAGTTTCTTGTCGCCATTGATACGTCCTTACTATACAGTATAAATGCACACGAGGCCCATGCTTGAGAGAAGGTCAGTCTGTGACCTGTCCTTTATTTCTTAGCACTCAAGTGATGAAGGTGGGTGTAGCTTCCCCTTTTATACCTGAAGGTCCAGGTTAGGAGTGTCTCCCACCTAGTGGTCAGTGTTCTTACGGTGTACAACTTAGGTCAGTTTATACATGGGTTACAATGCTGGTTGAATACATGACAGGAACATTCTCCCTGCATCTAACCTGTCCAGTCCCGTCAGAAGGTTATATGTTTCTATGAGATCCCCTCTCATCCTTCTAAACTCCAGTGAATACAGGCCCAGTCGATCCAGTCTCTCCTCATATGTCAGTCCTGCCATCCCGGGAATCAGTCTGGTGAACCTTCACTGCACTCCCTCAATAGCAAGAACATCCTTTCTCAGATTAGGAGACCAAAACTGAACACAATATTCCAGGTGGGGCCTCACCAAGGCCCTGTACAACTGCAGTAAGACTTCCCTGCTCCTATACTCAAATCCCCTTGCTATGAAGGCTAACATACCATTTGCCTTCTTCACCGCCAGCTGTACCTGCATGCCAACCTTCAATGACTGATGAATCATGACACCCAGGTCTCGCTGCACCTCTCCTTTTCCTAATCTGCCCCCATTCAGATAATATTCTGCCTTTGTGATTTTGCCCTCGAAGTGGATAACCTCACATTTATCCACATTATACTGCATCTGCCATGTATTTGCCCACTGACCTAACCTGTCCAAATCATCCTGCAGCCTCTTAGCGTCCTCCTCACAGCTCACACCGCCACCCAGTTTAGTGTAATCTGCAAACTTGGAGATATTACACTCAATTCCATCATCCTAATCATTAATATATATTGTAAAGAGCTGGGATCCCAGCACCGAGCCCTGCGGCACTCCACTAGTCACTGCCTGCCATTCTGAAAAGGACCCGTTAATCCTGACTCTCTGCTTCCTGTCTGCCAACCAGTTCTCTATCCACGTCAGTACATTACCCCCAATACCATGTGCTTTGATTTTGCACACCAATCTCTTGTGTGGGACCTTGTCAAAAGCCTTTTGAAAGTCCAAATACACCACATCCACTGGTTCTCCCTTGTCCACGCTGCTAGTTACAGCCTCAAAAAATTCCAGAAGATTTGTCAAGCATGATTTCCCCTTCATAAATCCATGCTGACTTGGACCAATCACATGCTACAGTGCTGCCCGCTGAGCTAAGGCTGACACTTCCAAAGTTAAAGGAAGAGTTCTAGAAGAGGTTATCGAAATTCTGACAGGTTTTGAGTCAGTAAGCAGTGAAAAATTGTTTCCACTACGTGTCAAATGCAAGTAGGCTTAGGTTGAGGAATAACAGTAGAATAACAAAGGGGGATGGTCAGAGAAATGTTTTCATGCAGAGGGTTATTAGAACACGGAATCCTTTACCACAAGGGACTATTGAGGCAGACACAAGCACATCATTTAAAAGGGAATTGGATAAGGATTTGAAAAGAAAGAATATAAAAGTGTGCGGGGTGAGGGTGGGGAAAGGATACTAAAGAAAAGAAAGACTTGTATTTCTATAGCGCCTTTCATGATCTCAGGACATCCCAAAGCACTTTACAGCCAATAAAGTACTTTTTGAAGTGTAGTCACTGTTGTAATGTGGGAAACGCAGCAGCAAATTTGCACACAGCAAGCTCCCTCAGACAGCAATGTGAGAATGAGCAGATAATCTGTGTTTGTAAAGACACGAGACTCCCAAAGCAAGCACTCTACTCGGAACTCCTTCACGGCAAACGAGCCAAAGGTGGGCAGCGGAAACGTTACAAGGACTCCCTCAAAGCCTCCATGATAAAGTGCGACATCCCCACCGACACCTGGGAGTCCCTGGCCAAAGACCGCCCTAAGTAGAGGAAGTGCATCTGGGAGGGCGCTGAGCACCTCGAGTCTCGTCGCGATTCAAGAAGGTGGCTCACCACCACCTTCTCAAGGGCAATTAGGGATGGGCAATAAATGCTGTCCTTGCCAGTGAAGCCCAAATTCTGTGAACAAATTAAAAAATTAGCAGATAATCTGTTTTAGTGTTGTTAATTGATATTGGCCAGGACAACTCTGTAGCTCTTTGAATAGTGCCATGAAAAGTCCACCTGAGAGCAAATATGGGGCCACGGTTTTGCTCAGATTCAAAAAATGACTCCGCTGACTGTGCAGCGCTTCCTTAACACTGTACTGAAGTATCCAACTTAGATAATGTGCTTACGTTTCTTGACTTGGACTTGCAGCCCTCTGACCCAGTGGGATGAGTGCTACCATTGCAGTACCGGAAGGAAAAAATTGGCAGGGCTACGGGGAAAGGGCGGGGGAGTGGGACTAGCTGGGGCGCTCTTGCAGAGAGCCGGCACAGGCTCGACGGGCTGAATGTGCTATAACCGTTCCAGCATGGAGCTCAAGTAATGGTTAACTTGTGGGCACCCTGGCTGAGTGCAGAGACAGAATAATGGCCTGGAAGGCAGCCAAGGGGAAAGCAACAGGGGGCCTCTTTGCTCCTGAGTATCATGAGATAAGATTTTAAAGATAGAATTGCTCGGTGGATTCAGCTGCAGCTCAGCTAATAGCACTCTCACCCCAGAGTCAGAAGTTTGTGGGTTCAAGTCCCGTTGTGGAGCACAAAAATCTAGGCTGACACTCCAGTGCAATGCTGCATTGTCAAAGGCCCTGTTTTGCAGATGAGATGTTAAACCGAGGCCCTTTCTGCCCTCTCAGGTGGACGTAAAAGATCCCACGGCACTATTTTGAAAAAGAGGAGTTCTCCTCGGTGTCCTGGGTCATTATTATTTCTTCAATCAACATAACAAAAAACAGATTATCTGGTCATTATCACATTGCTGTTTGTGGGAGCTTGCTGTGCCAAAATTGGCTGCTGCATTTCCTACATTACGACAGTGACGACACTTTAAAAAAAAGTACTTCATTGGCTGTAAAGCGCTTGAGGTTGTGAAAGGCGCTATAGAAATGCAAGTCCTTTCTATTATGTTCTTAACACAGATGAGGCTGCACACAGGGAGGTTAAAGTAACAGTGACCTCAGTCCTTAATAAGATACTCCAGAGTGAGGAACAGACCTTTGGGGCCGGCTTATATACAGTGCTCCCAAGGGATGCTGGGATCCCTTGGGACTTCAGGGGATGAGCTCCCTGGTGGCGGAACATGGGAGTGCATGCTTTACAGATACACAACATCACTCCCCCCGCAAAGTCAAAGTAAAAACTATTTACAAGGTGAGGCGGTCGGGAGCCTTTCTTTCCCTGGTGGACCACCTCGGTACAAATGTCTGTTCTGGTGTGTTGGCTGTGCCCTCGCTGGGCTGGCGTGTTGTTGGCCCTGTAGGGCTGACAGATGAGCCTGGCCTTGCTGGGCTGTTGGTCATGATGGGTTCGATTTCCTGGTCCGGCGTGGTGTCGTTGATCCTTTGGGTGTGTGTTGTGTGCTCGAAAAAGGTGCTGTCTGCTGTGGGTTGTTCAGGGCAGTCTGTGAACCGCAGCCTTGATTGGTCCAGGTGCTTTCTGAAAATTTGTCCATTGTCTAGTTTGACTACAAACACCCTATTCCCTGCTTTAGCTATCACCGTGCTCGCGATCCACTTGGGACCATGTCCATAGTTTAGCGCGTACACAGGGTCATTCAGATAATTTTCCCGTGACACAGTGGCGCGACCATCATTAACATTTTGTTGCTGCCGCCTGCTCTCTACCTGATCATGCAGGTTGGGGTGAACCAGCGAGAGTCTGGTTTTCAGTGTCCTTTTCATGAGTAACTCAGCCGGGGGCACCCCTGTTAGCGAGTGGGGTCTCGTGCGGTAGCTGAGCAGTACTCAGGACAGGCGGGTTTGGAGTGAGCCTTCTGTGACTCATTTAAGGCTCTGTTTGATTGTTTGTACTGCCCGCTCTGCCTGCCCATTGGAGGCTGGTTTAAACGGGGCCAAGGTGACGTGTTTGATCCCATTGCGGGTCATGAATTCTTTAAATTCGGCACTGGTGAAACATGGCCCGTTGTCACTGACCAGTATGTCAGGCAGGCCGTGGGTGGCAAACATGGCCCTCAGGCTTTCAATGGTGGCGGTGGCGGTGCTTCCCGACATTATTTCACATTCAATCCATTTTGAAAAAGCATCCACCACCACCAGGAACATTTTACCAAGAAACGGGCCGACATAGTCGACATGGATCCTTGACCATGGTCTGGAGGGCCAGGACCACAAACTTAGTGGTGCCTCTCTGGGCACGTTGCTCAGCTGAGCACATACGCTGTATTGCGTACACAGGACTCTAAGTCAGAGTCGATACCGGGCCACCACACGTGGGATCTGGCTATCGCTTTCATCATTACTATACCCGGGTGTGTGCTGTGGAGATCCGAGATGAACGTCTCCCTGCCCTTTTTGGGTAGCACTACGCGGTTACCCCACAACAGGCAGTCTGCCTGGATGGACAGCTCGTCCTTTCGCCGCTGGAACAGCTTGATTCGCTCTTGCATTTCAACGGGGATGCTGGCCCAGCTCCCATGCAGTACACAGTTTTTTACTAGGGTCAGCAGAGGAACTTGGCTTGTCCAAGTCCTAATCTGGCGGGCCGTGACAGGTGATTTATCATTTTCAAACGCTTCCATGACCATCAGCAAGTATGCGGGCTGTGCCACCATCAACAAGTTTGCAGGCTGCGCCATTTCCACCCCCATGGTGGGCAATGGTAGCCGACTGAGAGCATCCGCACAGTTCTCGGTGCCTGGCCTGTGGCGGATGGTATAGTTATACGCTGATAGCGCGAGTGCCCACCTTTGTATGCGGGCTGAGACATTAATATTTATCCCCTTGTTTTCAGTGAACAGGGATGTGAGGGGCTTGTGATCGGTTTCCAGCTCAAATTTGAGGCCAAACAGGTACTGATGCATTTTCTTTACCCCGAACACACATGCTAATGTCTCTTTCTCAATCATGCTATAGGCACTCTCGGCCTTAGACAAGCTCCTGAAAGCATAGGTGACAGGTTGCAACTTCCCCACAACGTTAGCTTGTTGTAATACACACCCGACTCCGTATGATGACGCCTCACATGCTGGCACAAATCTTTTACATGGGTTATACAATACAAGCAGCTTGTTGCAGCATAAAATGTTTCTGGCTTTCTCAAAAGCAATTACTTGGTTTTTCCCCATACCCAGTTCTCACCTTTGCACAATAACACATGTAGGGGATCTAAAAGGGTGCTTAACCCCGATAGGAAGTTACCAAAATAGTTGAGGAGTCCCAGGAACGACTGCAGCTCCATGACGTTCTTTGGCCTGGGCGCATTCCTGATAGCATCTGTGTTGGCGTCTGTGGGCCAAATGCCATCTGCCACGATCCTTCTTCCCAAAAACTCCACTTCTGTTGTCATGAAGACGCAGTTTGACCTCTTCAGCCGCAAACCTACGCGATCCATTCGCTGGAGGACCTCCTTCAGGTTTTGTAGGTGCTCGGCGGTGTCCCGACTCATGACCAATATGTCGTCCTGAAAGACCACCGTGTGTGGTACCAACTTGAGTAGGCTCTGCATGTTTCTCTGGAAGATCGCTGCAGGCGACCGACTTCCAAACGGCATCTGTTGTAGATGAACAGTCCCTTGTGCGTGTTGATGCAGGTGAGGCCCTTCAAAGACTCTTCCAGCTCCTGCGTCATGTAGGGCGAAGTCAGGTCGAGCTTGGTGAACGTCTTGCCTCCTGCCAACATCGCAAATAGGTCGTCTGCCTTAGGTAGCGGGTTTTGGTCCTGTAGAGAGAAGCGATTAATAATTACTTTATAATCGCCGCAAATCCTGACCGTGCCATCAATTTTGAGTACTGGAACAATCGGGCTGGCCCACTCACTGAATTCCATTGGGGAGATTCCATTCGTAGGATGGTCTCATGGCCAATGCCCAGTACAGAAAAGTCTCTGAGCATTTGCTCCAGGTAGCCATCAAACTCACATTGTCCTGCAAGTCGCCTTAGCTCGGCGACGTAGCTCGCAACTTCCTGACCTTCAGATCGCTGGCACATGTAGAACCGATACTTCGCCATCAGCACGCTCTCCCTCGGGTTAAGATGCTCCCGAACCAGTGTACACAGCTCCTCATACGATTTATCTGTGGGTTTCACCGGAGCCAGAAGATTCTTCATGAGGCTGTAGGTCGGTGCCCCACAGACTGTGAGGAGGACCGCTCTCCTTTTTGCAGCACTTCCTTCTCCGTCCAGCTCATTGGCTACAAAGTACTGGTCTAGCCGTTCGACATAGGCTTCTCAGTCCTCACCCTCCGAGAACTTCTCCAGGATGCCCACAGTTTGCTGCATCTTTGCGTTGGATTCATATTCTCGTCGCCAGTTATTGTGTTCCTAACACAGATGAGACTGCACACAGGGAGGTTAAAGTAACAGTGACCTCAGTTTTTAGGAAGACACTCCAGAGTGAGGAACAGGCCTTAGGGGCCGGTTTATATCCAGTGCTCCCAAGGGATGCTGGGATCAATGATTTCAATGAAATTGATTACATGCAGTTGTAAGCTGGTCCTCTGTGGTGAGAGAAACAGAGTTAAGGTTTCGGGTTGAGCAGTCATCGATCGGAAAGGTTCATGGTTTTCTCCCTCCACGGGTGAGTCCTGACCTGCAGAATATTCCAACGTTTTACGATTCTTATTTCAGATTTCCAGCATCCGCGGTATCTCGCTTTTGTTGACCATCAACCCCACAGCCTTCAGCCATTTAGCCAGTTATGTTAGCCTGCACCAGTGTTTCATGATGTGAAAACCTTTTCTCATAATGACGATGATATAGCAACTGAAAATAAACTTGCAAATGCTTCCATTTGTGATTAATGAGCATTAAGTGAGAGCAGAGGTTAGCGAGTTTCCCCCTGGAGAGTGCTAGAAATTTAGAGTAGGTTCCCAACCTGTAAAGCAGTTTATCCATGAGTAAATTAACTACTTAGGTGACAGCTGTGGCTCAGTGGGCAGCACCCTCGCCACTGAGGCCAGAAGGTTGTGGGTTCAAGCCCCACTCCAGGGACTTGAGCACAAAAATCCAGGCTGACACTCCAGTGCAATGCTGACGGAGTGCTGCAGTTTTGGAGGTGCTGTCTTTTGGATGAGGATTAAACCAAGGGCCCCATCTGCTCTCTTGGGTGGATGTAAGAGATCCCACGGCACTATTTCAAAGAAGAACAGGGGAGTTATCCACAGTGTCCTGGCCAGTATTAATCCCTCAATCAACATAGTAAAAAGTCATTATCACATTGTTGTTTGTGGGAGCTTGCTGTGCGCAAATTGGCTGTCACATTTCCGACATTTATCATCATAGGCAGTCCCTCGGAATCGAGGAAGACTTGCCGACATTACAACTGTGACTACACTCCAAAAGTACTTCATTGACTGTAAAGTGCTTTGAGACATCCGGTGGTCGTGAGAGGCGCTATAGAAATCCAAGTCTTTCTTTTAGAAAAAGAGCTAATTCAGCCTCTAGTTCAGATCAAAATTCAAGGTAATAAAATTAACTGCAGATCACCAGATAATTAGAGATGATGAAAGCCAAGCCATCCATCCCACCTTTGTGCATCCATCGAGAAAGACCCTACTATCCTGCCGTCGTGGTATCATAGAATAGAATCATAGAATGGTTACAGCACAGAAGGAGGCCATTCAGCCCGTCGAGCCCATGCCGACTCTCAGCTAGTCTCACTCCACCGCCCTTTCCCCATAGCCCTGCAAATGTTTTTCTTTCAGGCACTTACCAAATCCCATTCTAGCGCAGAATCTAATTGTCTCTTAAATGATTCCAAAACTTTCATCTCTGGAAATCGCAAATACAAAACGGAAAATGCAGGAAGCCCTCAGCGGAGTCAGGCAGCATCTGCGGAGAGAGGAAAGGTCAGATGAGCCTTTCAGGCCGGTGACCTTTGGTATTGACCTGGCCGAGGGTCGTGGACCTGAAACGTTAACCATTTCTCCGCCAATGCTGCCTGAACACCTGTGTTACTCTGAAGTACACCGCACACGTTGATCCCTGCTCCTCCTGGATTTTTCCCGGGGGGTATTCCTGACCTTCCAAGATCTGCGGAAGCCCCTGGAGCAATGGCGTAAACAGTAAAAAAACTACCGCTTACACCGTTTTTCCAGGATTTTCCACCAAAGTGTTATGGTTGAGAGATCGGGACAACCCTGCAGAAATTCTCCCTCCTTCCTGTCCCATCCCACTTTGTTTCAATGAGAATTTCTTGCTGGCCTGCGCAAAATTGCTCTGTGTTAGTTTGGCCCCGTGACCCAAAAGACAGAAAGGAGATGAGTAAAAGTGGAGGGCAGAGAAACCCAAGGCAAAAAACGAAAAGGGCCACAGTACAGCAAAATTCTAAAGGGTCAAAGTGTAATAAAAAGGCAAGCATGAAAGCTCGATGCCTCAATGCAAGGAGTATTCGGAACCCAGGAGAAGGCTCTGAGCTAGTTAGAGTGGGTGAGAGCTCAGATGAACAGGACCCCAAGAAAGAAAGCAAAAGGCAGGAGGCATCAGAGCAGAGTAGCACTGGGGTAAGTGTAAACCACAACGTGATAGGAAGGGACAATATGTATGAATATAAAGGGGCTGCAGGAGGGGTCAAAACTAAAATTCATGGTTTAAAAACTAGTATTAAAACATTCTACCTAAACGCACACAGCATTCAAAATAAAGTAAATGAGTTGACGGCACAAATCATTACAAATGGGTATGATTTGGTGGCCATTACAGAAACGTGGTTGCAGGGGGGCCAAGACTGGGAATGAAACATACAGGGGTATCTGACAATTCGGAAAGATAGACAAGAAGGGAAAGGAGGTGTATTAGCTCTGTTAATAAAGGATGATATCAGGGCAGTTGTGAGAGACGATATTGGCTCTAATGAACAAAATATTGAATCATTGTGGGTGGAGATTAGCAATAGTAAGGGGAAAAAGTCACTGGTGGGTGTAGTTTATAGGCCCCCAAATAATAACTTCACGGTGGGGCGGGCAATAATCAAGGGAATAATGTGAAAAAGGAACGACAGTAATCATGGGGGATTTTAACCTACATATCGATTGGTCAACTCAAATCGCACGGGGTAGCCTGGAGGAGGAATTCATAGAATGCATACGGGATTGTTTCTTAGAACAATATGTTACAGAACCTACAAGGGAGCAAGCTATCTTAGATCTGGTCCTGTGCAATGAGACAGGAATAATAAACGATCTCCTAGTAAAAGATCCTCTCGGAATGAGTGATCACAGTATGGTTGAATTTGTAATACAGATTGAGGGTGAGGAAGTAGTGTCTCAAACGAGCGTACTATGCTTAAACAAAGGGGACTACAGTGGGATGAGGGCAGAGTTGGCTAAAGTAGACTGGAAACACAGACTAAACGGTGGCACAATTGAGGAACAGTGGAGGACTTTTAAGGAGCTCTTTCATAGTGCTCAACAAAAATATATTCCAGTGAAAAAGAAGGGCGGTAAGAGAAGGGATAACCAGCTGTGGATAACCAAGGAAATAAAGGAGAATATCAAATTAAAAACCAATGCGTATAAGGTGGCCAAGGTTAGTGGGAAACTAGAAGATTGGGAAAATTTTAAACGACAGTAAAGAATGACTAAGAAAGCAATAAAGAAAGGAAAGATAGATTACGAAAGTAAACTTGCGCAAAACATAAAAACAGAGAGTAAAAGCTGTTACAGATATATAAAACGGAAAAGGGTGACTAAAGTAAATGTTGGTCCCTTAGAAGATGAGAAGGGGGATTTAATAATGGGAAATGTGGAAATGGCTGAGACCTTAAACAATTATTTTGCTTCGGTCTTCACAGTGGAAGACACAAAAACCATGCCAAAAATTGCTGGTCACGGGAATGTGGGAAGGGAGGACCTTGAGATAATCACTATCACTAGGGAGGTATTGCTGGACAGGCTAATGGGACTGAAAGTCGACAAGTCCCCTGGTCCAGATGAAATGCATCCTAGGGTATTAAAAGAGATGGCAGAAGTTATAGCAGATGCATTCGTTATAATCTACCAAAATTCTCTGGACTCTGGAGAGGTATCAGCGGATTGGAAAGCAGCTAATGTAACGCCTCTGTTTAAAAAAGGGGGCAGACAAAAGGCAGGTAACTATAGGCCAGTTAGTTTAACATCTGTAGTGGGGAAAATGCTTGAAGCTATCATTAAGGAAGAAATAGCAGGACATCTAGATAGGAATAGTGCAATCAAGCAGATGCAACATGGATTCATGAAGGGGAAATCATGTTTGACTAATTTACTGGAATTCTTTGAGGATATAACGAGTATGGTGGATAGAGGTGTACCGATGGATGTGGTGTATTTAGATTTCCAAAAGGCATTCGATAAGGTGTCACACAAAAGGTTACTGCAGAAGATAAAGGTACGCGGAGTCAGAGGAAATGTATTAGCATGGATAGAGAATTGGCTGGCTAACAGAAAGCAGAGAGTCGGGATAAATGGGTCCTTTTCGGGTTGGAAATTGGTGGTTAGTGGTGTGCCACAGGGATCGGTGCTGGGACCACAACTGTTTACAATATACATAGATGACCTGGAAGAGGGGACAGAGTGTAGTGTAACAAAATTTGCAGATGACACAAAGATTAGTGGGAAAGCGGTTGTGTAGAGGACACAGAGGGGCTGCAAAGAGATTTAGATAGGTTAAGCGAAATGGCTGAGGTTTGGCAGATGGAATACAATGCGGGAAAATGTGAGGTCATCCACCTTGGAAAGAAAAACAGTAAAAGGGAATATTATTTGAATGGGGAGAAATTACAACATGCTGCAGTGCAGAGGGACCTGGGGGTCCTTGTGCATGAATCCCAAAAAGTTAGTTTGCAGGTGCAGCAGGTAATCAGGAAGGCGAATGAAATGTTGGCCTTCATTGCGAGAGGGATGGAATACAAAAGCAGGGGGGTCCTACTGCAACTGTACAGGGTATTGGTGAGGCCGCACCTGGAGTACTGCGTGCAGTTTTGGTCACCTTACTTAAGGAAGGATATACTAGCTTTGGAGGGGGTACAGAGACGATTCACTAGGCTGATTCCGGAGATGAGGGGGTTACCTTATGATGATAGATTGAGTAGACTGGGTCTTTACTCGTTGGAGTTCAGAAGGATGAGGGGTGATCTTATACAAACATATAAAATAATGAAAGGGATAGACAAGATAGAGGCAGAGAGTTTGTTTCCACTGGTCGGGGAGACTAGAACTAGGGGGCACAGCCTCAAAATACGGGGGAGCCAATTTAAAACCGAGTTGAGAAGGAATTTCTTCTCCCAGAGGGTTGTGAATCTGTGGAATTCTCTGCCCAAGGAAGCAGTTGAGGCTAGCTCATTGAATGTATTCAAGTCACAGATAGATAGATTTTTAACCAATAAGGGAATTAAGGGTTACGGGGAGCGGGCGAGTAAGTGGAGCTGAGTCCACGGCCAGATCAGCCATGATCTTGTTGAGTGGCAGAGCAGGCTCGAGGGGCTAGATGGCCTACTCCTGTTCCTAATTCTTATGTTCTTATGTACTTATGGCCCCTTGCCCAATTCTCGCAATCAAACTGGAAATCATTTTCTGGATTTACCTTTTCCGTGCTGTTTACTGTCTCCTGGGAATGGTGTAACACTCCGTAAAATGAAGTGGACTAGATTCTCCTCAGTGATGGATGTGCCCCTGAAACAGTAGAAAAATTGCAAGTCCACCCCTCAGTGTAATGCTGCCATGAAGCAACCCAATTTTCCTCGGCGCTCCTTCAGTAAATATTCCCGGCAGTCTCCTGGCGCTTTTCGTACTCTCCACAGGCATTGCCCACCTGGTGGGGGGAGTGCAGGAGAGGACAATCCTGTGCTTTTGCTGCGGCAGTTTAAAGGGCCGAGGTAGCCATATTGTGTCGATGATAATGTGGCTCACTGCAATATCCGAGACTGGTCCCGATTTAGGCCACCAATCCCACGCACATTGTAAATACTCTTCAGGCAAGTTTAGGATGTCAAAGTCTTGGAGAGGATACCGAGCACATTTACTGGAATGGTACCAGGGATACGGGACTTCAGTTGTATGGAGAGATTGGAGAGTCTGAGATTGTTCTCCTCAGAACAGAGAAGGTTAAGGGGGAAATATAATCGAGGTGTTCAAAATGATGAGGGGTTTTGATAGAATAGATAGGGAGAAATTGGTTCCACTATTCTGAGGTTTTGGTAACCAGAGTATACAGTCCCCTGCCACAACCCATAGCTTCTCCTTTAATGGGGAATGCTGCAGCCCTTTAAAGTGCTGCATCACCTGTTTTTTGTGCTGCAGCTCAAGCCCTCTCGGGGAGCCTTCTCATGTGCCTGTTGCCTATTGAGAAATAAAGACTGGGGTTCAACTCACAAAATTCAATGTGGCAGCATTCCATGTTGCAGGCACAGATGCACACGCAGACCATGGGGCACAGGTGAGCGCGCAGCATCAGCGGGCACAGGATCAGTGGGCACAGGTGAGCACATGATCGGTGGGCACAGGTGAACACACAGAATCGGTGGGTACAGTCTTGGTTTTACCGGGATCACAAAATAGCAGCTTGGATTCCCATGGATGCGGGAAGGAGGAAGGGTGAGGCATTGGATGATTTGCAGCTCAGAAGGAATGAGGGAGGCAGATGGAGAGGAGGCAAAGTAGAAAAAACAAAGTAATAACTTGCCTCTATATCACGCCTTTCACCACCGCAGGACGTCGCAAAGCTCATCACAGCCAATTAAGTCATTTTTGAAGTGGCGTCACTGTTGTAATGTAGAAAGGAATACTTGAAGGTACAAACTGTTAATAGTTCAGAGGAGGGACTACGTTCCATGGTGTATGGTGCCGTCTTGATCCATATTTATGAGTTTGTTCGAACTATTTCTGGTAAGGTTTTAACCTCATTGAATTACACTGAGCTAATTAATCAAGATGAGTCAAAATGCCAGTGGCTTTCACTGACTTGTAACTGTCTGGAGCAAAAATGATGCCAAGAGCTAATTAGTTCCTTGTCTCAGTTCCCAGGACCTGCACTACAAGTACCGTGCATCATCTCATTGTGTTGAAGCAATGCCTCGATTTTAAATTTCCCATCCTTATTTTCGAATCCCTCCATTTCTCTTTAACCTCCTCCAGCCCTGCAACGCTCCAAAATCTCTGCACTCCTCCAATTCTAGCCTCTTATGCATTCCCAATTCCAATCGCTCCTGTACTGCCTGGGCCCTGAGCTCTGGAATTCCCTCCCTAAACTTCGCCGACTCGCTACCTCTCTCTCCTCCTTTCAGACGTTCCTTAAAACCTACCTCTTTGGTCACCTGTACTAATATCTCCTTTTGCGGCTCAAGTCAAATTTTATCTGATAACGCTCTTGGGATATTTTACTACATTAAAGGCGCTATATGAATGCAAATTAATGTTGTTGTGTTTGGACAACTATTCCTGGCCCAGTTGTCGATAGCTAAACTGACACTCCAGTGGATTGGAAACCTGGCAAAAAGGAAGATAGTCTGCTTGTCAGAGGCCAATTATTGTAACTCCCAAGTCAGCAATGCTGGAGATTTGCCGGTCCCACCAACCTTCACCAGCTTCATGCATGACGGTCCTTCACTGATGAAGCAGCTGAAGTTTGTTGGACCAAGAACTCTGCCATGAGTATATTCCCTCCACCATAAGAGGGAGCTTTACTCTGTATCTAACCCGTGCTGTACCTGCCCTGGGAGTGTTTGATGGGACAGTGTAGAGGGAGCTTTACTCTGTATCTAACCCGTGCTGTACCTGCCCTGGGAGTGTTTGATGGGACAGTGTAGAGGGAGCTTTACTCTGTATCTGCCCCATGCTGTACCTGCCCTGGGAGTGTTTGATGGGACAGTGTAGAGGGAGCTTTACTCTGTATCTGCCCCATGCTGTACCTGCCCTGGGAGTGTTTGATGGGACAGTGTAGAGGGAGCTTTACTCTGTATCTAACCCGTGCTGTACCTGCCCTGGGAGTGTTTGATGGGACAGTGTAGGGAGATCTTTACTCTGTATCTAACCTGTGCTGTACCTGCCCTGGGAGTGTTTGATGGGACAGTGTAGGGGGATTTTTACTCTGTATCTAACCCGTGCTGTACCTGCCCTGGGAGTGTTTGATGGGACAGTGTAGAGGGAGATTTACTCTGTATCTAACCCATGCTATACCTGCCCTGGGAGTGTTTGATGGGACAGTGTAGAGGGAGCTTTACTCTGTATCTAACCCCGTGCTGTACCTGCCCTGGGAGTGTTTGATGGGACAGTGTAGAAGGAGCTTTACTCTGTATGGCATGATCTTAGAACTAGAGGGCATGATCTTAGAATAAGAGGCCGCCCATTCAAAACAGAGATGAGGAGGAATTTCTTCTCTCAGAGGGTTGCAAATCTGTGGAATTTGCTGCCTCGGAGAGCTATGAAAGCTGGGACATTGAATAAATTTAAGCCAGAAATAGCCAATTTCTTGAGCGATAAGGGGTTATGGGGAGCGGGCCTTACAAATGCGTTACCATGGAAACGGGCTTCTAGCAATACATCACTTCCACCCACAAAAACGCAGAAAGGGGACACACTGGGGTTAAAATAAACTATTTTTGAAAATGAAGTGGAGTTGAGTCCATGATCAAATCAGCCATGATCTTATTGAATGGCCTACTTCTGTTCCTACTTCTTATGTTCTTATGTTCTTATGTATCTAACCCGTGCTGCACCTGCCCTGGGAGTGTTTGATGGGACAGTATAGAGGGAGTTTTACTCTGTATCTAACCCGTGCTGTACCTGCCCTGGGAGTGTTTGATGGGACAGCCTATAAAAATTATGTTTAACATTTCCTGGATTTGCTCATTAAAATGATGCTCTTTTCATTTTCAAAAATAGTTTATTTTAACCCCAGTGTGTCCCCTTTCTGCGTGTTTGTGGGTGGAAGTGATGTATTGCTAGAAGCCTGTTTCCATGGTAACGCATTTGTAAGGCCCATGAGTGGTTGCAGCTCCAGCAAAGCCAACTAGCTACATTTCTACGGTGACAGCAGGGAGCTAATTGAATGGCAATAGCGTGAGACTGATAGTCACGACCAAGTCTGGCGCCCTCCAACAGCTCTCCTGCTTTCAATTGGTAACATGAATCGAATTTGACAAAAAAAGCATTGACACAAACATCACAGGTTAGGACAGTGATTTCAAGCTGGTGATGGTTTGTGGGGGGCAGGGGGGGGGGGGGGGGGTGGGGCGGGGTTGCCGGGGGGGGGCGGGTCGTGCGGGGGATAAAAAAGAGATTCCTTGGAATTGACTTCTTTCAACAACTTAATTCAGTTTCAAATTGTAATGCAAGCACCTGTTAGTATGCTCACAGGTCGGTAGAGCTGTTGAGTTGGGAGTGGCTTAGCCAGTCACGTGATGTTCACAAGACTCAATAAAACCCCAGCCAGTTGGGTTCGGGCGATCCGCGATGAGGTATGCAGTTGTGAGCCTGGTAGATTAACTGATTATGTATCGAGTGATTATTAAACCTTTGCTAATAAATCAAATAGTTCTTATTAGCAATGTGTTCATACAAACTCTTAAGCAAGGAACCCATGAAGCTAGTTCATTAGTGTAGTATAGTATTAGGCGGTCCCTCGGATCAAGGATGACTTGCTTCCACACCAAAAAGAGAAGAGTTCACAGGTGTTTCAATGAAGGACCTGGCATTCTAGGTCCTGAACTACATGTTGAAGGGTGGAAGATGCCTGTGCATGGATTTTTTTAACGTGGGGTGGCCGTTACACACCAGCCACCATACGGGCTTGACACAGCTAGGTCTTGGTCCAGTGGCAAGGGCTAACCAAGATGACTGGAGTCTAATCTCTATAAATACAAATATCAAACAAATACATGACACCAATCTTAAATTGCGGAGTTGATGTTCTTGAGAGGAATGTCAAAGGGCAGGTGAATCGCAGCCTCAAATCATCCCAAAGCGCTTAACAATTAAGTATTAAATAACTGTCCCAAGGCATGTCACAGGGACGTGATCCAGCTATTTTGAATTGTAGTCACCGTAATGCAGAGAACGCTGTTATATATGTGGACTTGTATTTACTCTGTACAGCCACCAGAGGGCTCATCCCTTGCAGTCCCAAGGGATCCCATAATCCCTTGGGAGCACAGGTATTTAAGGAGGCTTCACAGGTTGGAGAGGCACTCTGGAGACCTGCAATAAAAGACTAAGGTCACACTTTACTTTGAGCTCACAGTGTTCAGTCTGACTCTTTCTCCATACACAACTGGTGACGAGATACAGATAGTGAACCCAAAGATGCAGAGAACAGTGGGCATCCTGGAGAAATTTTCGGAGGGAGATGATTGGGATACTTTTGTGGAGCGACTCGACCAATACTTTGTCACCAATGAGCTAGATGAGGAAGAGAGCGCTGCCAAATGAAGGGCGATCCTCCTCACCGTCTGTTGTGCAACAACGTATGGCCTCATGAAGAATCTGCTCACTCCAGCGAAACCCACGGAGAAATCATACGATGATTTGTGCACACTGGTCCGAGAGCCCAAAGGAAAGTGTCCTAATGGCGAGGTACCGGATCTACACCTACAGAAGGTCTGAAGGCCAGGAAGTGGCGAGTTATGTCACCGAGCTAAGACGCCTTGCAGGACATTGCGAATTTGAAGGACATTTGGAGCACATGCTCAGAGACTTTTCCGTACTTGGCATTGGCCACGAAACCATACTTTGCAAACTTTTGATTGTAGAGACCCCAACCTTGAATAAAGCCATAGCGATAGCCCCGGCATTCATTGCCACCAGTGACAATATGAAGCAAATCTCTCAGACAAGTGCTGCTACAAGTAGTGTGAACAAAGTGATGTTGTTTTCGAATCATAACGCACAGGGCAGGTCACACAAGCCTGCAGCTGCACGTCCATAGATGACTCAGAGACCACCATCAAGGGTGATGAATGCAAGGCCATTAACACCTTGTTGGCGCTGCGGAGATGGTCATCGTTTCCGTTCATGCTGATTCAAAGAGTATGTTTGCAAGGGCTGTGGAACAATGGGACACCTCCAACAAGTGTGCAGGTGAGCTGCTAAGCCTGTTAAACCTGAAAACCACCATGTTGCAGAGTAGGACAGATCCACGGAGGATCACGAGCCTCAGATCGAGGAAGCAGAGATACGTGGGGTGCACACATTCACCACGAATTGTTCCCCGATAATGCTGAATGTTGAACTAAATGGACTCCTGGTGTCAATGGAGCTGGACATGGGCACAAGCCAGTGCATCATGGGCAAAAAGACTTTCAAAAGGTTGTGAAGCAACAAGGCCTCAAGGCCAGTCTTAACTCCAGTTCACATGAAACTAAGAATTTACACGAAAGAACTGATTCCTGTAATCGGCAGTGCTACCGTAAAGGTCTCCTACGATGGAGCGGTGCATAAGCTACCACTCTGGGTGGTACCAGGCGATGGTCCCACGCTGCTCGGCAGGAGCTGGCTGGGAAAGATACGCTGGAACTGGGATGACGTCCGAGCGCTATCGCCCGCTGACGACACTTCGTGTGCCCAGGTCTTAAACAAATTTCCTTCGCTGTTTGAACTAGGCATCGGGAAATTCCAAGGAACAAAAGTACAGATCCACCTAATTCCGGGGGCGCGACCCATCCATCACAAGGTGAGAGCAGTACCATACATGATGAGAGAAAGGGTAGAGTACGAGCTAGACCAGTTGCAAAGAGACGGCATAATTTTACTGATCGAGTTCAGCGAGTGGGCCAGTCCTATTGTCCCACTCCTCAAGGGAGACGGCACCGTCAGAATCAGTGGCGATTACAAAGTAACTATCGATCGTTTTCCCTGCAGGACCAATACCCACTACCAAAGGCCGACGACCTCTTTGCAACACTGGCGGGAGGTAAGAAGTTTACGAAGCTGGATCTGACTTCAGCCTATATGACGCAGGAACTGGAGGAATAATCGAAGGCCCTCACCTGCATCAACACGCACAAGGGTCTTTTTGTTTATAACAGATGCCATTTGGAATCCGATCAGTGACGGCGATATTTCAGAGAAACATGGAAAGTTTACTGAAGTCGGTCCCACACACAGTGGTCTTCCAGGACGACCTCTTGGTCACAGGTCGGAACACGGTCGAGCATCTGCAGAACCTGGAGGAGGTTCTTAGTCGACTCAGCCGCGTGGGGCTCAGGTTCAAATGCTCGAAATGCATTTTCCTGGCGCCTGAAGTGGAGTTCTTGGGAAGGAGGATTGCGGCGGATGGCATCAGGCCCACTAACGCGAAGGTGGAGGCAATTGAGAACGCACCGAGGCCACAGAACGTGATGGAGCTGCAGTCGTTTCTGGGACTCTTGAACTACTTTGGGAACTGCTTACCAGGTCTCAGCACACTGCTAGAACCACTACATGTCTTACTACGAAAAGGGGGCGAATGGGTTTGGGACAAAAGCCAAGAAAATGCCTTTGTAAAAGCGAGAAAATTGTTATGCTCAAACCAATTGCTTGTGTTGTATGATCCATATAAGTGTTTGATACCAGCATGTGATGCGTCGTCATATGGTGTCGCATGTGTATTGCAACAAGTTAATGATTTTGGGAAACTGCAACCGGTTGCTTATGCATCCAGGAGTCTGTCTAAGGCTGAGAGAGCCTACAGCATGATTGAAAAAGAAGCATTAGCGTGTGTCTATGGGGTAAAGAAAATGCATCAATAACTGGTTGGGCTAAAATTCGAATTGGAAACTGACCATAAGCCACTTAAATCCCTGTTTTCCGAAAGTAAAGGGATAAATACCAATGCATCGGCCTGCATCCAGAGATGGGTGCTCATGTTGCCCACATACAACTACGCCATCCGCCCCAGACCAGGCACAGAAAACTGTGCCGACGCTCTCAGTAGGCTGCCATTGCCCACCACGGGGTTGGAAATGGCGCAGCCCACAGATCTAGTCATGGTTATGGAAGCATTTGAGAGTGAGCAATCACCCGTCACTGCCCAGCAGATCAAAACCTGGATAAGCCAGGACCCCTTATTATCTCTGGTCAAAAGCTGTGTACTTCATGGGAGCTGGTCCAGTGTCCCAGTGGAAATGCAGGAAGAGATAAAGCTGTTCCAGTGGCGCAAAGATGAAATGTCTATACAGGCAGACTGCCTTCTGTGGGGTAATCGAGTGGTGGTCCCCAAGAAGGGCAGAGATACCTTCATCAATGACCTCCACAGTACCCACCCAGGCATCATAATAATGAAAGCGATAGCCAGATCCCACGTGTGGTGGCCCGGTTTAGATGCGGACTTAGAGTCCTGCATTCACAGATGTAATACATGCTCACAGTTAAGCATTGTACCCAGGGAGGCGCCGCTAAGTTTATGGTCTTGGCCCTCCAAACCGTGGTCTAGGGTACATGTCGAATATGCAGGCCCGAGCTTGGGTAAAATCTTCCTTGTTTTTGTAGAAGCATACTCTAAGTGGATTGAATGTGAGATAATGTCGGCTAGCATGTCCGCTGCCCCCACTGAAAGCATGTTTGCCACGCACGGCTTACCCGATGTCCTGTTGCGCGACAACAGGCCATGTTTTACCAGTGCTGAGTTCAAAGAATTAATGACTCGTAACGGGATCAAACATGTCACATCTGCCCCGTTTAAACCAGCGTGCAATGGTCAGGCAGAGAGAGCAGTGCAAATCATCAAGCAAGGCTTGAAGAGGGTAACTGAAGGCTCACTGCAGACTCGCCTATCCTGAGTCCTGCTTAGCTACCGCACAAGACCCCACTCACTCACTGGGATCCCACCTGCTGAACTGCTCATGAAAAGAGCACTTAAGACAAGGCTCTCGTTAGTTCACCCTGATCTACATGAACAGGTAGAGAGCAGGCGGCTTCAACAAAGTGCATACCATGATAGCACAAATGTGTCACGTGAGATTGAAATCAATGATCCTGTATTTGTATTAAATTATGGACAAGGTCCCAAGTGGCTTCCCGGCACTGTCATTGCCAAAGAGGGGAGCAGGGTGTTTCGGGTCAAACTTTCAAATGGACTCATTCACCGGAAACACTTGGACCAAATCAAACTCAGATTCACGGACTATCCTGAGCAACCCACCTTGGACCCTACCTTTTTTGATCCCCCAACATACACACCAGTGGCAACCGACACCACGGTTGACCACGAAGCAGAACCCATCATCCACAGCAGCCCTGCAGGGCCCAACACACCAGGCAGCCCAGCAAGGCCAGCTGCACAGCAGTCCAGTGAGGGCCCAACAAATGATTCAACAACACCAGCTTTCACACCGAGACAATCAACCAGGGCAAGAAGGGCCCCAGATCGACTCACATTGTAAATAGTTATACTATTGACTTTGGGGGGGGAAGTGTTGTTATATATGTGGACTTGGATTTACTCTGTACAGCCACCATAATCCCTTGGGAGCACAGGTATTTAAGGAGGCTTCACAGGTTGGAGAGGTACTCTGGAGACCTGCAATAAAAGACTAAGGTCACACTTTACTTTTGAGCTCACAGTGTTCAGTCTGACTCTTTCTCCATACACAACAAACGCGGCAGCCAATTTGTACACAGCAAGCTCCCAAAATCAGCAATGAAATAGTCACCGGGTCATCTGCTTTAGGTCTTGGTCGAGGGAGAAATGTTGGCCGAGAACATGGGGGAGAAGCTCCCCTTGCTCTTCTTTGAATAGCGGCCACGGGATCTTTTACGTCCATCTGAGAGGGCAGGCGGGGGGCTCGGTTTAAGATCTCAGGTTTCCGAACAGTAGTTTGCAGGCTCCGACTTTGCATTTCGGACAAAATGGGGACCTTCCTCAGTGGATGGACAGAAAGCTGGGCCCGGGAGTCACTTCCGGAAATATTGCGAGGAAAAAAATATTTAAAGAAAGAAAAGACAACAGAATAAGGTTCAAGATAAAGATTGAGAAAGACATAAGTAAGAAAAAGCCCAAAGTATTAAATTATAAAACAGATGATTTTGAGAGGATGAGGATGGAACTAGGGAAAAATAAACTGGAAAGGTTTACCGACAAACAAAGAAATAGAACGGCAGTGGGAATCATTTAAAACAGTGATCGATAGAGTGCAGGAGAAATATATCCCACTAACCAGCAAGAACAGCCCAGCAGGAACGACACAACATGGATGAATACAGAAATAAGGGCAAAATTGGAAGTAAAGGAAAAGGCAGACATTTTGTACACAGACAATACAGGAGAGATGACAAAAGCATTAAAAAAATTAGGAAAGAAGTCAAAAAAAGGCAGAAGCCAAAGAGAAACTACAAAATTAAATTGTCAAGGAAGATAAAAAATAAATATTAAAGTATTCTACGGACACATAAATAACAAAAGAAAAACTAAGATAGGGATACACATGATTATCTCGCAGTTAATGATGGCAAAATGGTAGAAATATTAAATAATTACTTTGCCTCGTTATTTACCAGGGAGACTGACATGGTGGACATAACATTAGACGAAGAGATCAAAAAAGATGTAAAGACATTTAAGACAGAAAAGCGGGAGATAATTGATAAACTAGACAAACTTAGAGAGGATAAAACCCCATGTTCAGATGGATTGTATCCACGCGGTGAGGGAGAGCGTCGCCCAGGTTACACACTTCTGGCTGTGGTGACAAATGATTCCTGTTGTTTCTTCAAACTATATGCATAAACAGTGTTTTTTATGGGAGACTTCAACTTTTACATGGACAGGGAGAAGCAAAACGGCTCCAGTCCCAAAGGCAGCTATTTTCTTGCGTATTCAAGACAGTTTTTTGGAACAATATGTTCTTGAACCAACAAGACAATAGGCTATAATAGATTTAGTGATGATTAGAACCTGAATTAATCAACAATCTAACAAGGCAATACCTAGCTAACAATTATAGAGGGCCCTGGTGAGACCGCACCTGGAGTATTTTGTACAGTTTTTGGTCTCCTTACCTAAGGAAGGGATATATTTGCCGTGGAGGGAGTGCAACAAAGGTTCACCAGACAGATTCCTGGGAGGGGGCAGGGGGGAGATTGTCCCATGAGGAGAGATTGAGAAGACCAGATCTGTATTCTCGAGAGTTTAGAGGGATGAGAGGGGATCTCAATTGAAACATACAAAATTCTTACAGGGCTTGACAGGGTAGATGCTGGAAGAATGTTCCCGATGTTGGGGAAGTCCAGAACCAGGGGACACAGTCTAAGGATAAGGGGTAAGCCAGTTAGGACTGAGATGAGGAGACACTTCTTCACTCAGATAATTGTTGACCTGTGGAATTCCCTACCGCAGAGAGTTGTTGATGCCAGTTCATTGGATATATTCAAGAGGGAGTTGGATATGGCCCTTACGGCTACAGGGATCAAGGGGTATGGAGAGAGAGCAAGAAAGGGGTACTGAGGTGAATGATCAGCCATGATCTTATTGAATGGTTGTGCAGGCTCGAAGGGCCAAATGGCCTCTCCTGCACCTATTTTCTATGTTTCTATGTTTCTATTAAAAGTTGTTAGGGAAAAGATAGCAGAGGCATTGTTACATATATATAAAAATTCAATAGCAAAGGGAATATTGCCAAAGGACTAGTGGACAGCTAATGTGATTCCTATATTTAAAAAGGGAGAATAAACAAACCCAGGGAACTATGGGCCAATTAGCTTCATGTTGGTGTAGGAAAGATAATGGAATCCTTACCCAAAGATGTAATAGAAAAACATCCAGAAATTGAAAATATAATAAAGAGCAGTCAGCAGAGATTCCATAAGGGAAGGTCATGCTTGACCAACCTCACTGAATCCTTTGCAGCAGTAACAGAAAAGGTAGACAAAGGTAATGCAGTAGATGTAATATATTTAGATTTCCCAAAAGCCTTCGATAAGGTACCGCAAAGTAGACTCATGCCTGTGGTCAGAACATGTGGTCATCATCATCATCATCTTAGGCAGTCCCTCGAAATCAAGGAAGACTTGCTTCCACTCTAAAAGTGAGTTCTCAGGTATAGTCCAATACAGGAATTACAGTCTCTGTCACAGGTGGGACAGACAGTGGTTGAAGGAAAGGGTGGGTGGGGAGTCTGGTTTGCCGCATGCTCCTTCCGCTATCTGCGCTTGGTTTCTGCATGCTCTCGGCGATGAGACTCGAGCTGCTCAGCATCCTCCCGGATGCTCTTCCTCCATTTAGGGCGGTCTTGGACCAGGGATTCCCAGGTGCCAGTGGGAATGTTGCACTTTATCAAGGATGCTTTGAGGGTCTCCGTAAACATTTCCTCTGCCCACCTGGGGATCGCTTGCCATGTCCCCAGCATCCCCAGCATCGAAGCACTGACCACACTCAACCAGCTCCATTGGGCGGGCCACGTCGTCCACATGTTCGACACAAGACTCCCAAAGCAACGCTCTACTCGGAGCTCCGACACGGCAAGCAGAACACATGGAGTCAGGGGACAAGTATCAGATTGGATAGCAAGCTGGCTACAAAACGGAGAGTAGGGGTTAAAGGTAGTTCCTCAGATTGGCAAATGGTGGGAAGCAGTGTTCCACAGGGATCGGTGCTGGGACCACCATTGCTCACGATTTACATATCGATTTGGACTCAGGAATAGGAAGTACAATTTCAAAATTTGCTGATGACACCAAATTGGGAAGTGTAGTTCATTCAGAGGAGGACTGCAACAAAATACAAGAAGACGTTAATCAACTTGGAGAATGAGCATGTAATTGGCAAATCAATTTCAATAGAGACAAGTGTGAGGTGGTACATTTTGGTAGGAAGAATAAGAAGGCCACATTGTCCTTGGAAACTAAGTGTCTAAATGGGGAAAAGCAACAGAGGGATCTGGGAGTACAGATAGATAAATCACTAAAAGTGTATTTGGATTTCCAGAAGGCATTCGATAAAGTGCCACATAAAAGGTTACTGCACAAGATAAAAGCTCACGGGGTTGGGGGTAATATGTTAGCATGGATAGAGGATTGGCTAACTAACAGAAAACAGAGAGTTGGGATAAATGGGTCATTTTCCGTTTGGCAAACAGTGACTATTTCCAATCTATATTAATGATTTAGATGAAGGGACCGAGTGTAATGTAACCAAGTTTGCTGATGATACAAAGATGGGTGGGAAAGCAAATTGTGAGGAGTACACAAAAAATCTGCAGAAGGATATAGACAGGCTAAGTGAGTGGGCAAAAAGCTGGCAGCTGGAGTATAATGTGGGAAAATGTGAGGTTATCCACTTTGGCAGAACAAAATAGAAAAACAAATTACAATTTAAATGGAGAAAAATTGCAAAGTGTTGCAATACAGAGGGACCTGTGGGTCCTTGTGCATGAAACACAAAAAGTTAGTATGCAGGTACAGCAAGTAATCAGGAAGGCAAATGGAATGTTGGCCTTCATTGCAAGTGGGGTAGAGTATAAAAGCAGAGAAATCCTGCTGCAACTGTACAAGTTTTGGGGAGAACTGTGCTACTCTTCTTCAAAGTAGTGCCTTGGGATCTTTGACGTCCACCTGAGAGGGCAGATGCTTGGTTAATATCTTGTCTGAAATATGTCAGCTTCGACAGTGCACTGCACTGCGAGTGTTAGCCTGGATTTTGTTCTCAAGTCTCGGCATGGAACCCGAGCCCAAAACCTATTGACCTAGAGGCGAGAGTGCGACCTACTGAACCACAGCTGACACCTATGGTAAATCCACGAGCTGCATTGAGATGTTGACATGAGGGATAGAACAGAAACAACAACTTGCATTTATTTAGCACCCTTAATGTAGTAAAACATCCCGAGGATGTTCACAGGAAGATTATCAAACAAAATTTGACACCGAGTCACATAAGGAGATATTAGGACAGGTGACCAAAAGCTTGGTCAAAGAGGTAGGTTTTAATGAGGGTCTTAAAGGATGTGAGAAAGAGATAGAGAAGCGGAAAGGTTTAGGGAGGGAATTCCAGAGCTTTAGGGCCCAGGCAGCTGAAGGCACGGCTGCCAATGATGGAGTGATTAAAATCGGTGATGTGCAAGAGCCCAGAATTGGAGGAGCGCAGGGATCTTGGAGGGTTGTAGGGCTGGAGGAGGTTACAGAGATAGGGAGGGTTGTAGGGCTGGAGGAGGTTACAGAGAGAGGGAGGGTTGTAGGGCTGGAGGAGGTTACAGAGATAGGGAGCGTTGTATGGCTGGAGGAGGTTACAGAGATAGAGAGCGCTGTAGGGCTGGAGGAGGTTACAGAGAGAGGGAGGGGTGTAGGGCTGGAGGAGGTTACAGAGAGAGGGAGGGGTGTAGGGCTGGAGGAGGTTACAGAGAGACTGAGGGGTGTATGTAGGGCTGGAGGAGATTACAGAGAGAGGGAGGGTTGTAGGGCTGGAGGGAGTTACAGAGATAGGGAGGGGTGTGGGGCTGGAGGAGGTTACAGAGATAGAGAGCGTTGTAGGGCTGGAGGAGGTTACAGAGACAGGGAGGGGCGAGGCCAAGGAGGGATTTAAAAAGGATGAGAATTTTAAAATCAAAGTTATCCTGTCCAGTTTCAAAGGATTTCTTTTTCGAATTGGCATTAGTTTAATGATGGAAAATAATGCTGATCAGAAAATCAAGGCTGAATGTTTGAAGGTTAACGCTGTCAAACACGACATTATCTTAGCACTGCACTCAGGCTCCAAGCGTCAAAGGACACCTCCCTTGTCGCTTGGGATTGCCAGATTTCATTCACTCCAGGGTCAAAGGTGACAGCAAGCTTCTGTCAGCTTCTCTTCGAAAGGATTTGCCAATACTCCGTCAATATTGATTTAGCTTTCCACCCAGGGTAATGCTACGAATCTGAATGTTAAATAAAAGGCCTTGTCCTGATGCATCTTCTCGGGGGAAATGAGAACAGATAAGATTGTTTCCCCTTTGTCCTTCCTCAACAACACTAAAGAAGAAATTTATTCCATTCCTAATCTCCACTCCACACAGCGGGCTCGAAATCCGTCATCCAGTGAAGGTGAAAATCGGGACGTCAATTTGCTGGGGTGAGAATCGGTGGGCAGTGCTTCTCTCGCCCCCGGAGCTCCGGTGATGTTCGGCAGTGGGAGAATAATGTAGGAGTAACCTGTTAATATGCGATGGTCAATGAATAATGACAGCGAGTTCCACCTAGCCTACCTCACACATAAGATAAATGCAATCATTAAGGAGGCAGTTAGCAAAGTTAGCTTTTAGCCAAACCCTCATTAATCTCAAGCTGATTATATTTGTTTGGAAATGGGAAAGCTGGACTTCCTGCTGTGTATTGTATTCTCACTTGCAGTGAAATTACAGGCCTGCGTTGAGCAAATTAAAATATCTTATCCTGGAATCATGAAGCACGGAAAGAGCTGTCCAGTTAGTCCCACTGCATTTGCTCTTTGAAAATTAAAGACTGAGTCTAAAATGAAGACATAGGCACAGGTCATTTTTTTAATTCATTCTTGGGATGCTGGCAAGGCCAGTATTTATTTCCCATCCCTAATTGCCCTTGAGAAGGTGGTGGTGAGCCGCCTTCTTGAACCGCTGCAGTCCGTGTGGTGAGGGTGCTCCCACAGTGCTGTTAGGGAGCGAGTTCCAGGATTTTGACCCAGCGACGATGAAGGAACGGCCGATATATTTCCAAGTCAGGATGGTGTGTGACTCGGAGGGGAACTTGTAGGTGGTGGTGTTCCCATGTGCCTGCTGCCCTTGTCCTTCTAGGTAGTAGAGGTTTGGGAGGTGCTGCCGAAGAAGCCTTGTCGAGTTGCTGCAGTGTATCTTGTAGATGGTACACAATGCAGCCACGGTTCGCCGGTGGTGGAGGGAGTGGATATTGAAGCTGGTGGATGAGGTGCCAATCATGCAGACTGCTTTGCCTGGATGGTGTTGAGCTTTTTGAGTGTTGTTGGAGCTGCGCTCATCCAGGCAAGTGGAGAGTATTCCATCACACTCCTGGCTTGTGCCTTGTAGATGGTGGAACGGCTTTGGGGAGTCAGGAGGTGAGACACTCACCTCAGAATACCCAGCCTCTGACCTGCTCTTGTAGCCACAGTACTTATGTGGCTGGTCCAGTTAAGCTCCTGGTCACTGATGACCCCCAGGATGTTGATGGTGGGGGATTGATCAATGGTAATGTTGTTGAATATCAAGGGGCGGTGGTTAGACACTCGCTTGTTGGTGCTGGTCATTGCCTGGCACTTGTGTGGCGCAAATGTTACTTGCTGCTTATCAGCCCAAGCCTGAATGTCGTCCAGGTCTTGCTGCATGCGGGCATGGACTGCTTCATTATCTAAGGAGTTGCGAATGGAACTGAACACTGTACAGTCATCAGCAAACATCCCCACTTCTGACCTTATGATGGACGGAAGGTCATTGATGAAGCAGCTGAAGATGGTTGGGCCTTGGACACTGCCCTGAGGAACTCCTGCAGCGATATCCTGGGACTGAGATGATTGACCTCCAATAACCACAACCATCTTTCTTTGTGCTAGGTTTGACTCCAGCCAGTGGAGAGTTTTCCCCCCGATTCCCATTGACTTCAATTTTACTAGTGCTCTTCGATGCCACTCCCTGTCAAATGCTGCCTTGTTGTCAAGGGCAGTCCCCTTCACCTGGCCTTTGGAATTCAGCTCTTGTGTCCATGTTTGGACCAAGGCTGTAAGGAGATCTGGAGCCGAGTGGTCCTCGCAGAACCCAAACTGAGCATCGGTGAGCAGGTTATTGGTGAGTAAGTGCCACTTGATAGCACTGTTGACGACATCTTCCATCACTTGGCTGATGATTGAGAGTAGAATGATGGGCGGTAATTGGCCAGGTTGTATTTGTCCTGCTTTTTGTGGACTAAACATACTTGTGCAATATTCCACGTAATTGTCTTAAAATTAACTCCCATTAATTATTTAATTGTCTACCACCATTCACGACTGGGTGTGGCAGGACTGCAGAGCGTTGATCTGATCCATTGATTGTGGGATCGCTTAGCCCTTTTTATAGCATGCTGCTTCCGCTGTTTAGTATGCATGTAGTCCTGTGTTGCACTTCCCCAGGTTGGCACCTAATTTTCAGGTAAACCTGGTACTGCTCTTCTGCACTCCTCATTGAACCAGGGTTGGTCCCCAGGCTTGATGGTAATGGTAGATTAAGGTTTATGGCAGACCATGAGGTTACAGATTGTGGTGGAATACAATTCTGCTGCTGCTGATGGCCCACAGCTCCTCATGGATGGCCATTTTTGAGCTGCTAGATCTGTTCTGAATCTATCCCATTTAGCACGGTGGTAGTGCCACACAACACGATGGAGGGTGTCCTCAGTGTGAAGACGGGACTTAATCTCCACAAGGACTGTGCAGTGATCACGGATATAAATACTTTATGGACAGATGCATCCGCGACAGGTACATTGGTGGGAATGAGGTCCAGTAGATTTATCCCTCGGTTCTCTCAACACCTGCTGCAGGCCCAGTCTGGCAGTTATGTCCTTCAGGACTCATCTAGAATTGTCAGTAGTGGTGCTACCGAGTCACTCTTGGTGATGGGCATTGAAGTCCCCCACTCAGAGTACATTCTGTGCACTTGTGTCCCTCAGTGCTTCTTCCAAGTGGTGTTCAACATGGAGGAGTACTGATTCATTCGCTGAGTTAGGGCGCTAGGTGGTAATCAGCAGGAGGTTTCCTTGCCCATGTGTTACCTGGTGCCTTGAGAATCCATGGAGTCCGGAGTCAATGTTGAGGACTCCCATGGCCGTTCCTTCCCCACTGTGCCGCCACCACTGGTGAGTCTGTCCTGCCGGTGGGACAGGACAAACCCAGGGATGGTGATGGAGGACTGATGAAATTGGTGGGGCAAAAGGAGTGGGGTTGTACATGAGCCCAAGATTGGAGGAGTGCAGAGTTCTTGAGTGGGTTGTGAAGCTGGAGGATAGAGAGTTGGGGCGGGGCGAGGCCTGGAATGGATGTGAACACGAGGACAACAATTTTAAATTCGAGGCATTGGAGAAGCAGAAGTCAATGTAGACCAACTAGCAGAGGGGTAATGGGTGAAACTTATATCAAATAAAAAATAACTTGAACCGGTCACGATGCTTGAGAGGCAGTTGCATCAATGGCTGCATGTATGGTTGGTCACACCTTGGTGAAGGCAATCGATGAGACAATGTTGGCTGTTTGATTGATCCACCATATGTCCATTCAGGCAGTACCACTGGCGCACAACATACTGCGATTCGGGTGAGCTGGAAATGTCACCACCAGTATCGTTGATCAGTTACTCACACATCCTATCTATGCCACTTGCTCTGTGATTCCAACTTCCTTTGGAACCTCTACCAAAGCAAAGCATTGTCTACCTCTCTCTGCAAATGGGTCGATGGGTGACAGAATTATCAAGAGGGAGCCCGATCTCACTGATCTTCCACAGCTTGTCTTCCACCACTGGTCTTCCTCCGCTTCTCTTCCTCCATTGGTCATCCTCTGCTTCTCTTCCTCCAATTCTCTTCCTCCGCTTCGCTTCTTCCGCTTCTCTTCCTCCGCTTCTCTTCCTCCGCTTCACTTCCTTCGCTTCTCATCCTCTGCTTCTCTTCCTCCGCTTCTCTTCCTCCGCTTCTCATCCTCCGCTTCTCATCCTCCGATTCTCTTCCTCTGCTTCTCTTCCTCTGATTCTTGTCTTCCGTTGGTCTTCCTCTGCTTCTCTTCCTCCGCTTCTCTTCTTCCGTTGGTCTTCCTCCACTTCTCTTCCTCCGCTTCTCTTCCTTCGCTTCTCATCCTCCGCTTCTCTTCTTCTGTTGGTCTTCCTCCGCTTCTCTTCCTTCGCTTCTCTTCTTCCGTTGGTCTTCCTCCGCTTCTCTTCCTCCGCTTCTCTTCCTCTGCTGGTCTTCCTTTTTCACTTCTGAGAAATTTTCAGTTAGAAATCCATTGGTGGGAGCAATGAGCACTGTCAGAAAACACAGGAGACCAATTCTCTTAATTACAAAGATCATCAGTGTAATTTGCAGCCCAGGGGCAGAAAAAGAAAGAAATAACTTAAGAACATAAGAAATAGGAGCAGGAGTCAGCCATACGGCCCCTCGAGCCTGCTCCACCATTCAGTGAGATCATGGCTGATCATCGATCTCAACTCCACTTTCCCGCTCGATCCCCATTTCCCTTGGCTCCCTTAGTGGCCTATTGCTCTCAGCCTTGAATATACTTTCTTTCTCCCTAATTGCCTTGCACAACTGATAGGCGGGGTACAAAAAAAAGTGGATAAGGAGCTGAGTTGAAAAAGCAAATGATTAGGATGTGATCGTAGTGTCATAAAGGAGAAGGCTTTGGAAGCTTTGGAGAAGAAGATGTGACGGAAGTGTTGGAATACCAGTGTGTGGGGGCACGGTGGCTGAAATGAGTCAGCGGCAGTGGAGAGGCAAGGTGCAGGGGGCGATGCTTCCGTTTTATATCATCCCTAACAAGAGGGATTGCCCACCTCTTTATGGAAGGAGTTAATTGACACAGCGTTAAGTTATTTTGCTGCAGGGCTCATTTCCAATCCACTACAGTGCAGAGAAAAAGAAATGATTCTAATCTTCATTCTTGCTAGTTAAATTCTCCTGCCATCTCATTCTGCAAAAATCCCAAGTTATATAAACCACTCCCTCACTCTGCATTATCCATTCCCACACTCCTTCCAGCTCTTAGAGAATCCTCAAGGTTGAAACTTTGAGTAATAAATTGTTTAACTTGTGTGCACGAGATTTCTTTGGTCTTGTGTTTTAATAAAAACGTTAGGAAAGAAATATTAGAAAAATGGATCAATGAATTTCAGACAATCTCTGCAGTTGTTATATAAACCTCACTGTGCAATTTCAATCACTCTCAAGCTTTTCCGCTCTGCCAGTTTCCCATTGTAGGGAGGGCAGGAGGTGGCAATCAGCAGGAAGTTTCCTTGCCCATGTTTGACCTGATGCCATGAGTCATCAAGCGATCCAGAGTCACTATGGAAGACTCCCAGGGCCACTCCCTCCCTGACTGTATACCATTGTGGCGCCACCTCGGGTGCCATTGGGACAGGAGATACCCAGGGATGGTGATGGAGGAGTCTGGGACATTGGCTGAAAGGTATGATTCTGTGAGTATGACTATGTTGGTTGACTAGTCTGTGGGACAGCTCTCCCAATTTTGCCACAAGCTCCTTGATGTTAGTGAGGAGAACTTTCATATAATCATAGAAATTTACAGCACAGAAGGAGGCCATTTTGGCCAATTGTGTCCGCACCGGCCGTCCAAGAGCTATCCAGCCTAATCCCACTTACCAGCTCTTGGTCCATAGCCCTGTAGATTACGGCACTTCAAGTGCACATCCAGGTATTTTTAAATGTGGTGAGGGTTTCTGCCTCCACCACCCTTTCAGGCAGTGAGTTCCAGACCCCCACAACACTCTGGGTAAAGAAATTTCCCCTCAAGTCCCCTCCAAACCTCTTACCAATTACTTTAAATCTATGCCCCCTGGTTGTTGACCCCTCTGTTAAGGGAAACAGGTCCTTCCTATCCACCCTATCCAGGCCCCTCATAATTTTATACACCTCAATCAGGTCTCCCCTCAGCCTTCTCTGTTTCAAAGAAAACAAATCCAGCCTATCCAATCTTTCGTCATAGCTAAAATTCTCCAGTCCAGGCAACATCCTTGTAAATCTCCTCTGCACCCTCTCCAGTGCAATCACATTCTTCCTGTAATATGGTGACCAGAACTGAATGTGCAATACTCAAACTGAGGCCCGGCTAGTGTTTTATACTGTTCAATAATTACCTCCCTGCTCTTGTATTCCATGCAGTCTCGACTGGGCTGGGTCTGCCCTAGTCATGTCCTGTGCTGAGGTTGATGCCAGGTGATACATCCGGTATTCTTCTTCTTATTGTTTCTCCTCGCGGGTTTGTTACAACTGAGTGTCTCGCTGGGCCATGTCAGAGGGTCGTTAAGAGTCAACCATGTTGCTGTGAGTCCGGAGTCACATATAGGCCAGAGCGGGTAAGGACGGCAGATTTCCTTCCCTAAAGGACATGAGTGAACCAGATGGATTTTTTCCACAATAAAAGAAAGACTTGAATTTATATAGCACCTTTCATGACCTCAGGATGCCCCAAAGTGCTTCACAGCCAATTAAGCACTTATTTGAAGTGTAGTCACTGCTATAATGTAGAAAACGCGGCAGCCAATCTGCGCACAGCAAGCTCCCACAAACAGCATGTGGTAATGACCACATGATCTGTTTTAGTGATAAATATTGGCCCAGGACACCGGAGATAACTCCCCTCCTTTACTTCTTCAAAATAGTGGCCGTGGGATCTTTTCCGTCCACCTGAGAGAGCTGACGGGATCTCGGTTTAACCTCCTATTCCAGAAAACGGCACCTCAAACAGTGTAACACTCCCTTAACACTGCTCTGGAGTAGGACTTGAACCCACAACCTGCTGACTGGGAGGCGAGAGAGAGAATGCGACCCACTGAGCCACGGCTGACGTAATCTGGTGGTTTCGTGGTCATCCTTACTGTCACAACTGCTGTTGGGCGCGGTGGGATTGTGTAGAAAAAGGAAAAGCTGTGTGAATGAAGTTGAATGAAGGGTTTAAGCCTTTGAACTGTTCCCATTCTGTAAAGAAACTCATTCAGTGGAAAAATGAAGGATTCAGCAGAAAGTGTGTGAGTGGAGTCACCGAGAAGGATTTTGCAACCAATAGTGTGCACTCAGCATAATCCAGCCTGCCCCGCGAGAGACCTCAATCATCCAGCACACTGCCTTTACTTGAATTAAATGCTTCATGTAAAATAAATTTGATCAATGTGTTTGAGTACTGAACATATGAAGATTGTATTTTGTTCGATGGATTGGAGGGCAGACAAAGCTGTTGTCGGCTGGCCCAGTGAGATATGCTCCAAAGGTTTTTTGCTTTAATTTTTGTTCCCTCCTTACCTTCTTCTGCCTTTCAGGCTGAGATGAGCCTCATCTTGTAAATTAAGTCTCCGGGTAATATTACACAGAATTACAGAGCACAGGAACAGGCCATCCGACCCAACAGGCCCGTGCCGGTGTTTATGCTCCACACCAGCCTCTTCCCACCCCACTTCATCTCACCCTATCAACATATCCTTCAATTCCTTTCTCCCACATGTGTTTACCCAACCTCCCCTTAAACGTATCGATACTATTCACCTCAACCACTCCCTGTGGTAGCGAGTTCCACATTCTCACCACTCTCTGGGTAAAGAAGTTTCTCCTGAATTCCCGATTGGATATATTAGTGACTATCGTATATTTATGGCCCTTGGTTCTGGTCTCCCCCACAAGTGGAAACATCTTGTCTATGTCTACCCTTCATAACTGTAAAGATCTCTATCCCGTCACCCCTCAGCCTTCTCTTTTCTAGAGTCCCAGCTTGTTCAGCTTTTCCTGATAGTTGTAACCTCTCCTTTCTGGAATCATCCCAGTAAATCCTTTTTACACCTTTCCCAGGCTTCTATATCCTTTTATAACATGGAGACCTGAACTGAGCTCAGTGCTGCTAGTATGGTATATAGAGGTCAGAACTGTGCACAGTACTCCAAGTGTGATATGTGGAAACCAGAACTGTGCATAGTCAAGGAGTGTGGGCAGGTACAGCAGGAGTGGCGAGGTTGGGGCGAAGGAGCGGTGAGAGACTGTGGAGGGACGTGATCGGGGCCCAGGAGAGGCGTGAATTCGGGGCCAGGGGCCCAGGGGCAGCACGGGCCAGTCCACACTGCGATATGTGTGCGCACTGGGTCCGTGCAGCAGAGCAGGTTTCCAGTCGTCTTCGATAATCCTTGCCACTGGACCAAGACCTAGCTCTGTCAAGCCCGTGTGGTGGCTGGTGTGCAACGGCCACCACACGTTAAAAAAATCCACGCTTCAGGATGAAGGACCTGGAATTTTAGGTCCTTCATTGGAACACCTGTGAACTTATCCTTTTTTGGCGTGGAAGCAAGTCATCCTCATTTCAATGATAATGATGATGGAAACCAGAACTGTGCACAGTACCCCAAGTATGGTACACAGTATTGCAAATTTGCTGGAAGCACCTCCCTGGTTTCGACCAATGCCGTCTCCTCTGTTACTACACTCAGCCCATCTTCTCATGAGCACTAATGTCTCCAATTCTCCCTCGTCTGTCTATTAACTTTGACTTCAGAATCCAGATTATAAAGGAACCAAGTGATAAAAGGCAAGATCGGGACTGATAGTCAGGAGACACTTTTTCCACACTGAATAATTGAATCCTGGAATGGGATCTGGGCTCGGGGAGTGGAGGCGGGAACCCAAAAGGCAATTAGTTACCGGCTACGATGGGCCACTTAGGTGTCGATTGACGGTGAGCTAGACGGGTCTTCCCCGTGGGATCTTACTTGTGTGAGTTCTGTGTCCACTTTAGGTTCACCTGGTCTCTTGTTCACTCAGCCGTTTACTGCCTTCAGCTGTCTGTCATATCTTGGTTTTGTGATTTTGGAAATTAAACAAGTTTCACCTTCGGGAAAACAAATGTGATGTGCGAAATGTTGAAGATCTATAGAACAAGGGAGTTATCTGGCAGAACCTGATCATCTAAAGGGTGGAACAAGTTAGAGGAAAAATAATTTATGTTTATGTATCGCCTTTCATGACCTCAGGACATCCCAAAGCACTTCACAATCACTTTTGAAAGGGCTTTTTAAGGGAACGTTAGCACGTGGTTATGTTATTGGACGAGTAATCCAGAGACCTAGGCTAATGATCCAGAGACATGAGTTCAAACCTCACCACGGCAGCTGGGGAATTTAAATTCAGCAAATAAATCTCAAATAAAATATTAGTACAGTAATGTGACCATGAAACTACCAGATTGTCATAAAAACCCATTTGGTTCATTAATGTCCTTCAGGGAAGGAAATCTGCTGTCCTTACCTGGTCTGGGCCTATATGTGACTCCAGACCCACAGCAATGTGGTTGACTCTTAACTTCCCTCTGAAATGGCCCAGCGAGCCACTCCATTAAGGACAATTAGGGATTGGCAACAAAATGCTAGCAATGCCCACACCTGACCAGGTGATCTATTTTAGGGATATTGGTTTGAGAGATAAATATTGGCCAGGACACCGGGAAATCTCCCCTTCTCTTCTTTGAAATAGTGCCACAGGATCTTTCACATCCACCTGAGAAAGCAGATGGGGCCTCGGTTTAACGACTTGTCTGAAAGAAGCAGCACTCCCTTGGCACTGTACTGGGAGCATCAGCCTGGATTATGTGTTCAAGTCTCTGGAGTTGGGCTTGAACCCACAGTCTTTTGATTCAGAGGTGAGAGGGCTATCCACTGAGCCATGGCTGACACCAAGCAGTACCGTGAATAACAGCACCTTTCTAAACTTACATCCGGGAGCACATTGAAGCAGAAAGTGTAAAGGGGTCAAGCGAGAAGGAATTGAAAGCTTTGGTAAGAACGTGGGTAGGGTTGATCAATCAAAATGGGCAGCCTTCTTTAGATCTTTGAAGTACTGGCCCTTAAAAGCAAAATGGTTAGATGGAGTTAAGATACAGAATCTAATCCAGATCTAATTGAATGGCAGAACAAGCTCGAGGGGCTGAATGGCCTCCTCCTGTTCCTAGGTTCCCTGCTTTAATGAAGATGATTTGGGAGAGAGACACGGGCAAAGAAATCTCAGCCCAATGATACATCCCTCCCCCTCCCCTCCCTCTCCCCACCCCTCCCCTTCCCCTCCCCTCCCCTCCCCTCACCACTCCTCCCCTCCCCTCGCCACCTTCCCCTCCCCTTGCAGCATCTCGCCACCCCCTCCTCTCAACACCCCTCCCCTCCCCTCCCTCGCCACCGCCGCCCCACCCCCTCCCTCCCCTCCCCTCACCACTCCTCCCCTCCCCTCGCCACCTTCCCCTCCCCTTGCAGCATCTCGCCACCCCCTCCTCTCCCCTCCTCTCAACACCCCTCCCTTCCCCTCCCTCGCCACCGCCGCCCCACCCCCTCCCTCCCCTCCCCTCGCCACCCCCTCCCCTCCTCTTCCCTCACCACCCCTCCCCTCCCTCTCCCCACCCCACCCCCTCCCTCCCCTTCCCTCACCACCCCTCCCCTCCCTCTCCCCACCCCTCCCCTTCCCCTCTCCACCCCCTCCCCTCCCCTCCCCTCGCCACTCCTCCCCTCCCCTCACCACCTTCCCCTCCCCCTCCCCTCCCCTCGCAACACCTCGACACCCCCACCCCTCCCCTCCCCCTCCCACGCCACCGCCGCCTCACCTCCTCCCTCCCCTCCCCCTCCCCTCGTCATCCCCCTCCCCTCGTCATCCCCTTCCCTCGCCACCCCTCCCCTCCCCTCCACCTCCTCTCGCCAACCCCTCCCCTCCCTCTCCCCTCCACCTCCTCTCGCCAACCCCTCCCCTCCCGCTCCACTTGTCATTCCCTCCCTTCCTTGCCCCTCCCCTCGCCACCCCTTCCCCTCCCCATCCCCTTGCCACCCCTCCCCTCCCCTCTCCTCTCCACCCCCCCCCCTCCCCCCCTCACCACACCTTCCCCTCCCCCTCCCCTCGCCACCCCTCCCCTCCCCCTCCCCTCATCATCCCCTCCACTCCCCCTCCCCTCGCCACCCACTCCTCTCCCCTCCCCTCGCCACCCACTCCTCTCCCCTCCCCTCGCCATGCCCTCCTCTCCCCCTCTGCTCGCCACCCCTTCCCCTCCCCTCCCCCTCCCCTCGTCACTCCCTCCCCTCTCCTCCCCTCGCCACCCCCTCCTCTGCGCACTTGGTGATAGTGTCCTTTCAGTTTAGGGGCTCAAATTTGAATCTAGACAATCCTGGTGTGATGAAAATCTTTATTAATCTCTATTGAGCTGGGAGCAGCCTCTACCCAGCTCCTTGTAACCATGATCCCGGAGCACAAACCCACCGCTACTTTGGCACTCGGCTCGCGGAGAGAAGGCGCAGGTTGGCTGGTGAAGGAAAATCGAAGGTACGGCAAGGGGCACTGCCCTGAATCTGGGGCTGAGGCACATTGTTGGACAAGTGCAGAGATGGGAGCTTTACTCTGCACCGAACCCACGGAAATTCTCCAGCAATAAGGCTGCCTCTTCTTCCACTGCATAACCTCCATGTCCCAGAAAGCACCACTGTGGCAATGAGTTTGAAAGGTTCCGTGAATTGAAGAGTAAAGTTAATTTAATTTTGAGCCACTCACTGAGGCAGTGCATTGTTTTTCTGGGTTAAGCACTAATTAGTTGCACTGATAATGATCGGTACGTGGGCCTAAGCGCTCGATTCTCCTCCAGCTGTGTTTACAACTCTTCATTCTCTCCATGTTATTGCGGGGGTGAGCGAGTCTTGCAGATACAAGCATCGAATCATCTTAGCTGCTGATCTTGGGTGAAAATAGTTTGCTGCATGACGTTAATCCTGCATCACAAATTCAGTCTGGCATCGCGTTGTGCGCGTGTTTGGAATAAAAGCCCTGGTGCATTGATAAGTGCCATTACAATATGCTTCAATAACAATGAGCTCCCTCCACAACACTTCCTCTGGGAGCAATAGTCAGCTAAATGTGTTCGAGACGGAATGATTTTCACAGGAAATTTTTTCATACATTTATTTGTTGGGCTGTTAACGAGGAAGAGAGAGAACCCGCGACCTCTACCACCTAGAAGGACAAGGGCAGCAGGTGCATGGGAACACCACCAACTCCAAGTTCCCCTCTCCAAGTTACGCACCATCCTGACTTAGAAATATATCGGCCGTTCCTTCATCATCGCTGGGTCAAAATCCTGGAACTCCCTCCTGAACAGCACTGTGGGAGCACCTTCACCACACGGACTGCAGCGGTTCAAGAAGGCAGCTCACCACCACCTTCTCAAGGGGCAATTAGGGATGGGCAATAAATGCCGGCCTTGCCAGTGATGCCCACATCCCGAGAATGAATAAATAAAACAAATTATTTTTCATCTGGGTAGTTTGGAATGAGCAATTGTGACATTAATTGGTCGCAGGGTCTTCTCGTCTCTCTGAGACATTAATAACAAGGGGCTGAGGGGGGTATTGCATGAGGTTCCATTGTCTAATAGGTAGGGTGGTACATCACACATGCAGAGGGAGCTTTACACTATGTCTAACCCGTGCTGTACCTGCCCTGGGAGTGTTTGATGGGACAGTGTAGAGGGAGCTTTACTCTGTATCTAACCCATGCTGTATCTGCCCTGGGAGTGTTTGATGGGACAGTGCAGAGGGAGCTTTACTCTGTATCTAACCCGTGCTGTAACATAGAAACATAGAAACATAGAAAATAGGTGCAGGAGTAGGCCATTCGGCCCTTCAAGCCTGCACCACCATTCAATATGATCATGACTGATCATGCAACTTCAGTACTCCAATCCTGCTTTCTCTCCATACCCCTTGATCCCTTTAGCCGTAAGGGCCACATCTAATTCCCTTTTGAATATATCTAATGAACTGGCCTCAACAGCTTTCTGTGGTAGAGAACTCCATAGGTTCACAATTTTCCGAGTGAAAAAGTTTCTCCTCATCTCGGTCCTAAATGGCTTACCCCTTATCCTTAGACTGTGACCCCTGGTTCTGGACTTCCCCAACATCGAGAACATTCTTCCTGCATCTAACCTGTCCAATCCCATCAGAATTTTATATGTTTCTATGAGATCCCCTCTCATTCTTTTAAATTCCAGTGAATATAAGCCTGGTCGATCCAGTCTTTCTTCATATGTCAGTCGTGCCATCCTGGGAATCAGTCTGGTGAACCTTCGCTGCACTTCCTCAGATTAGGAGACCAAAACTGTATACAATATTCAAGGTGTGGCCTCACCAAGACCCTGTACAACTGCAGTAAGATCTCCCTGATCCTATACTCAAATCCTCTCGCTATGAAGGCCAACAGGCCATTTGCCTTCTGCACCGCCTGCTGTACCTGCATACCAACTTTCAATGACTGATGTACCATGACACCTAGGTCTTGTTGCACCTCCCCTTTTCCTAATCTGTCACCATTCAGATAATATTCTGCCATCCTGTTTTTGCCACCAAAGTGGATAACCTCACATTTATCTACATTATACTGCATCTGCCATGCATTTGCCCATTCACATAACCTGTTCAAATCACCCTGCAGTCCCTTAGCATCCTCCTCTCAGCTCACACCGCCACCCAGCTTAGTGTCACCTGGAAACTTGGAGATATTACATCCAATTCCTTCATCTAAAATCATTAATGTATATTGTAAATAGCTCGGTCCCAGCACTGAACCTTGCGGTACCCCACTAGTCACTGCAGCCATTCTGAAAAGGACCCATTTATTCCTACTCTTTGCTTCCTGTCTGCCAACCAGTTCTCTATCCACGTCAGTATATTACCCCCAATACCATGTGCTTTAATTCTGCACACTAATCTCTTGTGTGGGATCTTGTCAAAAGCCTTTTGAAAGTTCAAATACACCACATCCACTGGTTCTCCCTTGTCCACTCTACTAGTTACATCCTCAAAAAATTCTAGAAGATTTGTCAAGCATGATTTCCCTTTCATAAATCCATGCTGACTTGGACCGATCCTGTCACTGCTTTCCAAATGCGCTGCTATTACATCTTTAGTAATTGATTCCAACATTTTTCCCACTACCGATGTCAGGCTGACCGGTCTATAATTCCCTGTTTTCTCTCTCCCTCCTTTTTTAAAAAGTGGGGTTACATTAGCTACCCTCCAATCCATAGGAACTGAACCAGAGTCGATAGAGTGTTGGAAAATGACCACCAATACAACCATTATTTCTAGGGCCACTTCCTTAAGTACTCTGGGATGCAGACTATCAGGCCCTGGGGATTTATCGGCCTTCAATCCCATCAATTTCCCTAACACAATTTCCTGACCAATAAGGATTTCCTTCAGTTCCTCCTTCTCGCTAGACCCTCGGTCCCCTAGTATTTCCGGAAGGTTATTTGTGTCTTCCTTAGTGAAGACAGAACCAAAGTATTTGTTCAATTGGTCTGCCATTTCTTTGTTCCCCATTATAAATTCACCTGATTCTGACTGCAAGGGACCTACATTTGTCTTCACTAATCTTGTTCTCTTCACATATCTATTGAAGCTTTTGCAGTCAGTTTTTATGTTCCCTGCAAGCTTACTCTCATCCTCTATTTTCCCCCTCCCAATGAAACCATTTGTCCTCCTCTGCTGAATTCTAAATTTCTCCCAGTCCTCAGGTTTGCTGCTTTTTCTGGCCAATTTATATGCCTCTTCCTTGGATTTATCACTATCCCTAATTTCCCTTGTTAGCAACGGTTGAGCCACCTTCCCCATTTTATTTTTATGCCAGACAGGGATGTAGAATTGTTGAAGTTCATCCTGCCCTGGGAGTGTTTGATGGGACAGTTTAGAGGGAGCTTTACTCTCTATCTAACCCATGCTGTACCTGCCCTGGGAATGTTTGATGGGACAGTGTAGAGGGAGCTTTACTCTGTATCTAACCTGTGCTGTCCCTGCCCTGGAAATGTGTGATGGAACAGTACAGAGGGAGCTTTACTCTGTATTTAACCTGTGCTCTACCTGCCCTGGGAATGTTTGATGGGACAGTATAGAGGTAAATTTACTCTGTATCTAACCCGTTCTGTCCTTGACCTGGGAATGTTTGATGGGACAGTGTAGAGGGAGCTTTACTCTGTATCTAACCCGTGCTGTACCTGCCCTGGGAGTGTTTGATGGGACAGTGTAAGGGAGTTTTACTCTGTATCTCACCCGTACTGTACCTGCCCTGGGAATGTTTGATGGGACAGTGTAGAGGGAGTTTTACTCTGTATCTCACCTATGCTGGCACCCCTCCCAATGGTGATGGGCAGTATTGCAAGCCATCACAGATGCAATGATAAGAAAGGACTTGCATTTCTCTAGCACCTTTCACGACCTCAGGACATCCCAAAGCGCTTTACAGCCAATTTTTTGAAGTTTACTCACTGTTGTAATGTAGGAGGAGATGAAAAGCAATGCTAGTCATAATTGTGCTTTGATAAAACATACTAAAGTGAAACAGATTGAGTTACACATTTCTCTTTTTGGCCTGAAGGGTTGTAACTTTTGTGCAGCACTGAAATACAAGCCTGAATTCTGAAGCACCAATTTAGAATTAGGTTTGTGAATATCAGACAAGCGATCAAATATTTGCCCTGGTAATAAATAAAAGCAGATTACTTTAGTAAAGGGCAGCATTCATGGCACACTTTAACTTTGGCAAGATATTACACTGATTCCCGCAAACCATGTTGATTAAACGGGAGCTGGGCACAGCTTACGGAAGACTGCTCTGTTTCTGGGTGACCTACATAGATGAGGCAGATAGGATATGACAAGGTACTCAATAATACATCGAAGGGGAGAGAATTCTGTGGACGTTTTCTCTCCCTCCCCCTCCCACCCCTTCTGCTGATTTATTTACACCTCTGCTGATGGCACAGCTGCCGTTTCCATGAATTGCACTCATCCCTGCTGATACCTCATCCACGCAGCTGCCTTTCATGTGCAAGCCTGCATGGTGGGCTATTCGCATCTGGGGGCATCACAGCCGGTTCCGATCATGTCCTTGACCCATTGCCGACACAACAGCAACAAAAACTTACATAAGAATGTAAGAAATAGGAGCAGGAGTAGGCCATACGGTCCCTCAAGCCTCCAAGCCTCCATTTAATATGATCATGGCTGATCAGATCATGGACTCAGTTCCATTTCCCTGCCCGCTCCCCATAATCCCTTATTCCCTTATTGGTTAAGAAACTGTTTATCTCTGTCTTAAATATATTCAATGACCCAGCTTCCACAGCTTTCTGAGGCAGTGAATTCCACAGATTTACAACCCTCTGAGGGAAGAAATTCCTCCTCATCTCAGTTTTAAATGGGCGGCCCCTTATTCTAAGATTATGCCCTCGAGTTCTCGTCTCCCCCATCAGTGGAAACATCCTCTCTGCATCCACCTTGTCAAGCCCTCTCACAACTTTATACGTTTCGATAAATAACTTGTATTTATATAGCACCTTTAACATAGTAAATGTCCCAAGGCGCTTCACAGGAGTATTATAAGACAAAAAAAAATTGACACAAAGCCACATAAGTAGAAATTAGCGCAGGTGACCGAAAGCTTGGTCAAAGAGATAGATTTTAAGGAGCGACTTAAAGAAGGAGAGAAATATAGAGAGGTGGAGAGGTTTAGGGAGGGAGTTCCAGAGCTTGGAGCCTGGGTAACAGAAGGCACGGCCACCGATGGTTGAGCGATTATAATCAGGGATGCTCAAAAGGGCAGAATTAGAGGAACGCAGATATGTCGGGGCAGATATGTCGGGGGGTTGTGGGGCTGGAGGAGTTTACAGAGGTAGGGAGGGGCGAGGCCATGGAGGGATTTGAGAACAAGGATAAGAATTTTGAAATCAAGGTGTTGCTTAACCAGGAACCAATGTCGGTCAGCGAGCACAGGGGGTGATGGGTGATCAGGACTTGGTGCGAATTAGGACACAGGGCAACCAAATTTTGGATGACCTCAAGTTTATGTAGGGTAGAATGTGGGAGGCCAGCCAGGAGTGCATTGAAATAGTCAAGTCTAGAGGTAACAAAGGCATGAATGAGGGTTTCAGCAGCGGATGAGCTCAGGCAAGGGGCGGAGATGGCGATGTTACGGAGGTGGAAATAGGCGGCCTTAGTTATGCCGCGCAAACGCACTTGCTGTTACCAGCAGGGATCACTGGAGCCCTAATCGACGGATGATTTTCCTCTGCCTATCTCAGGGGCATCTGAGTGTAATGGTGGTGCAGAGGGGTGGTCCTGGGATCGTCCTCATCAGCATGGCTCAGGGTGCTCTTACATTTTGAGCCATTGGGCGGTGCTATTGCGAAGAAGATGTGAGGAGCGGATTAAGGCGAGGATTTAATACAATATTGGACAACTGTAATTTTATAGATCTCTTCACATGCATTTCATAGAACCACAGAGCACAGAAGGAGGCCATTCGACCCATCGTGCCTGTGCCGGCTCTCTGAAAGAGCTGTCCAATTAGTCCCACTTCCCTGCTCTTTCCCCAAAGCCCTGCAAATTCTTCCTTTTCAAATATTTATCCAATTCCCTTTTGAAAGTTACTGTTGAATCTGCTTCCACCGCCCTTTCAGGCAGCGCGTTCCAGATCACAACAACTCGCAAGATGCATTTCATAATCAGGGAGTGAAAGGCAGTGGTGGGTGAACATCTCGGAATAGGTTAAGTGGAGGGGCTCAGAGCCGGGAGCGGGTGAAGTGTTGCGGAGGGATTTTTGAGAGCAGGGAGGGTTGTTGGAAGGCAAAGGGAACTGGGGCAGGTGTGGAGGTCTTCAAAAGAGCAGTCGGTGGTGGAGTGGGGGCAGTGGGGACAATTGGGGAGCACAGTTTTAGAGGAGTGTGGCGTCCAAGGATATGAGGCTAGAGAAAGAAACAGAAAGAAAGTCTCGCACATCTATAGCATCTTTCATGTCCTCAGGACGTCCCAAAGCCCTTTACAGTTCATGAAGTCCTTTGGAACCAACTCCACTAAAAGATAATTATCTGGTCATTATCTCATTTGCTGTTTGTGGGAGCTCACTGTACGCAAATTGGTTGTCCCATTTCCAGCATTACAACAGTGACTACACTTCAAAAGTTATTCATTGGCTGTAAAGCACTTTGGGACATCCTGAGGGTGTGAAAGGCGCTCTAGAAATGCAAGTTCTTTCTTTCTTTAGGGCTGGGCGTCATCGGCATATATGTAAAAAATTGACCTCCCAGATAATGTCATCCAGTGTAGTCTCGGTGCCGTGGGCAAGAGGGGTAAGCTTGGCCCCAAAGATACTGAGTGTTTTAGAGTCATTTCAGCATTGAAGGAGGCCATTCGGCCCATCGAGTCCATGCCGGCTCCCTGTAGAGCAATCTATTCAGTCCCACTCCCCCGCGCTATTCCGTAGCCCTGCAAGCTTATTTCTCTCGAGTGCTTATCCACTTTCCTTTTGAAATCAGTGATCGTCTCCGCTTCCACCACCCTCATCGGCAGTGAGTTCCATGTCATTACCACTTCTTCCTCACATCCACCCTGTATCTCTTGCCCAGAACCTTAAATCTGTGTCGCCTAGTCCCTGAACCATCAGCTAATGGGACCAGCCTTTCTCTGTCTACCTTATCCAAAACCGTCATAATCTTGTACACCTTTATCAAATCTTCCCTTAACCTCCTTTGCTCCAAGGAGAACAACCCCAGCTTCTCCAACCTAACCTTGTAGCTAAGAACATAAGAACATAAGAATTAGGAACAGGAGTAAGCCATCTGGCCGTGGACTCAGCTCCACTTACCCGCCCGCTCCCCATAACCCTTAATTCCCTTATTAGTTAAAAATCTATCTATCTGTGACTTGAATACATTCAATGAGCTAGCCTCAACTGCTTCCTTGGGCAAAGAATTCCACAGATTCACAACCCTCTGGGAGAAGAAATTCCTTCTCAACTCGGCTTTAAATTGGCTCCCCCGTATTTTGAGGCTGGCCCCCTAGTTCTAGTCTCCCCGACCAGTGGAAACAACCTCTCTGCCTCTATCTTGTCTATCCCTTTCATTATTTTAAATGTTTCTATAAGATCACCTCTCATCCTTCTGAACTCCAACGAGTAAAGACCCAGTCTACTCAATCTATCATCATAAGGTAACCCCCTCATCTCCGGAATCAGCCAAGTGAATCGTCTCTGTACCCCCTCCAAAGCCAGTATATCCTTCCTTAAGTAAGGCGACCAAAACAGCACGCTGTACTCCAGGTGCGGCCTCACCAATACCTTATACAGTTGCAGAAGGACCTCCCTGCTTTTGTACTCCATCCTTCTCGCAATGAAGGCCAACATTCCATTCGCCTTCTTGATTACTTGCTGCACCTGCAAACTAACTTTTTGGGATTCATGCACAAGGACCCCCAGGTCCCTCTGTACCGTAGCATGTTGTAATTTCTCCCATTCAAATAGTATTCCCTTTTTTTGTTTTTTTTCCCAAGGTGAATGACCTCACACTTTCCGACATTGTATTCCATCTGCCAAACCTTAGCCCATTCGTTTAACCTATCTAAATCTCTTTGCAGCCTCTCTGTGTCCTCTACACAACCCGCTTTCCCACTAATCTTCGTGTCATCTGCAAATTTTGTTACACTACACTCTGTCCCCTCTTCCAGGTCATCTATGTATATTGTAAACAGTTGTGGTCCCAGCACCGATCCCTGTGACATACCACTAACCACCGATTTCCAACCCGAAAAGGACCCATTTATCCCGACTCTCTGCTTTCTGTTAGCCAGCCAATTCTCTATCCATGCTAATACATTTCCACTGACCCCGCGTACCTTTATCTTCTGCAGTAACCTTTTGTGTGGCACCTTATCGAATGCCTTTTGAAAATCTAAATACACCACATCCATCGGTACACCTCTATCCACCATGCTCGTTATATCCTCAAAGAATTCCAGTAAATTAGTTAAACATGATTTTCCCTTCATGAATCCATGCTGCGTCTGCTTGATTGCACTATTGCTATCTAGATGTCCCGCTATTTCTTCCTTGATGATAGTTTCAAGCATTTTCCCCACTACAGATGTTAAACTAACCGGCCTATAGTTACCTGCCTTTTGTCTGCCCCTTTTTTAAACAGAGGCGTTACATTAGCTGCTTTGCAATCTGCTGGTACCTCCCCAGAGTCCAGAGAATTTTGGTAGATTATAACGAATGCATCTGCTATAACTTCCGCCATCTCTTTTAATACCCTGGGATGCATTTCATCAGGACCAGGGGACTTGTCTACCTTGAGTCCCATTAGCCTGTCCAGCACTACCCCCCCTAGTGATAGTGATTGTCTCCAGGTCCTCCCTTCCCACATTCCTGTGACCAGCAATTTCTGGCATGGTTTCTGTGTCTTCCACTGTGAAGACCGAAGCAAAATAATTGTTTAAGATCTCAGCAATTTCCATATTTCCCATTATTAAATCCCCCTTCTCATCTTCTAAGGGACCAACATTTACTTTAATCACTCTTTTCCGTTTTATATATCTGTAAAAGCTTTTACTATCCGTTTTTATGTTTTGCGCAAGTTTACCTTCGTAATCTATCTTTCCTTTCTTTATTGCTTTCTTAGTCATTCTTTGCTGTCATTTAAAATTTTCCCAATCTTCTATTTTCCCACTAACCTTGGCCACCTTATACGCATCGGTTTTTAATTTGATACTCTCCTTAATTTCCCTGGTTATCCACGGCTGGTTATCCCTTCTCTTACCGCCCTTCTTTTTCATTGGAATCTATTTTTGTTGAGCACTATGAAAGAGCTCCTTTAAAGTCCTCCACTGTTCCTCAATTGTGCCACCGTTTAGTCTATGTTTCCAGTCTACTTTAGCCAACTCTGTCCTCATCCCACTGTAGTCCCCTTTGTTTAAGCATAGTACGTTCGTTTGAGACACTACTTCCTCACCCTCAATCTGTATTACAAATTCAATCATACTGTGATCACTCATTCCAAGAGGATCTTTTACTAGGAGATCGTTTATTATTCCTGTCTCATTACACAGGACCAGATCTAAGATAGCTTGCTCCCTTGTAGGTTCTGTAACATACTGTTCTAAGAAACAATCCCGTATGCATTCTATGAATTCCTCCTCCAGGCTACCCTGTGCGATTTGAGTTGACCAATCGATATGTAGGTTAAAATCCCCCATGATTACTGCCGTTCCTTTTTCACATGCCTCCATTATTACCTTGATTATTGCCCGCCCCACCGTGAAGTTATTATTTGGGGGCCTATAAACTACGCCCACCAGTGACTTTTTCCCCTTACTATCTCTAATCTCCACCCACAATGATTCAACATTTTGTTCATTAGAGCCAATATCGTCTCTCACAACTGCCCTGATATCATCCTTTATTAACAGAGCTACCCCACCTCCTTTCCCTTCTTGTCTATCTTTCCGAATTGTCAGATACCCCTGTATGTTTAATTCCCAGTCTTGGCCCCCCCTGCAACCACGTTTCTGTAATGGCCACCAAATCATACCCATTTGTAATGATTTGTGCCGTCAACTCATTTACTTTATTTTGAATGCTGCATGCGTTTAGGTAGAGTGTTTTAATACTAGTTTTTAATCCATGATTTTTAGTTTTGACTCCTCCTGCAGCCCCTTTACATTCAGTGGCCCTTTTTGTTTTTTGCCTTGGGTTTCTCTGCTCTCCACTTTTACTCATCTCCTTTCTGTCTTTTGCTTTTGTCTCCTTTTTGTTTCCCTCTATCTCCCTGCATTGGTTCCCATCCCCCTGCCACATTAGTTTAACTCCTCCCCAACAGCACTAGCAAACACTCCCCCGAGGACATTGGTTCCGGTCCTGCCTAGGTCCTGCCTCATCCCTCATCCGTGGAACCAGTCTGGTAAATCTCCTCTGCAACCTCTCGAGGACCTTCACATCCTTTCTAAAGTGTGGTGACCAGAACTGGACGCAATACTCCAGTTGTGGTCGAACCAGAGCTTTATAAATGTTCAGCATAACTTCCCTGATTTTGTACTCAATACCTCTATTTATGAAGCCCAAGATCACTATATGCTTTGCTAACTACTCTCTCAAAGCAAGCGCTCTACTCGGAACTCCTACACGGCAAGTGAGCCCAAGATGGGCAGAGGAAACATTTCAAGGACACCCTCAAAGCCTCCTTAATAAAGTGCAACATCCCCACTGACACCTGAGAGTCCCTGGCCAAAGACCCCCCTAAGTGGAGGAAGAGCATCTGGGAGGGAGCTGAGCACCCCGAGTCTCGTCACCGAGAGCATGCAGAAATCAAGCGCAGACAACGGAAGGAGCGTGCGGCAAACCAGGCTCCCCACCCACCCTTTCCTTCAACTGTCTGCTCCACCTGTGACAGAGACTGTAATTTTCGTATTGGACTGTACAGTCACCTGAGAACTCACTTTTAGTGGAAGCAAGTCTTCCTCGATTTCGAGGGACTGCCTATGATGATAATGACTCTCTCAATATGTCCTGCCACCTTCAAAGATCTATGCACATGAACCCCCAGGTCCCTCTGTCCCTGTACAGTCTTTAGAGCTGTTCCGTTAAGTCTATATTGCCTCTCCCTATCCCTTCTGCCAAAATGCATCACTTCATACTTCTCTGTATTAAATTCCATCTGCCACTTGTCTGTCCATTCTGCCAGCTTATCTATGTCCTGTTGCAGTCGATTGATATCATTCTCACTGTTTGCAGCACCTCCAAGTTTGGTGTCATCGGCAAATTTTGAAATTTTACTCGGTATTCCAATATCCAAGTAATTGATGTATATATCAAAAAAAGCAGTGGCCCTCGCACTGACCCTTGGGGAACACAACTGGGGAACCCCACTTGGGGAACATCCTCCAGTCTGAAAAACAACCGTTTATCACGACTCACGGTTTTCTATCCTTGAGCCAATTTCTTATCCAAGCTGACACTGACCCTCCTCTTCCGCGAGCCTCAATTTTGTTCACCAGCCTTTTATGTGGAAGGGCAGGGAAAGGATGTACAGGGCTGTGGGGAAAGAGCAGGGGGGCGGGATTAACCGGATAGCTCTACCAAAGAGCTGGCACAGGCATGACGGGCTGAATGGCCTCCTTCTGTGCTGTATCGTTGTACGATTATTTAGCCCAATCCACACTTTATTTATCATGCCCTGTAGCTGGGCACACACCTGTGGCTATCCGTTTGAACACATGTAACCCAATCGGCAGTGTATGATGGACAGAAGTGTGGGCAAATATGAGCAAAGTCACCTTAGGGAGCTGGTGTAGCATATAACAGAAGTTGGAATGATAAATTCAACAATCGCCGAACGCATTAAGCACTGGGTAATGGTACCAGCAAAAGAAAGTCTTCAGCTCGAGGAAATGAAAGGAAGGTTAAAGGAGTCATTTCGATCCCTCTTCATCACAAGGATCATTATTTAAATGACGAGAATGGAATGAACAAGAGCTTTACTTGTTTGGTATTATGGACGGTTTAACCAGCTACATTCTAATCCCGAATTACCAGACCTCCAATTGGCATCAAGTAATGTGTCACATCTTTAACAAGGCTGTCAAATCTGCACCCACTGATGGCCTGCGATCTGCAGCAAAGTATTTCAAGTGATTTTGAGATGTATTCACATAAAAAGAAAAAAGACTTGTATTTACATCGTGCCTCTCACAACCACCAGACGTCTCAAAGCGCTTTACAGCCAATGAAGTAATTTGGGAGTGTAGTCACTGTTGCAAAGTAGGAAATGCAGCAGCCAATTTGTGCACAGCAAGCTCCCACAAACAGCAACGTGATAATCACCAGATAATCTGTTTTTTTGTTATGTGGGATAAATATTGGCCCCAGGACACCGGGGGTAACTCCCCTGCTCTTCTTTGAAATAGTGGCACTTGAGAGAGCAGACGAGGCCTCGGTTTAACATCTCATCCCAAAGACGGCACCTCCAACAGTGCAGCACTCCTTCAGGACTGCACTGGGAGTGTCAGCCTAGATTTCTTTTTGTGCTCAAGACCCTTGTAATACACAACACTTAGAGATGGCCCTTTAGCATCACCCGAGCTAGAATGAAGAACAGGAATAGGCCATTCAGCCCCTCGAACCTGTTCTGCCATTGAATTAGATCCCTATTTTTAACCTCCACCAACCCGCCAGGGTCTCTGCACTCCTCCAATTCGAGCCTCTTTCGCAACCCCGATTTTCATCGCCCCCACCATTGGCTGCCATGCCTCTTCAGGAACATATAAACATAGGGGGAGGCCAATCAGTCCCTCGAGCCTGTTCCGCCATTCAATTAAGTCATAGCTGATCTGTATTCTAACTTCATTTACCTGCCTCAGAAAAGTATATTGGCCTTGGAGGAGGAGCAGTGCAGATTCACCAGAGTGATACCGGAGCTAAAAGGATTACATTATGAGAACAGGCTGCACAGACTGGGCTCACATTCCCTCGAGTATAGAAGATTAAGGGGTGATCTAATCGAGGTGTTTGAGTTGATTAAAGGAGTTGATGGGTTAGACAGAGAGAAACTGTTTCCTCTGGTGTGGTGAGTCCAGAACAAGGGGGCATAACCTTAAAATTAGAGCCAAACCGTTCAGGGGTGATGTCAGGAAGCGCTTCTTCACACAAAGGGCAGTGGCAATCTGGAACTCTCTCCCCAAAAAGCTCTTGAGGCTGGGGGGCAAGTGAAAATTTCAAAACTGAGCTTGATGGATTTTTGTTAGGCGAGAGTATTGAGGGTTACGGAAACAAGGCGGGTAGGTGGAGTTAAGATACAGATCAGCCGTGATTTCATTGAATGATGGAACAGGCTCGAGGGGCTGAATGGCCTCCTCCTGTTCCTCTATCCTTACGAATTGTATCCATTCCTTTAATTATGCCTCAGCATGTGTTAAACTGCTTCTGTTAGATGTGACCCTTAAGGCTAAAGGGATCAAGGGGTATGGAGAGAAAGCAGGAATGGGGTATTGAAGTTGCATGATCAGCCATGATCATATTGAATGATGGTACAAGCTCGAAGGGCCGAATAGCCTACTCCTGCACCTATTTTCTATGTTTCCTTGCTGATCCATCATTATAGAGGTCAAATTGAGTGAAAAGTTAGCAATCTTTCTGCATTTAGCTAGGGTTAATTCTGTTGTGCTGAATTTATTTCAAATGTTAACTGATCTTGGATTCTTTGGATGTAGTAGGACATAGAAATTACGTCAGAGGGGAGATGAGGAGAGATTTTTTAAGCAGTGAGTTGCTACAACTATTTTTTGTTGCAACCAATCAAGTGCTCCCTGATTAAAGGGAGGGGTGGCACACTCCAAAAATTTTTTAAGTGCCCCCTTGTTTTTTTTTGAGGGCACTAAAAACACAAATTATACAAGTGCCCTCTGGCTAAAAGAGCGGGGCGGGGGGCACTAAAACCGACAAACTTAAACAAATCAACCTTTATACATGTGGTTCAAATTAAAATTTGGATGCCAGGGGTGATGATGCACTCCAGTCCCTCCGGTGCCCAACTCTAGCGGAACGTCGCGAGCGTACTGGTGGACACCGCGTGCTCTATCTCCAGGGACACCCTGGCTCGGATGTAACTGCGGAAGAGAGGCAGGCAGTCGGGCTGAACGACCCCCTCGACCGCCCGCTGCCTAGAATGAGTGATGGCCCCCTTGGCCGTGCCCAGGAGCAGTCCTACGAGGAGGCCTTCTTACCTGCCCGCTCCCCTCCGCGCAGGGTGCCCAAAGATCAGGAGTGTGGGACTGAAGTGCAACCAGAATTTGAGGAGCAGCCCCTTTAAATATTAGAAGAGGGGCTGCAACCTCGCACATTCAATATATACGTGGAACACGGACTCCTCTAGACAACGAGTTGCTACAATCTGGAATGTGTTGCCTGAAAGGGCAGTGGAAGCAGATTCAATCGTAACTTTCAGAAGGGAATTGAATATACGTCATCATCATCATCATCATCGGCAGTCCCTCAGAATCTAAAAGTGAGTTCTCAGGTGACTGTACAGTACAATACGGGAATTACAGACTCTGTCACAGGCGGGGCAGACAGGAAGGAAAGGGTGGGTGGGACAGGTTTGCCGCACGCTCCTTCCGCTGCCTGCACTAGTTTTCTGCATGCTCTCGCCGACGAGACTTGAGGTGCTCAGCGCCCTCCCAGATGCTCTTCCTCCACTTAGGGCGGTCTTGGGCCAGGAATTCCCAGGTGTCGGTGGGGATGTTGCACTTTATCAAGGAGGCTTTGATGGTGTCCTTGAAACGTTTCCTCTGCCCACCTGGGGTTCGCTTGCCATGTTGAATTTCCGAGTAGAACGCTTGCTTTGGGAGTCTCGTGTCAGGCATGTGGACAATATAGCCCACCCAACGGAGCTGGTCGACTGGGGTCAGCGCTTCAATGCTGGGAATGTTGGCCTGAGCGAGAACACTGACGTTGGTGCATCATTGAATATACACTTAGATAATCATCAAGATCCACAGCGTGGCCCTGGACAACGTGGACCACTTCCCTTATCTCGCGAGCCTCCTAGCAACAAGAGCAGGCATTGACGACGAGATCCAACACCGCCTCCAGTGCCGCCTGAGGAAAAGAGTATTTGAAGACCAGGCCCTCAAAACTGTCACCAAGCTCATGGTCTACAGGGCTGTAGTAATACCAGCCTCCTGTATGGCTCAGAAACATGGACCATGCACAGCGGACACCTCAAGTCGCTGGAGAAATAGCACCAACAATGTCTCCGCAAGATTCTACGCACCAACGTTAGCATCTTCGACCAGACCAACATCCCCAGCATTGAAGCACTGACCACACTTGATCAGCTCCGCTGGGCAGGCCATACAGTTTGCATGCCAGACACGAGACTCCCAAAGCGAGCGCCTTCCTTGGAACTCCTTCACGGCAAATGAGCCAAAGGTGGGCAGCGGAAACATTACAAGGACACCCTCAAAGCCTCCCTGATAAAGTGCGACATCCCCACTGACACCTGGGAGTCCCTGGCCAAAGACCACGCTAAGTGGAGGAAGTGCATCCGGGAGGGTGCTGAGCTCCTCAAGTCTCGTCGCCGAGAGCATGCAGAAAACAATCGCAGGCAGCAGAAGGAGCATGCGGCAAACCAGTCCCACCCACCCCTTCCCTCAATGACTATTTGTCTCACCTGTGACGGAGATTGTGGTTCTCGTATTGGACTGTACAGCCACCTAAGAACTCATGTTAAGAGTGGAAGCAAGTCTTCCTCGATTCCGAGGGACAGCCTATGATGATGACCATAGTTACAGGAGGAGGCCATTCAATCCCTCGAGTCGGTTCCACCATTCAATGAGATCATGGCTGATCTAGCAAAGGAAACATTTTGCAGGGCTATAGGGAAAGAGCAGGGGGTGTGGGACTAATTGGATCGCTCTTTCAAAGAGCCAGCAGAGGAATGATGGGCCGAACGGCTTCCTTCGATGCTGTATGGTTCTATGGGCGAGAAATTCCCCAACACCCCTGACTCGGGGTGGGACTTCCTGCGCTCGGTGAGGAGGTCCCGCCCCGGCCGCGTATTTGCGGTTACCGCCCCTCAAAGGAAGTGGAACGCAATCTCCCGCACTCCACCCAATCTTGGAGGGGGGCATTGCAATCTTGGAGGCGGGCACATTGCTCAGCACTGCGTGGCAGCTCCGTGTAGCGCTGGCACGGCTCAATGCCCCTCCCTTGGGTTAAAGGGGAGGGCCAACTGGTGAATCGGCCAAAAAGGTAAGATGGCGACCCGGGGCGCTCCCGACCTCCTGTTTAACGTCCGCCATGCGAGCGGAGATCGGCCCGGCTTATGACCAGTGAGGCTGGCGCTGGAACAGTGAGCTCCTGATCACTGGCAAATTACATCGCCAAGAGCTGGCTCTTCATGTCCAGCGATGCCTCCTCCCCACAGCAGTCATCGGTGACGGCACCGTGCGTGATTTAGTGTGTGTCTCCTCCGATTGGAGCTTCTCATTTGGTGTTGTGGGTTCAAGCCCCACTGAAGGAGCGCCGCACTGTCGGAGAGGCAGTACTGAGGGAGTGCTGCACTGTCATAGGGGCAGTACTGAGGGAGAGCTGCACTGTCATAGGGGCAGTACTGAGGGAGAGCTGCACTGTCATAGGGGCAGTACTGAGGGAGCGCTGCACTATCATAGGGGCAGTACTGAGGGAGAGCTGCACTGTCATAGGGGCAGTACTGAGGGAGAGCTGCACTGTCATAGGGGCAGTACTGAGGGAGCGCTGCACTGTCGGAGGGGCAGTACTGAGGGAGTGCCGCACTGTCGGAGGGGCGGTACTGAGGGAGCGCTGCACTTTCGGAGGTGCAGTACTGAGGGAGTGCTGCACTGTCAGAGGGGCAGTACTGAGGGAGCGCTGCACTGTCGGAGGTGCCATCTTTCGGATGAGATGTTAAACTGAAGACCCTGTCTGCTCTCTCGGGTGGATGTAAAAGATCCCACGGCCACTGTTCTGAAGAAGAGCAAGAGAGTTCTCCCCGGTGTCCTGGGAACAATATTTATCACTCACTAAAAAAAAATTAGCTGGTCATTGTTGTTTGTGGGAGCTTGCTGTGCGCAAATTGGCTGCTGCAATTCCTACATTACAATGATGACTACACTTCAAACTATTTCATTGGCTGTGAAGTGCTTTGGGACTTCCTGAGGTGGTGAAAGGTGCTGTAGAATGCAAGTCTTTAATTCTTCCTTTGGGGCTGGTTGCCATATTTATCCTCAACCAACATCACCAAAATAAATGAACTGTTCATTCCTCTCATCGCTGTGTGTGGGATCTTGCTGTGCACAAATTGGTTGTCACATTTGCCCGCATGGCAACAGTGATGACACTTCAAAGTGACTCAAGTCCCGATTTAACGCGCCTGGCGAGATCAGTGAGGGTTTAGGTCAGATGCCTGATTTACATCAACCCCCATCTCCCCATCTTCCCACCCCCATCACCCCACAACCCAATCTCCCCACTCTCCCATCTCCCCAGCCCCCCATCTCCCCACCCCCATCTCCCTACCTCCCCATCTCCCCACCCCCCCATCTCCCCATTCCCTCATCTCCCCACCCCCCCATTCCCCCACCCCCCCATCTCCCCACCCCCATCTCCCCATCTCCCCACCCCCCCATCTCCCCATCTCGCATCTCCCCATCCTCAATCTCCCCATCCCGCATCTCCCCATTCCTCCACCTTCACCCCTCATCCTCACACCCCTCCAACCACCAATTTTACGCTGCATTGACTTCATTGCCGATTGTTCCATCCTGTCTCTCTGTGTTATGATACATGTCCCACAGGACAGGAGCTGCATGGTTTGAACAGAAATCTGAAGGAGCCTTAGGGTTGACTGATCACTTGCAGTGGGAGTCTCGGTGGTTTTAAATAGCATTGATATTCAGTGAGGTGCGATTTTGTGTCCTAAATGAGATGCATTCCAGAGTGCCTGAGGGAAAGTGAAACCAAGTGGACTTGATTTGATGTAAAATATTCATGGTGTGGATGTTTGGCGAGGGAGGAGGGCAGTGGGGGGGGGGGGGGGGGCGGGGGAGGAGGAGGAGTGTAGGTGTTAAAATCCTGCAGAAAAACAGCAATGTATGTTACATGTAGGCACCCATCCCATGGCCTGGGTTGTCCTGAGTGCAATCGTGTTGTTAGGTGAGCTACAACCTTCTGGTAATTGTCCAATAAACAATTTGCCTGCTGCATTACTGAGGTCCTGACTCATACATTGTATGTAGAGACCATTTAATAATAATAAGTTTTAAAAAGTACTTGCATTTAACTCGCTTCTTAAAGTGGTTCACGCAAAGGAGCTGCCTGTGGAGTGTAAGGTCGCACAAACAGCACTGCGGCGATTGAGCGGTTAATCTGGGGTGTTCATTGAAGTGGGATGGTTGGCCAAGGATATTGGGATAGGTGCCACTCTTCCTGAGATCTTAAACCCTCATTAGAACAGATAGTTGGAGCCTTGGGTTGACATCTCATCCACCAGGCAATGACTATCTCCAACAAGCGAGAGTCTAACCACCTCCCCTTGATATTCAACAACATTACCATTGCCGAATTCCCCATCATCAACATCCTGGGGGTCACCATTGACCAGAAACTTAACTGGACCAGCCACATAAATACTGTGGCAACAAGAGCGGGTCAGAGGCTGGGTATTCTGCGACGAGTGTCTCACCTCCTGACACTCCAAAGCCTTTCCACTATCTACAAGGCACAAGTCAGGTGTGTGATGGAATATTCGCCTGGATGAGTGCAGCTCCAACAACACTCAAGAAGCTCGACACCATTAAGGCATAGCATCCCACTTGATTGGCACCCATCCACCTCCATAAACATTCACTCCCTCCACCACCGGCGCACCATGGCTGCAGTGTGTACCATCTACAAGATGCACTGCAGCCAAGGCTTCTTCAACAGCACCTCCCAAACCCGTGACCTTTACCACCTAGAAGGACAATGTCAGCAAAACATGGTAACCACCACCTGCAGGTTCCCCTCCAAGTCACACACCACCCTGACTTGGAAATATATCGGTCGTTCCTTCATCGTCGCTGGGTCAGCATCCTGGAACTCCCTCCCTAACAGCACTACGGGAATCATTCACCACACGGACTGCAGTGGTTCAAGAAGGCGGCTCACCACCACCTTCTCAAGGGCAATTAGGGATGGGCAATAAATGCCAGCCTTGTCAGTGACACCCACATCCTAAGAATGAATTTTTTAAAAAGCTTTTGGTCACCTGTCCTTATATCTCCTTTTGTCTCTTGGTGTCAAATTTTGTTTGATGATCACCCCTGTGAAGCACCTTGGGACGTTTTACTACATTAAAGACGCTATCTAAATGTAAGTTGTTGTTGTCGAGATAGGGGAGAGCACAGCATCAGCAAGTGACATTCTTTGTGTTCGGAGTCAGTTTTTCAACATATCAGCCACACTCACCTTTGAGTCAGAAGGTGGTGGCTTCAATCGCATTCCAGGCACTTGAGCACATAAATCTAGGCTGTCAGTCCCAGTGCAGTGCTGAGGGAGCGCTGCACTGTCGGAGGTGTCGTCTTTTGGATGAGACGATAAACCGAGGCCATGGGGGAGGGGCACTCAATGCCGGCCTTGCCAGCGTGACTCTCACCCTGAGAACAAATTGATCGAAACACAATTCAAAAGAGTGCAAAGGCTCAATGTTCTTCCAATTTACTCTGCTTCCCTCGTTTGATACATAACCTTGCAGCCTAAACCTTCCTGTCAGTAGCAATCTGGACTCCAGCTAATTAGACCGCTGGATTTTAATTTACCGTCTCTAAATGTCACAAACATTTTATTGCCAGCTGTATAAATGTGGCCTCATGCGCTGTGTGGAGCTCTCTGCTTGGGAGGACTGTGTAGCAGTGGCAGGGTATTCAGTCCATTTCTTCTCTATACGATGTGCTTATAACCTTTTCCGGAGCTGCCGTATCAGTTTTAAAGTCAAACAGTCTATAAATTCTAATTTCCTGGACTCAGATGAAAAATAAAACTGCCATTTTTCCCAAAGATGCTATCAATCTTGACGCGGCATTTTTCTGCAATGAGTGGAAATGTTCGCCTCTGATGGTTGTTAAATAATGATAGCTCCGATACCTCCTTGAATTACCCAGTGCTGCAATGACAGCCCATCAATCGGAATGGGGAGACGGGACGAGCACCCGTCAATCAGACAACACCAAGCAGTCAAAGTTGATCAATTTGACCTCAGATTCTCGACACAAAAAAACCCAGGCCTTTCCCCCACGGCGACCAAGATGTACCGTTACCTCGGCCCAGCCGACACCTTGCCTGTCGCTGTCCAAACGCTGAACGAACTCTCGTTCAGTCCATTAAAGGTAAGAAACTTGCATTTATACAGCGCCTTTCTTGACCTTATGGATACCCGAAAGCGCTTTGCAGCCAATGGAATACTTTTTGAAGTGTAGGCACTGTTGTAATGTAGGAAACGTGGTAGCCAATCAGCGCACAGCAAGCTCCCACAAACAGCAATGTGATAATGACCAGATAAATTGGAGTTCATAAGAACATAAGAAATAGGAGCAGGAGTAGGCCATACGGCCCCTCAAGCCTGCTCCGCCATTTAATAAGATCATGGAAGATCTGATCATGGACTCAGCTCCACTTCCCCGCCCGCTCCCCATAACCCCTTATCCCCTTATCGGTTAAATTTCTGCCTTAAATTTATTCAATGTCGCAGCTTCCACAGCTCTCTGAGGCAGAAAATTCCACAGATTAACAACCCTCTGAGAGAAGAAATTTCTCCTCATCTCTGTTTTAAATGGGCGGCCCCTTATTCTAAGATCATGCCCCCTAGTTCTAGTCTCCCCCATCAGTGGAAACATCCTCTCTGCATCCACCTTGTCAAGCCCCCTCATAATCTTATACGTTTCGATAAAATCACCTCTCATTCTTCTGAATTCCAATGAGTAGAGACCCAACCTACTCAACCTTTCCTCATAAGTCAACCCCCTCATCCCGGAATCAACCGAGTGAACCTTCTCTGAACTGACTGCAAAGCAAGTATATCCTTTCGTAAATATAGAAACCAAAACTGCCGAGAGTTGGTTGAGGGATACATTTTGATGAAAGAAACAAAGAAACAAAGAACAAAAGAAAGTAAGTAAGTGTAGACACGAATACAAAAGTAAAACACTGCGGATGCTGGAATCTGGACTAAAAACAGAAAATGCTGGAAATCTCAGCGGGTCAGGCAGCATCTGTGGAGAGGATGCAGAGTTAACGTTTCGGGCCGATGACCCTTCGTCAGAACTGGAGAATATTTGAAATGAACGGATTCTTAACAAGCACTGAAAGGGGGAGGGGAAGAAAGAACAAAAGGGAAGGTCTGTGATAGATTGGAAGGCAGGAGAGATTAGAGAGACAAAAGGGATGATGGGCCAAATTGAAATGGTAATGGCAGGAGTCAGAAAAAGGTTAATTTAGATCGGGTGCGAATGGCGGGATAATGACCAGCTGCCATTGGAGTACAAAGAGAAAAAAACATAAGCTCAGGGCGGACGGGGGCAGCCAAATATGGGTACAGGTTATGCTCTGAAATTGTTGAAATTGTTGAACTCCATGTTGAGTCCAGTATCAACAAGCATCACACTGAATCTGATCTTGGTCTTACCTGATTCACACAAATTGGATGGGAATTTGAAGTCAGAAACCTGACGAACACCAGAGGCCAGCCAATTACAGCAACAACAACAACTTCTATTCATATATCGCCTTTAACGGAGTAAAACATCAAAAAGGCGCTTCACAGGAGTGTTATCAAACAATAAAAGGAGATATTAGGACAGGAGGGCAAAAGCTTGGTCAAAGAGGTAGGTTTTAAGGAGTATCTTAAAGAAGGAATGAGAGGTAGAGAGGGTTAGGGAGGGAATTCCAGAGCTCAGGGCCCAGGCAGCTGAAGGCACGGCCGCCGATGGTGGAGCGATGGGAATCGGGGATGTGCCAAAGGGCAGAATTGGAGCTATAGCTGCTTCATTACCTGGTGTGTTGCAGGAGGGTGCAGTTCCACACTGTGCACAGTTGCCAACACTGGTTGGATACATTCCTGGAGATTTCATCACATGACCTTGCCTTCCAACCGCCCCCCCCCTCGCCCCCACGCTCCCGCCATTAGTCACCAATCACGTTAACCCTCACGGCGACCCACCTTCCCATGGCCAACGGGAAAGCAAACAAACAGACTCTTCGTTACCCACTTGGATGGATGGATGATTCTTTCTTTCTTTCTATCTTTGAACAGCCTTTTCTTTCGCAACTCCAACCTTTTCATAACTAATAAACAAAAGTGTTGAAAGAAAAGGACTGATTTTTTGTAATGCGCCCTATGATATTTCTGCTGGTGTTATTCCCAACAGTGATCTGCCATTCCCAGCAAACTCCAGGGCAATCCTGGAGGGTTGGTGACCCCTAACGCCGGGAGCCCTGAACAGTAGTAGAGATTGAGGAGTTAAAGTGGGGAGGTTTTGCTGGCGTCTGTTAGACTGCCTCTGCCTCTGCAGTACACAAATTAACAGTGACAGCCGATGTCCTGAATGTGTTTTAATTAGAGCCACCTTCCCCTTTATCACCGGCTTTTGAAGACGTGACTCCAGCTATTACTGCTCTCAGAGTCCCGATAGACCTCACTATCACCTTGCTGGGGGGACGCCTGGCGATATTGATGGATATGCTCCACGTGACCGATCAGCTGGGGCAATTGATGAATGACGAAAGTCACAAGTGGATTCTGATGAACCTCATACCAGGGGATATTTATCAAATCCCTCTCTGCTTTGATAGTATAACTTATTTGCCACTCGGGAGGTGGGGAAGGGAGGAAAACTGTTACTAAGTACCTGTGCTGGTGCATATTTTTCAAAGTCACAGGACTGCTGGTGGTATCTGGTCACGGAGGCTGCGTACACAAAGGCGCTGGTGGGTATTTTTACTCAGGGGTCGAAATTGGTGACACTGTTTTTGAAGCGGTGTCAGCACCTGAACGGAGAGTTTACCGCCTCGAGCCGCAAAATTCAGTTTTGCTGCCTGAAGAGGGGTTGCAGCAGGGGTTAACTCAGGCGTTGTTGCTACTCTGGAGGCGGAAAGCGGCGGCGAGTGAAGCAGCGTGAAGCGGTAACATCCAGGCGGCAATCATCATTCATAACTGGCCACAGACACACTGCCGCCACCGGAATCCGATTGAGGCAGCAGCTCGCCAGCACGCACACCGCTTCTCCGACGCTACTCTTCGATGCCCTGCTTGATGCCCCGGAGAGGCGTCGAGAAATACTCAGCACGAAGGCTGGAAGGAGGCCACAGGCCCAGACACCTCGCAGGCTCTAGCGGGAAGTCGCTGAGATTGTGTTAGCGACAGCCACTCAGTGTCGGCAGAAATGGATCGACATGACTCTGTTGCTGAGGGCGAGTATCTTTAACGTCAATCTGAGCATGCATGCTCTGAGCTCAGTGTGCAGTCTCTCCTCAGTGTGACTGTGTCTGACACCATGCTCGACGTGGGTCAGGCCAGATGCAAGGTTGGCATTTGCAGCCTCACCCACTCCAAGTGCCTGCATGCGCTGTTCACCTTCCTACTCCGCTGTTAAGACCCACCCCTCATCTTGTTACCTCCTCAGTCTTCCATGTGCTTGTGAAAGACGCGATCCTCTCAGTAGCTGTTAGGTCCTCGCCCCCTCATTCAAGCATTGCCACACCAAGTACTCACAGCTAATGGAAGTCACGTCGACCTTTAAAGACTCTCATACACGAACATGTTCTGAACTATGTAAGGCACTTCGGACAGACGGAGAGAAGGCCACGAACTCTGACGATCTCTTTCACCTTGCTGGCCAAGCTCGCACAGATGAGACGAGACCAGATGCAGACCGGAGGAGGGGGACTCCGAGGTGTAACCGCTAACTCCGGTAGAGGAAGGCGTCTCGGTCCTAAATGGGCGCACAAGTGTGTGCGATGGCGGTGGGTCAGGCCGAGCCCCCTCGGAACAGTAATGGTATGTTGAGTTCCTTTTCAGCCTCCAGAAGGCCACTTAGCCCTGGCACCACAATCCTTCACCACTTTCCACGAGACTGGCATTTGCGAACACCTTTCCCAGTCCTGGCCTCCGTCCCCGGCAGGGAACCACTCTTCTCTGGCTTTGTGCTTTCAGATTGTGACTCAGACGGCCAGGGGCAGAGGGGTGGTCGGGGAGGTGGAGGTGGGTGATGCCCCAGGACCCAGTGGCCTGCAGCAACACCACGGGGGAGGGGAAGTCCGGAGGCCAGCTCCCCCGAGGATGAGTGTGCGCCTGAGTGAGGCTCAGCAGCACTCTGATGTTGAGCCCGAATTAGAGAATATCGCAAGACAATCATTGCGGATGCACAGCGATCTGCTGGGTGCATTGTCAAGGGTGCCCGAGAATCTCTATGCTCTAGCTGTGAGGATGGACGAGTCTGCTTCAACTGTTGCACAAGCCTCTCAGCAGCCCACCGAGCGGATCCTTGGTAGATACCAACAGATGTTGGATGCATCAAGTAACCATGGGGTCCTAGACATAGTGGCATGGGCTATGGCTGATGTGGCAGTAGCCATTGAACACCAGGTCGATGCCATGGTAGGCCGACAGACTGTCGTGTTGTCAGTCTGCACCAGGCATGGGCAGGTCCAGCAGGAACGGCGAGGTTGGGATGCAGGAGCAACGTGATCGGGGCCCAGGAGAGGCGGAGTTCGGGGCCCAGAAGAGGCATGGGCCCAGGGGCAGCACAAGCCAGCCCACACTGTGATACGTGTGCGCACATGGTCCATGCAGCAGAGCTGGTCTCCAGTCGTCTTGGTTAATCTTTGCCACTGGATCAAGACCTAGCTCTGTCAAGCCCATGTGGTGCCTGGTGTGCAACGGCCACCCCACATTAAAAAAAATCCATGAAAGGCATCTTCCACTCTTCAGGATGTAGTTCGGGACCTGGAATATTAGGCCCATCATTGAAACACCTGTGAACTCATTCCTTTTTGACGTGGAAGCAAGTTATTCTCAATTCAAGGGACCGCCTATGATGATAATGTCATCAGTGCATGGTAGCATCAATCAGTTCTGTGGTGTGCTGCAGTCGCAGTCTGCTCTGATGCAGACCCAACTTGATGCCACGCACGCACTGACCACTGCCATCGTTTCTGGGGCCCCATCAGTTCAACGGTGACCTAATGTTGCCAAAGCAGGGCAACCAGTGCTCAGCCAAATTGCTCCAGATGCTGAGGCTCTGCCCCAGGGGGAGTAGCAGTGTGTCGGGCCAGTTGGAACGTGATGTCCGTTTGCAAGGCGACATCATTCCGCCCTTGCCCCTGTCGCTATCTGAAACCTATCCACCACAGAGTGCTGCCGCCCATGCTGAGGTAATGCAGTCCGAAGCCAGCCCTTCCAGGGCCTGAGCCGGTGTGGAACATCCTGCTTGGCCATTAGGTGGCAGCGGCACCAACAGAGCGACCATCTACCAGCCTTGCTGCAGGCACTGAGACCCGATTGAGGAGGAGCAGTAGGCGTGGGAGAGGGGAGAAGGAAAGGGGTGGGAAAGCACTGAGAAAGACCTGCTAACTATGTGTGCGTTAGTGCCCAGAGATGGTGACCTTGCTCGAATATGAATTCATGTATATAGTAGTACTTGGATGAGCCAATAAAGAATTGTGTGATAGTGGCCAGAGATGGTGACCTTGTTCGATTATGAATGAATGCGAATAGTTGCACGTGGATGTGGCTGATAATGTTTCAAGGGGTGCGGTTTCAGTTATTGTTTGCTGTGGATGGTGGTGTCCTTTAGTGTTTCTTTACAGCACACTATGATTTTTATTGTAAATAAAAATTATTTTCATTTGTCACAATTTTGTCTTGCCATTTGTATACACGGAAGCTTGGAGGGTGGGGCGCCATGTCCTTAGCAGATGGCCAGGGTGAGTAGGCTGGCCATTTGGCACGTCTTGTGTCATTCACTGGAAACGATGGGCGATGGGCCTCTGATGAGCAGCCCTTGCAACGGCAACAGTGTCCGACTGCCTCCTCCTTGGCTGAAGCTCCTCATCTTCCTCCTCATCGTCGTCGTCCTCCTGGGGTGGATTGTCTATCCCTGCTGGTAATGGCTGCCCTCTCATGATGGCCAGGTTATGCAGCATGCAGCACACAACGGTGAAGATGGTCACTCTATCAGGTGAGTACTGAAATGCCCCTCCAGAGCAGTCAAGGCAGCAGAAACGCTGCTTCAGAACCCCGATAGTTTGCTCTGTAATGATCCTGGTTGCGATATGGCTGGTGTTGTCGCGCTGCTCGGCAGGGGTGGCGGGATTGTGGAGGGGGGGGGGTCATCAGTCAGGTGGCGAGGCCTTATCCTTTGTCACCAAAGAGCCAGCCACTCCCTTCAAGCAGGATGAAGGCATCGTGGCAGCTGCCAGGATAGCGGGCATTGACAGCAAGGATCATCTGCCTGTGGTCGCAGACCTGCTGAACATTGAGAGACTGCGAGCCCTTTCGATTGCGAAACCTCTCTCCATTGTTACATGCGTGCAATCAATGGCCCCCTGGACCATGGGGAAGCCTGCTATCCTGGCGAAGACCCGAGAGCATTGATCCTGGCTCTCCTTGGACATGCTGAACTTTATGTAGTCCATTCGTCCACTGTGGAGAGTGTCGGTCACCTGGAGAATGCAGCAAACTGCAAACTGCGAGATGTTGCCTATATCACCTACAGGAGACTGGAATGAGCTGGTAGCACAGAGGTTGAGGGCTACTGTCTCTTTCACTGGCACTGACAGCGTTGTCCTGGTGCCGATACCAGATGCGAGATCTGTCAGCAGGAGGTGGCAGAGCTCGGTGACCATCTCCTTGTGGCACCACAGCCTTCTTATGTACTGCTTCTCGGACATTTCACGGTAAGAGTAATGTGCATGGTGTGATATATTCTTTACGACATCACAAACATGTATTTAATGGTTACACAGGAACTTGTCATGTGACTGTGTCACATAATCTTTTTATTGTATTTACATGAGTAGTTGCATTACATTGGTTGTCCACTAGGGGGAGCTCTATATTACACTCGATAAAACCATTTTCGGAATATCATCGACCATTTATCGCCAATATAAGCGCTAAGATTCAGGCTATCGTCCATTTTTGATGTAAAATGGAAACTAGCAACCGATTATTGCCCATTTATCGCCGGCGCAACTTTCGGCATCGCCTGACCTATTTTAAAAAACAAGATATGACGTCATCCAAGGCCCAGAATACTGTTTATAATAGAAACTAGCGTCCGATTATTGCCGAGCATTACTTTCGGCATTTCATCCACAATTCACCCAAATGATTGCTCACCCAAACAGGCGCTCAAGAAAAGCTGCAATCACCTGACCTTAACCCAGCACTATGGATGCCATTTTGTAACTCGGAAGTGAAAGGCTGCTTAAGTGGTTGGGGGGAGAAGCAATTTGTGAGTGACTTTAAGGGCATTTTTGAATCTTGCCAATCATCTAATCACATTGTGGTTCATTTATATTGTATTTGTTGAAAACAATTTAGGAAGACAGATTAGGGCATTTATAGTGATGGGGTCTGTAATTTCTCAGCCAGTTTTGATGACTACTCACATGCTGCAGAATAGAGATGGGAGAAGGTTCATTGAAGAGCATTATGTGCCCATTCAAAGAGGTGGCAGACTGCTGAGGAGGAGGAGACCTTACACCCAACGCATTTACAGGGATAAGCGATCATACCTGGACTTGTCCGATAACATGTGCGTTAGAAGGCTGTGATTCCAAAAGGAGGTCATCAGTGAGATATGCCAGCTAATTAAGAGAGATCTACAGCCTACCAGCACCATCAGGACCGCACTGCTCACTGAGGTAAGGTTACTGCAGCACTTTCCTTCTACGCATCTGGCTCCTTTCAGGCGACATCTGTGGTATCTCTCAGTATGCCACACATTGCTGCATTCGCCGGGTGACTGAAGCCTTTTACGCACACAGGATGGACTTTATAAACTTTCTTATGACCAGGGAGACACAGAGTCAGAAAGCTTTGGCGTTCCCAAGGTACAGGGAGCAATAGACTGTATACACATCAGCCTGCGAACACCTTTACAGGATGCAGAGGTGTTTCGGAACCGAAAGGGTTTCCACTCCTTGAATGTGCAGCTCGTTGTCGACCACAAGCTAATAATCATGGCAGTAAATGCAAATTTTCCAGGGAGCATCCATGATGCGCACATCTTGCGTGAGAGCACTGTCTCTGACCTGTTTAAGAGTCAGCCATAAGGTCACGGTTGGATGCTGGGGGATAAAGTATGTGGCCTTGCCAGCTGGCTCATGACTACCCCGTTAGCCCCAGACAGAAGCCGAGAAGCGCTACAACGAAAGCCATATAGCCACATGCAATATCGTCGAAAAGACAATTGGAGTTCTGAAGCAGCACTTCAGATGCCTGGACCACTCAGGAGGCAACCTACAATACCACCCTGAGCAGCTCGCTGAGTTCATTGTGGTGTGCTGCATGTTGCATAACCTAGCTATCAGGAGAGGACAACAATTCTTTTGATGTAAGTTAAAATAAAACGAGAAATGTTACATATAAGTACATTACTATAATGTCAGGGTTAATATTAATCATGGATTTTTTTCCCCCTCTGGTCCACAGTACAAGTAGAAGCAGAACTAGGGTATGTCATCCCATGAGAAAGGAATTGGAGTTCACCTCAGTTGGCTGATAGATTTTACTTTGTAAACCAACAGGGGCTAGAATAAAAGAAACGTTCATTACGTTATGATGGGGACGGTCCCCTGTTCTCTCTGTCAACCCCCGTGGGAAAAGTTCTTTGCTTGAAAAAAAAACACGCATGCGCAGAACGGCCGTTGCTATGGACGCCAGCCTTGCAAGACTGAATACATCGCTGAGGCCCATTTAACATCGCTAAGGCTATCGCCCAAATTAAAAAGGCGAAACTAGCGGTTATTAAAATGGGCGCTATTCCAGTGATCCTGAAAAATAAAAAAAGCACTAAGGCTGGAAATATCGGCCAACGATCATAGTAGAAAGTCTAGCCCCGCGTCTGTACGGCCTCCTGCCCCTAGGTCTGGGGCCTTTCCTCTGGCATGGATCCACATTGGCCTGAAGACGTCTCTGAAGATAGCGTCTCTCAAGTCTTCACCGCAGGATGACGTCGTGTGTCATCGCTGCCCCCATTAAGTCGCAGAAAGGTAGCCACGATGTGCTAGTCGCCAATGGATCCAACCTGAAACCCAGCAGTGTTTGCGAAATGCTCATTGTGAAGCTGAGTATTGGCAGCACACCAACACCCACGAGCTCTGCGAGGAGACCACGCAGCACTGACCACGACCTCTGTGGCCCGGCTGCAACTCTCTTTAAATACCGTCCCTGAATCTTCACCTCGACCTGCGAACACCAACGTCTTGAGGCGTGTTCCCCGCCAGCCAGTAAGTGAGGCGACAGAAGTGAATTTGGCAAGACCGGCGCCAAGGATGCGCTGCACTCGTACTGACGTGAGGATTTCCACAGCGGTAGTCGGCGGGGCGGCAAATCTTTCCGCCATTGGAAAAGGACAACCGAATTTCCCATCAGGCGGCACCCACGCCTAACACCGTCGGCCAGACGTTCACGCCTCATTGCTGCCTCACTCAGGCGTTATCAGCTGGTGGCAGCAACTGGATTTCGACCCCTTAGTGTTTAGCCTTATCGAAAGACCGGGAAAATGTTCTGACGAAGGGTCACAGACCTGAAACGTTAACTCTGTTTCTCTCTCCACAGATGCTGCCTGACCTGCTGAGTATTTCCAGCATTTCAGGTAAAGCACAAGTTAGATTCAGAGGAAAGTTTCCTCCTAATCAGCCTTGACCTTTTTATCTTGATTCATTCTCGGGATGTGGGAGTCGCTGGCAAAGCCGGCATTTATTGCCCAACCCTACTTGCTCCTTGAGAAGGTGGTGGTGAACCACCTTCTTGAACCGCTGCAGTTCGTGTGATGAAGGTGCTCCCACAATGCTGCCTGCTATTCGTTGTAGCTGTTTGATACTTCCGAGGCCAGTTAAAAGTCAACCCCATTGGTGTGTGTTGGAGTCACATATAGGCCCAGACCGGGTAAGGACGGCAGGTTTCCTTCCCTAAAAGGACATCAGTGGCCCAGATGGGTTTTTACAACAATCTGACAGGTTCATGGTCACTTTTACTGAAACCAGCTCTTTTTTATTTCTGGATTATTTTAGACTGAATGTTGAGTATATTCAAGGTTGTGATAGATAAATTTTTGGACTCTAGAGGAATCGAGGGATATGAGGATCGGGGAGGAAAGTGGAGCTGAGTAGATCAGCCATGAGCTTATTGTATGGCGGAGCAGTCTCGAGGGCCGGCATGGCCCACTCCTGCTCCTAATTCTTATGCTCTTAAATTCTCAACTTGCTGTGGTTGAGTGGGTTTTGAATTCATGTTCTCTGGATTATTAGTCCAGGCCTCTGGAGTACTAGCCCACTAACTAGTTTTCAGAAGAGTACTCCCATATTTCACCATTTTTCCATTTTCCCCTCTTAGTTTTTCCTTTACTCTCCAATGTTCTTGGCACTTCTCTCGAGCGTGTAGCATTCCACCCTGCTGTACACTTGCTTAAGTCCTGGTCATCTTCCAATACCTTGCCTACGTGGTCACCATTCATCTCAGAGACCGCAAGACACCACAGCTGAACGCAAGACTAAACATACTTACTTGCTTTCAGAGGGAGAAAGGTGCGGGGCTGGGGGTTTGGTCACTGGGATAACGATCTGGGTTGGGAACTCTGCTGACTGAGTGTAGCTGGCTGAATACAGACCAGAAAATGAACCGCTGTAAAATAGCCTCCTTTCTAAAGCCACCAAATCCAGCTTCCTTACTTTGACTCGGAAATGCACATGGTGCCAGGATCAGTTACAGGTGCTCTTGCCTCTGAGTCAGAGGGTCAGGGATTCAAGCCCTACTCCAAGCTGATTCTGATGCTTTAGCATGCGAGTGCAGCATTGTTGGAGGAGATGCCTATCAGATGAGACATTAATGCAAACCCGTCGCACTATTTGAGGAGGAGTGGATAGGCTCTCCCGCAGCCCTGACCAACATTCACCCTTCAATCAACATTACCAGAACAGATTTCTTCCTTCTTTACGCCAAAGCCATGGCGTGAGCTGCCAAAGGAGGCCGTTGGGCTAAGCAGGTGCACGAGGCAATTGGATGGTTTTCTGGAGAAAGAAAGGATTGTGGGATGAGATGAGAAATTGATGTGCATTGGTTCCCAGTCCCCCCAACACCTCAAATTTAAAATTCTCATCCTTGTGTTGAAATTCTTTCATGGCCTCGCCTACCCCCCCCCCCCCTATCTAGTAACCTCCTCCAGCCCCACCACCCCTCCTCGACTCCCCGTTCCACTGACTCTGGCCTCTTGCGCATTCCCTCACCTTCATCCACCATTGGTGGCCAGGCACCATACTCTGGAATCCACTCCACCTCTCCTTCCCCCTCCCCTCCTTTAGGACCCTCCTTCAAACCCACCTCCTTGACACCCTTCCTATGGCTCGTTGTCTGTGTGTGTTTTTTTTTTATTGCACCTTTGTGAAGCGCTGCGGGACATTTTTCTACATTAAAGGCGCTGTATAAATGCAAGTTGCTTTGGTTGTTGTTGTTGCCTGGATCAACTTTCTTAATCCCCTTCCTAGTCTTCCCAACTTCAGGTAGGTCACCTTGCTGTCTCCTCTTGTCCAAAGAAAGCAGAACCAACTTTCCCTCATAACTTCAAAGTTGTTTGGTGTTGCTCATTTTTGGAGGTGACTGGTTGGTACCAAACGTTACCCATCAATAAGGTCTTCATTTCGATGTTGATTCAGAAAGAAGTAGCCACCAATTAATCTCTGGCTGCTTTGCTTCAGCCGAACTACAGTAAGGTCAGACGAGCGGACGCATGAATTGTTTTTTCACACTATGCTGTAAGTCGATATATCTCTCAATGACGGTGTGTTGCCAGTAATACTTGAGCATCAAAGACCCACAACTCATTCCATCAACGAGCGGAAGGGACTAATAATGAATTTGTTACATGGGAGAATGAAGGGTTTGCTGTCGCTGGTACAATATGAAACGCAAGTAACAGCAAGCTAATTATTATATACCAGTGGGCATCCGAAGGTGTGACTGACAGTAAGTCAGGTAATATGCTGTCTAATAATGATAGGACTGCTATACCATATAGTCCAAAACATACTTGGTGAAAAATTTGTTCCCTTGGCACCTCCCGTTAGTGCCAGTAGATGGCGCTTGTTATGTATGCAATAAAGGTTCAAACTGAATACTGTTTAACTAAGCAAGGTACAAACTTGCTTCTGCTTTATTTAGGCCCAAAGTGCCTGACTCACAAAATGGCTGGCCTTTTATACCAGAGCAGCACCATGTGCGTGCTGCTCAGTGGCCTCCAACAATGATACCATCTCGTGGCTACAAACAGCATGTACATACATGACAGTGCTAATGCGGCATTGAGAGCTGTAACGACAGCTCCTATCGAATCCAGTGCCATACGCCAAACCCAGACCTCAGGCAAAACGGTAACGGCGATCGCCGATCACTTCACTGCCATGGAAATCATGCCGCCAGTGAGTGTAGAACGCAATGCTCGATCTGCCAAATTGCTTCTCGCCAGCTACCTCACGGACTGGAGCTAATAACGATAAGGAGAGCTGGCGTGCAGCACCAGGAAGCCGGCTCCCTGGACGTTTTTTAAAGGGACCAGTCCTAATTACTCGCATTTGACAGCTTGATGATGTTTCAGTGCCTGCGTGTTAGTTCCTGATACTGCAATGGTTTTATTTAGTGAGTTGAAGGTTCTTTGGTATCAGGAGTGTTGTGGCAAGTAGAAAAATGCAAAATGTATTTTTGAAAGATTCAATATGCTAAAAGTCATGGGGGCTGTACTGGCAGTCCCCCTCACCCCAGGATCTACGGCAGAGGGAGTGGAGGCAGCAAGGAATATGGGAACATGTGCACAGAGGGAGGTGGAAGAAGACCAGGAACAGGAGGAAGGGAGGAGCCGGACAATCGGGTTTCCGGACGGGCAATCCGTGACCGGCTCATCAGACTATGATTTTGAATAAATGAAATGCCACATGCCCATCATACCACCTCTGTGTCAGCCATATCACAGCGTCTTCCTGGGCACAAACAGGAAATGAGAGAGATCACAAAATATTCCAACTCCGAATAAATTTATGCATAAACATATCACACATTACACATTACTATTGAATAGCTTCCACCGCCCTTTCAGGCAGCGCGTTCCAGATCACAGCAACTCGCTGCATGAAATAAATTCTCTACATCTTCCCCTCTTTTGCCAATTATCTTAAATCTGTTACTTTAAGCTTTGGTTACCGACCCGCCTGCCACTGGAAACAGTTTTCCTTTATTGCTTTTTCAAAACTCCTTATAACACCGCATTACTGCATTAAATCTCCCCTTAACCTTCTCTGCTCTAAGGCGAACAATCCCAGCTTCTCCAGTCTCTCCACATAGCTGAAGCCCCTCATCCCTGGGACCATTCTAGTAAATCTCCTCTGCACCCTCTCCAAGGCTCTCTATGGCATCGTAATTGCAACAGCAGTTTTAAGAGGGTCACAGTGTCTGGGGTTTGCCTGAGTAACTGTTTAAGCAAGTTATGTCAGTGAGTAAGATTACAGTGCCTTGTTAGCAAGGTGAAATTTCCCGTCTGTGTTCAACGCCTCACTGGTACCTTCTGATGCTAAAGATGCCCCTTTATGAGGTGAGCATACGATGGAGAAGCCCTGGTTTTGTAATTGGTTGCAGGATGTAGCATTGAACAAACCTGTCTGCCTCTAGGTGTTGTAGCTTCATCTCTGGGGACACTTGTGGGGAGTCTTGGTTCCTGTCCGTTGTCAACTTCCTCTCGCCCTGGCTCGGATCACGGGACCGTGTCCGACAGTGCTGATTGGTAGACTTGCAACTTGCTGCCTGGGCATAACATTGACGTTGCCAGTCGACCGCCCGTTACAGGAACCGCCCGCTCTCCATTGCAAAGTGTGGAAATGAAAATTGGGCATTCTACAACCCCACAGTTAAACCTGGGCAGAAAGTTGCCCCAGCATTTTCAACACTGCAGCGCTCCCTTATTACTGCAGTGTAGGAACATAGGAACATTAGGAACAGGAGGAGGCCATTCAGCCTCTCGAGCCTGCTCCACCAAACAATTAGATCTTGGCTGATCTATACCTCAACTCCATTAACCTGCCTTTGTTGCATATCCCTTGATACCCTTTCCTAACAAAATATATCTGTTGGGTATTGAATAAAGAATCTGACCAGATACTGTGAACTCAAAGCTGTGCGTGACCGTAGTCCTTTAGTACAGGTCTACAGAGTGCTTCTCCAGCCTGTGAGGACTCCTTATCTACACGTGCTCCCAAGGGATTGTGGGATCCCTTGGGTCTCCAGGGGATGAGTCCTCTGGTGGTTAGACATTGTATTTAGAGGTTTACATATATAACACCTCCCCCACCTCCCCCCGCCAAAGTGTAACTATTTACAATGTGAGTCGATCTGGGGTCTTTCTTTCCCTGGTTGATCGTCTCGGTGCAAATGCTGATTTTGGTGAGTCGTTTGTTGGGTCCTCGCTGGGCTGCTGTGCAGCTGGCCTTGCTGGGCTGCCTGGTGTGGTGAGTCCTGCTGGGCTGCTGCAGGTGATGGGTTCTGCTTCGTGATCAACTGCTGGGTCGGTTGCCACTTGTGTGTGTGTTGGGGGGTCGAAAAAGGTAGAGTCTATTGTGGGTTGTTCCGGATAGTCCGTGAATCTGAGTTTGGTTTGGTCCAAGTGTTTCCTGCAGGTGAGTCCATTTGAAAGATTGACCTGAAACACCCTACTCCCCTCTTTGGTCACGACAGTGCTGGGAAGCCACTTGGGACCTTGTCCATAGTTTAACACAAATACAGGATCATTAATCTCAGTTTCGCGTGACACATTTGCACGATCATGATATATATTTTGTTGAAGCTGCCTGCTCTCTACCTGTTCATGTAGATCACGATGGGCTAACGAGAGCCTTGTCTTAAGTGACCTTTTTGTGAGCAGTTCAGTGGGGGCAACCCCAGTGAGCGATTGGGGTTTTGTGCGGTAACTAAGCAGGACTCGGGATAGGCGAGTCTGCAGTGAGCCTTCAATTACCCTCTTCAAGCTCTGCTTGATAGTTTGTACTGCTCGCTCTGCCTGACCATTGAACGCTAGTTTGAACGGGACAGAAGTGACATGTTTGATCCCATTGCGGGTCATGAACTCTTTGAACTCGGCACTGGTGAAGCACGGCCCATTGTCACTCACAAGGACATCAGGCAGGCCGTGCGTGGCAAACATGGCCCGTAGGCTTTCAATGGTGGCAGCGGATGTGCTTGCCGACATTATTTCACATTCAATCCATTTGGTGTATGCACCTACAACTACGTGGAACATTTTTCCCAAGAACGGGCATGCGTAGTCGACATGGACCCTGGACCACGGTTTGGAGGGCCAGGACCATAAACTTAGTGGCGCCTCCCTGGGTGCATTGCTTAACTGGGAGCATGTGTTACATTTGTGCACGCAGGACTCTAAGTCTGCATCGATTCTGGGCCACCACACGTGGGATCTGGTTATCGCTTTCATCATTACGATGCCTGGGTTGGTACTGTGGAGGTCATTAATGAAAATGTTCCTGCCCTTTTTTGGCACCACTACCCAATTACCCCACAGGAGGCATTCTGCCTGTATGGACATTTCATCTCTGCGCCGCTGGTACGGCTTTATTTCTTCATGAATCTCTAACGAGACACTAGACCAACTCCCGTGGAGCACACAGTTTTTTACTAAGGACAGTAAGGGGTTCTGGCTCATCCAGGTTCTAATCTGTCAGGCGGTAACAGGTGATTGCTCACTCTCGAATGCTTCCATTACCATAACTAAATCTGCGGGCTGTGCCATCTCCATCCTGTGGTGGACAATGGCAGCCTACTGAGAGCATCAGCACAGTTTTCTGTGCCTGGCCTGTGGCAGATGGCGTAGTTGTATGCGGACAACGCGAGCGTCCATCTCTGGATGCGGGCCGATGCATTCGTGTTTATCCGCTTACTTTTAGAAAAAAGGGATACAAGCGGCTTATGGTCGGTTTCCAATTCAAATTTGAGCCCAAACAGATATTGATGCATTTTCTTTACCCCATAAACACATGCTAACGCTTCTTTTTCAATCATGTTGTAGGTCCTCTCAGCCTTAGACAGACTTCTGGATGCATAAGCAACCAGTTGCAATTTCCCAGATTCATTAGCTTGTTGCAATACACAACCTGACACCGTATGATGAAGCATCACATGCTAGTACCAAACACTTACATGGATCATACAGCACAAGCAATTTGTTTGAGCATAACAGTTTTCTAGCTTTCTCAAAGGCATTTTCATGGCTTTTACTCCATACCCATTCATCTCCTTTATGCAGTAAAGAGGACAGTGGTTCTAAGTGTGCTAAGACCCGGTAAGAAGTTACCAAAATAGTTTAGGAGTCCTAGAAATGACCGCAGCTCCATCACGTTCTGTGGTCTCAGTGCACAGTTGATAGTCTCTGTCTTCGAATCGGTGGGCTTGATGCCATCCGCCACGATTCTTCTCCCCAGGAACTCCACTTCAGGTGCCAGGAAAATGCACTTCGGGCGTTTTAGCCTGAGCCCCACATGCTTAAATCGACTAAGAACCTCCTCCAGCTTCTGCAGGTGCTCGAGGGTGTCCCGACCTGTAACCAAGATGTCGTCCTGGAAGACCACGGTACGTGGGACCGACTTCAGCAAGCTTTCCATGTTCCTCTGGAATATCGCCGCAGCTGATCAAATCCCAAATGGGCACCTGTTGTAAATGAAGAGACCTTTGTGTGTGTTGATGCAGGTGAGGTCCTTCGATGATTCCTCCAGCTCCTGCGTCATGTAGGCTGAGGTCAAGTCCTGCTTCGTGAACGTTTTCCCTCCCGCCAGCATCGCAAATAGGTCGTGTGCCTTTGGTAGCGGGTATTGATCCTGCAGGGAGAAACGATTGATAGTTATTTTGTAATCACCACAGATTCTGACAGTGCCGTCTTCCTTGAGGACTGGAACAATTGGACTGGACCACTCGTTGAATTCGATCGACGAAATGATGCCCTCTTGTTGCAGCCTGTCCAGCTCAATCTCCACCCTCTCTCTCATCATGTACGGTACCACTTTCGCCTTGTGATGGATGGGTCGCGCCCCCGGAATCAGATGGATCTGCACTTTTGCTCCTTGGAACTTCCCGATACCCGGTTCAACAGCGAGGGGAATCTGTTTAAGACCTGGGCGCATAAAGTGTCGTCGACAGGCGAGAGCGCTCGGACGTCGTCCCAGTTCCAGCGTATCTTTCCCAGCCAGCTCCTGCCAAACAGCGTGGGGCCATCGCCTGGTACCACCCAGAGTTGTAATTTTTGCACCGCTCCATCGTAGGAGACCTTTACGGTAGCGCTGCCAATTACGGGAATCAGTTCCTTTGTGTACGTTCTCAGTTTAGTGCGAATGGGAGTTAGGACTGGCCTTGAGGCCTTGCTGTACCACAGTTTATCGAAGTCTTTTTGCTCATTATGGACTGGCTCGTGCCCGTGTCCAGCTCCATTGACACCAGGAGTCCATTTAATTCAATCTTCAGCATTATCGGGGGACACTTTGTGGTAAATGTGTGCACCCCATATATCTCTGCCTCCTCAGCCTGAGGCTCTGGTTCGTTGTGATCCACCATGGATCTGTCCTCCTCTGCAACATGGTGGTTTGCATGATTAGCAGGGTTTGCAGCTCACCTGCACATACATTGGAGGTGTCCCGTTGTTCCACAGCCCTTGCAAACGTATCTTTTGAAGCGGCATGAATGGAAGCGATGATCATCTCCGCAGCGCCAACAAGGTGTTAATGGCCTTGCATTCACCACCCTTAATGGTAGATTCTGAGACATCTGCGGGCGTGCAGCTGTAGGCATGTGAGGCCTGCCCTGTACATTACGATTCAAAAACAACATTACTTTGTTCACATACTTGCAACAGCACTCGTGTGCTGAGAGATTTGTTTGGTATTGTCACTGGTGGCGATGAACGCTATCGCTATGGCTTACTCAAGGTTGGGGTCCCTACAGTCAAAAGTTTGCGAAGTATTACTTCATGGCCAATGCCAAGTACAAAGAAGTCCCTGAGCATGTGCTCCAAGTGTCCTTCAAATTCGCAATGTCCTGCAAGGCACCTTAGCTCGGCGATGTAGCTCGCCACTTCCCGGCCTTCAGATCTTTTGTAGGTGTAGAACCGGTACCTCGCCATCAGAATGCTTTTCTTCGGGCTGCTCCCAGACCAGTGTGCACAAATCATCGTACAACTTCTCTGTGGGTTTCGCCGGAGCAAGCAGGTTTTCTTGAGGCCACAGGTTGGTGCCCCGCAAATGGTGAGGAGAATCGCTCTTCGTTTGGGGGCGTTCGTTTCTCCTTCCAGCTTGTTGGCCATGAAGTATTGGTCGAGGCGCTCCACGAAGGTTTCCCAATCATTTCCCTCTGAAAATTTCTCCAGGATGCTCACGGTTCTGTGCATTGTTGCGTTGGGGTTCGTCATCTGTATCTCGTCGCCAGTTGTTAGGTATTGAATAAAGAATCTGACCAGATATTGTGAGCTCAAAGTAGCGTGTGACCATAGTCCTTTATTACAGGTCTCCAGAGTGCTTCTCCAGCCTGTGAGGCCTCCTTATGTGCAGGTGCTCCCAAGGGATTGTGGGATCCCTTGGGACTCCAGGGGATGAGCCCTCTGGTGGTTAAACAAGGTATTTACAGGTTTACACATATAACAATATCCATCTCAGTCTTGAAAGCTCCAATTGACCCCCAGCATTCACAGTCTTTTGGGGAAGCTAGCTCCAGATTTCCACCACCCTTTGTGAAGAAGTGCTTCTTAATTTTACACCTGAACGGCCTGGCTCTAATTTTAAGATTAAGTCCCTCTCGTTAATGATTCCCTCACCAGAGGAGATAGTTTCTCTGTATCTATCCTATCAAATCCTTTCAATGTTTTAAATACCTCAAGCAGATCACCCCCTTATCCTTCTATTCTGGAGTGTCAGCCTATGTGCTCATGACCTGCAGTGGCACTTTGACCCCTGACCTTCAGACCCAGAGGTGAGTGCCTTTTCTTTTTAATCAGCCCGTTGAAAAGAGAGAATCACAGAAGGGTTGCAGCATTCGGCCCGTCGAGCCCGTGCCCGCTCTTTGCAAGAGCACCTCAGCTAGTCCCACTCCCCCCGCCCTTTCCCCTTAGCACTGCAAATATTTTCTTTTAGCCAAGCCAACTCATTTCCTTTCTTGCCTCAGTGCCAAAGTCAGGGCGGCGGGTCAGCTGTTAGCGGCAGTGCTGCAGATGAATGGGAGCAGGACTTGGGACTCATTCGCCAAGGGGCCGCTCCCAGCCACCGGGATTCTCCTTTAGTGAAGGAACACTTCCTGTGCTGGTTCAATGGAGCCAGCATTTCACTTCAGTGAAGGTGATGATGAGTTATGAGATGACAGTGGGGGAGATGGTACACACTTATCATCCATGTCAGTACAACACAGCCCATCGAGACATGAGGCTAAAGGCACTTGACCCAAAGAGGTGCACCTGCTTTTAGCTATCTTGATTTGATATTTTATGATTTTCTGGCGGCGCTTTAAGTTTACAGGTGGGGTGGGGATGGGGTGGGGTGGGGTTGGGGATGGGGTGGGGTGGGGTGTGGTTGGGGGTGGGGTGGGGATGGGGTGAGGTGGGGTTGGGGGTGGAGTGGGGGTGGGGGTGGGGGTGGGGTAGGGGTAGGGGTGTGGGTGGGTGGGTGTGGGGTATGGGTGGAGGTGGTTAGGGTGGGGTAGGGTGGAGTAGAGGTGGGGTAGGGGTGAGGATGGGTCGGGTCGAGGTGGGGTGGGGGTGGGGGTTGGGCGTGGGGTGGGGGTGGGTCAGGGTGGGGGTTGGGGTTGGTAGGGGTGGGATAGGGTTGGGGGTGGGTTGTGGTTGGAGTGTGTTGGGGTAGAGGTGGGGGTGGGGGTTGGGGTTGGTAGGGGTGGGATAGGGTCGAGGGTGGGTTGTGGTTGGAGTGTGTTGGGGTAGGGGTGGGATGCAATGGGGGTGAGGGGAGAAGTCCTGCACCAGACTTGCACAGCCCCAGGTTTCCCACTCCTGTACACGATGTTGAATCTGCTCCAAGGCCCAAGCTCAATTCAGGCGGGTAATTTTAGGGATTGGGAGCATTTCTCTGCTGACACAACAAGAATATCAATGCATTGCATCATTGGCACAGTGCCAACGTGTGCCATTAAAAGCTAAATACACTCCAGTAGGCACACAGTCACGAGGTGCTTTGACTGTTGGATGCCTGGCTCCTTGCTGTGATTTATGAGCACACATTACAGAGCCTTTACTCTTGCCTTTATATTACACTTTTATGGCTGTATTTTCCGCTATTTTGCAGCTCGTTTAGCGCTCCGGCGGGCCGGTAAATAGTGTCTCTGGGCATCAGATAGTGCGTCCAGAATTTAGCGCCCGGCCGGAAGTTTCGCCAATGCTTTTGCGGCGGCAGAAAATCTTACCGCCCCGCCCTCCGTTTGGATCGACACGATGACATAAATCGCCGTGCAAGGCTGTGCCAGGGCCCCGGGTGGAACTTCCAGCCATAACGCCGGCTTTACTGACCGCCCTGGACCCGACCGCAAAAACCAGGTGGTCCCAGGGTGCAGCAGGCACCATGTTAAACTGGAGTGCATTGTTAGCACACAACTCTGTACAATGTGGACAATGCGAGAGACATTCCTGGCAATGAAGGGTTGCCATCCCTAAATGGGTCTTCGGGAGACATTTCTCCCCCTTTCCTTCAACCCCCTCCCATGCCTGCTGTGCCTCCTCAATGATGACTCAGGGCATACAGCAAGGCTGCTAGAGGGCTGCTGTGTTGGGAGGCCAGACAATGCAGACGGTGTCTGAGGATGAACTAGACCAGCTCCTGGCCTGGAGGGGCCGGCTTTCAACTGGGGCGCCTCTTCCTCGGCGTTACCTGTCACAGGTGGCTGGGGTGTCAACTGTGTGTGGTGCATGGTTAGCGGGTGAGTGGTGGGAGCCGGAATGCTGTCGTCCTGAGGAATGGGACCACCTGCCATTTCCCTGGAGCCACTCACTCTCCAACGGGGCTGGGCCTTAGCAACCAGGAACACGATGTCTCCCCACAACTTGCTGCCCTGCTTTGGCACCGTGACTTCCCCGTGGAACAGTGGGGAACACAGAGAGTATGGAAGCAGACACGGACTGCATCACTTGCCCGAGCTGAAGCAGAGCTTGTGCCTGTGATGTGCCCGAGTCTGCGACGTGCTCAAGGGCACGTGCCACACTCTCTGTAACTCCACTGCCGCTGCTCGAGGCCACCAGCCTCTGTGTGTGGGCAACGATGGCCTCGCTGGACTCACCGCTCGCAGCGCCAATCTGCGACGCTGCCTCCGCAACAGTCACTGTAAGCTTGTCAATGCTCGCGGGGGTCCGTCCCAATGCATCCATCAGCTCACAGTGCATCACTGTGCTTTCCCTGGACATTTCCCCCAGGTCCAATTCCACGTCTGCCTGTCTTTCAGCAGACCGACATTGGCCGAATCACTCTCCGGAGAGCTGGCCTGCGAGATTCCACCCCGGCACTGCGTTACTGTACGCCGCTGGGGCCAGGAGCCTCCGAATGCTCAAACCCCGGGATGTCAGTGTCGTCGCCAGATGAACTGAGTGCCGACGGGGCAACTGCTGGGCTGTGATGCTCCTCCCCTCCCTCGTCGTCTGCAGCATGGCCTGAAGTGGAGGACTCCCTCGAGGTTGCAACTCTGGTTGGTCACCTGGAAGTAGAAAACAACCGAGGAGCAGTTAGCGGGAGGGGAGGGTGCAGGGTGACATGGGGAAGGTGGCATTGTACAGGTTCAATTGAAGGGCTGCCGCAACCCCATAATATCTCTCAATGTAGTGTCATCCATTTACACACACTCAGCATCGCCCCCGGCAACTGTCCGAGCTGGGACTCCAACAAGGGCTCTCCACCACATCTGTCAGTGGGATTGTTTGAGGTGGACCCCCGCCTGTCCACAACGGCTCCCTTCGATTATGGGAGTACTTGGACAGCGAAGAGAAAAATAGGAAGGGTTCAAAAAGGGTCTCTCTGCTGTTGTGCTATATATATGCCTACCACAGTAGAATAGGTGATTGTGTGTGAATGTTCTAGTGGCCTCTGTTCAATCTGTTTGGATCTAGCATTTGCTTCGTCAGTGTGTATTCGCAGGTTAGAGGATAACATGGAGGCTGTAAGTGATCTTTCAGAAAGCGATAGGAGCAGCTAGAGTGTGTTGCGAGGGACGATGTTAATGATACAAATAATGTGCATAGATTATTAAAAGCCAATGGGTGCCAAAGTTCGTCTTCATCTTTGTTATGCGTTGTGAAATCCACCCCGCAGAGTGTTGAGAGGGGCCACCTGCATGACAAACTTCACGTGGTGTGTGTGATTAGTGTTACAAGTCATGAAGGCATGCATTGATGCAAACAGTACGCACCCTGACTGACCTCGTAAGGTCGTTGAGCTTTTTTCTGCACTGTGTGCCAGTCCTGGGCACAGTGTCGGCAGCAGACACCTCCTGCGCTATCTCCCTCCACAGGAGGGTGTGCCCTGGCATCCCCAGCAAGATGGAGTAAGGCCCAGCTCCTCTCCACCGCGCTCACCAAGGCCTCACTTGCCTCCCGGCTGAAGTGCCTGCCATGCTGCCTTCCCTCCTGCTCCCTCCAGCTCAGCAGAAGTGGGGCGGTTTGAATTCGCGCGCGCGCAGGGAGCTGCCTCGCTCGGCATTAGCGTCTGCCACTGGACAAGAAACCAAGGAGAAAAAAATCAAAGTGAATGTGCAAAATGGACGTCTCCTCCAACGCCGAAGGTTTCGTGCAATGCCTGACTTAATGCTGATGGTCCTCCAGATCATGTTGTTGCTGAAAATTCCTGACAAGGCGGCAAGTATTTTCCGGCGCTAACTGTTGCGCCCCGCCGCGAATCGTGCCCCGAAATACAAAAAGTCAAATATCCAGCCCGTAATGTCTCAGGCATTGTTTTGGTTGGAAGTTCAGGAACACAGGAACAGGAGGAGGCCATTGAGCCCCTCGAGCCCGGCCCACAGGAACAGCAGGAGGCCATTCAGCCCCTCAAGACTGTCCCACAGGAACAGGAGGAAGCCATTGAGCCCCTCGAGCCCGTCCCACAGGAACAGCAGGAGGAGGCCATTCAGCCCCTCGAGACTGTCCCACAGGAACAGGAGGAGGCCATTCAGCCCCTCGAGACTGTCCCACAGGAACAGGAGGAAGCCATTGAGCCCCTCGAGACTATCCCACAGGAGCAGGAGGAGGCCATTCAGCCCCTCAAGACTATCCCACAGGAGCAGGAGGAGGCCATTCAGCCCCTCGAGACTGTCCCACAGGAACAGGAGGAAGCCATTGAGCCCCTCGAGACTATCCCACAGGAGCAGGAGGAGGCCATTCAGCCCCTCGAGACTATCCCACAGGAGCAGGAGGAGGCCATTCAGCCCCTCGAGACTGTCCCACAGGAACAGGAGGAGGCCATTCAGCACCTCGAGTCCATCCCACAGGAACAGGAGACCATTCAGCCCCTTGAGCCTGTTCTGCCATTCAATGGCTGATCTGTCACCGAACCCCATATACCTGCCATCTGTAGAAGTGAGTTCCAAACTTCTATCAACCTTTGGGGCCTAAGTTTACCCTGACCAGAAAATAAGCGCACTTACCGCTGTTGAAGGTTTTCCCTCACCCCAATCCGTGGGGTTAATCTTGCGCCGATATTCAGCTCTTTGTTCTGCATTTCCGGTCGGGTCGGCCGTTCCAACGGGTTGTCAGCGCGTCGCTAATGACGTCAACACGACGCAGACATACCGCCTCGCGCTGGCGCGTCACAATGTCCCGCCCCTTCAGTTAAAGGGGAGGGTCGCTGCGAGCTCTGCAGGGGTCTAGTTAGGCCCTCTGGGCCACCGGGGGAGGGGTTGGGCCCGGAGTGCGGTAACATTTACATGAGTATTTGTTTGGAGTCCGCGGGAGTGCCTCAGTTTTGGCAGAGGTCCTTCATACAGAAATCCCCAGGGTAGGTAGATGTCCATCGTTCAATCTCTGGACCAGGGAGATGTCCCTCTTGACCAGGTCTTTGCTGCTTCCTTCAATCAGTTCTATAGTTGTAAAACCCAAGATACAAGGTTTCAGATTGAATGGGCGTCTTCAGGGTGGCATTGGACACCAAGGAATGAAAACAGAGCATTCTGTAAATATGCAACAGGGCTGTCAGCATCTCAGTGGGTATCACTCTCGCCTACTGAGTTAGGAGGCCATGGATTCAGGTCTCATTCCAGAAATTTAAGCACATAACCTAGGCTGACACCCCCGGTGCAGTACTGTGGGAATGCCGTACTGTCGGAGGGACAATACTGAGGGAGTGCAGCACAGTCATAAGAACTTAAGAACATAAGAAATAGGAGCAGGAGTAGGCCATATGGCCCCTTGAGCCTACTCCGTCATTTAATATGATCATGGCTGATCCGATCATGGACTCGGGTCCACTTCTCTGCCCGCTCCCCATAACCCCTTATTCCCTTATCTTTTAAGAAACTGTCTATTTCTGGTCTTAAATTTATTCAATGTCCCAGCTTCCACAGCTCTCTGAGGCAGCAAATTCCACAGATTCACAACCCTCTGAGAGAAGAAATTTCTCCTCATCTCAGTTTTAAATGGGCTTATTCTAAGATCGTGCCCTCTGGTTCTAGACTCCACTATCAGTGGAAACATCCTCTCTGCATCCACCCTGTCAAGCCCCCACATAAGCTTATATGTTTTGATAAGATCACATCTCATCCTTCTGAATTCCAATGAGTAGAGGCCCAACCTACTCAACCTTTCCTCATAAGTCAACCCCCTCATCTCCGGAATCAACCTCGTGAACCTTCTCTGAACTGCCTCCAAAGCAAGTATATCCTTTCGTAAATATGGAAACCAAAACTGCACGCAGTATTCCAGGTGTGGCCTCACCAATACCCTGTATAACTGTAGCAAGACTTCCCTGCTTGTATACTCCATCCCCTTATTAATAAAGGCCTTCCTGATCACTTGTTGTACCTGCATACTAACCTTTTGTGTTTCATGCACAAGTACCCTCAGGTCACGCTGTCCTGCAGCACTTTGCAACCTTTCTCCATTTAAAAAATAACTTGCTCTTTGATTTTTTTCTGCCAATATGCATCACCTTACACTTTCCAACATTATACTCCATCTGCCAAATGTTTGCCCACTCACTTAGCCTGCCTATGTCCTTTTCCAGATTTTTTGTGTCCTCCTCACACATTGCAGTTCCTCCCATCTTTGTATCGTCAGCAAACTTGGCTACGTTACACTCAGTCCCTTCTTCCAAATCGTTAATATAGATTGTAAATAGTTGGGGTCCCAGCACTGATCCTTGCGGCACCCCACTAGTTACTGATTGCCAACCCATGAATGAACCATTTATCCTGACTCTCTGATTTTTGTTAGTTAGCCTCTGAGTGCTGAACTGTCGGAGGGGCAGTACCGAGGGAGCGCCGCACTGTCAGAGGGGCAATACTGAGGGAGCACTGCACTGTCGGAGGCAGTACTGATGGAGCACCACACTGTCGGAGGGGCAATACTGAGGGAGCGCGCACTGTCAGAGGGGCAGTACTGAAGGAGTGTCGCACTGTCGGAGGGGCAGTACTGAAGGAGTGTCGCACTGTCGGAGGGGCAGTATTGAGGGAGCGCCGCACTGTCGGAGGGGCGGTACTGAGGGAGCGCTGCACTGTCGGAGGCAGTTCTGAGGGAGTGCCCATCTGTTGGAGGGGCAGTACTGAGGGAGCACTGCACTGTCGGAGGGGCAGTACTGAGGGAGCACTGCACTGTCGGAGGGGCAGTACTGAGGGAGCGACGCACTGTCGGAGGGGCAGTACTGAGGGAGCGCTGCACTGTCGGAGGGGCAGTACTGAGGGAGCACTGCACTGTCGGAGGGGCAGTACTGTGGGAGCTCAGCACTGTCGGAGGGGCTGTGCTGAGGGAGCACCACACTGTCAAGAGATGCCATCTTTTGGATGAGTCGTTAAACCATCTGCCCTCTCAAGTCGACATAAAAGATCCACAGCACTATTTTGAAGAAGAGCAGGGGAGTTATCCCCAGTGTCTTGGCCGATATTTATCCCTCAACCAACATCAGTAAAGCAGGTAGCACAAATTGGCCGCTGCCTTTCCTACATTACACTTCAAAACGCGCTGTTGGCTGTGGAGAGCTTTGAGATGTCCTGAGGTTGTGGAAGATGCTGTAGAGATGCCAGTTCTTTCTTTCATTATCTGCTTCGATTTCAAACATTTGCAGTTTATTTTTCTCTTTTCAGTTGAAAATGAAATGCCATTACTGATGCTCCAAGACTCTTGGAGCACATTGCCTGCTGAGGCTTTATCTTTCAGCCGGGTGGTTTAAGTGCCGGAGTCCCGGGCTCCAGGCAAGATCCCTGGAGGGCTGCGCTCACTCCTGGCAGATTATCAACGTTATGCCAGAGCTCGGAGTGCTAGTTCAGGAGATCAAGGCTTACCCTGCGTAACTAACTCCCCATTTCCATATAATGTACACCCCCGCCACACTTGCTGAGTGAAAAACTGCTGAGTATGTGAAATTTCATTTCATTTTATCGGTTGCCATGGCAACTGTGCTTTAGCAATTGCGTTTTAATTATAAAGAAGCTTCCTTCACTGAAATCTCTTGTTACCAGCCTGGCCTGCCTCCTCTGCTCCCATTGATCCCCAGGGACCACCAGGATGAGGCTGATGGTGTGGTAATGACCTTGTTGTGGTAATGGTCGCAGAACCCCATTGGGGTGGTGGGGAGGGGGGGGAGGGAGTGGGGTGGGGGGTCAGGAACCTCGTAGTGAGAACCTCTTCCTTTCCTCGCGCCCCTGAGCCTTCTCCATCTTTAGTCCTCGGCCCAGCCTGAAGCTTGAACAACTCTTTGCCGGCACGGCTTCAAAGGGCTTCCGACCCCTTTACCACGGCCGGCTGCTTGCTCTGTGCCCCCACCTCTCCCTCTCTCACAGTGACAGGCTTGCTCTTGGTGTGGGAGGTCTTGCTCGGAGCTGGACAACTAAAGACCCCCGCCAGCGGCCTCCTCCGGCACAGAACCTTTCCCAAAGCAAATTCCAGCCCAAAATGTTTGAAAGTGAGTCTAAATAATACATTACGTCACGGAGGCACTTTGAGTCCCTGTTTGCCTCGGTTGGTCGCACTCTGACCTCTGCATCAGAAGGTCATCGGTTCACACTCCAATCCAGGACTTCCAGTCATAATCTGGCCCGGCACTGCAGTGCGGTACTGAGGGAGTGCCGGGCACTGGAAGATGCCATCCCGTTGGGTTAACTGTTAAACTGTCTGTCTGGTCTGGAGTGGGTGTTAATTAAAGAGTAAGCATGTCTTCCAGTCTCTTGGGCAACATTCCTGCTTCAACAATAGGTTAACAGTACATGTTTGTGTGAGCTTGCTGTGCGAAGAATGGCTGTGCTCCAACACTGATTTATCGCAAATGAGATGTTTTTGAGATGCTTCACCAGACTGATTCCTGGGATGGCAGGACTGTCGTATGAGGAGAGATTGGGTCGACTAGGCCTGTATTCACTAGAGTTAAGAAGAATGAGAGGGGATCTCATTGAAACGTATAAAACTCTGACGGGGTTGGACAGACTGGATGCGGGGAGGATGTTTCCCCTGGCATGAAAGTCTGGAACAAGGGGTCATGGTCTCAGGATACGGGGTCGGAAATTTGGGACTGAGATGAGGACAAATGTCTTCACTCAGAGGGTGGTGAACCTGTGCAATTCTCTACCACAGAAGGCTGTGGAGGCCAAGTTACTGAATATATTTAAGAGGGAAATAGATAAATTTCTAGACATAAAAGACACCAAGGGTTATGGGTGAAAAGTAGGAATATGGAGCCCAAGTTTCCACATGATTTGCGCCTGATTTTTAGGAGCAACTGGTGGAGAACGGACTATCTTAGAAATCGCAATTCTCCACATTTTTTTTTCTGCAGTTCTAGTCAGGTAGAACAGTTCTACTTTGGAACAGAATTTTTTCTTCAAAAGGGGGTGTGTCCGACCACTGACGCCTGATTTCAAAGTTTCCACAGTGAAAACGTACTCCAAACTAACTTAGAACGGAGCAAGTGAAGATTTTTGTAGAACTGAAAAAACCTGTTCTACACATTAAAAAATCAGGCGCAGGTTACAAATTAGGCGTAGGGAACGAGGGGGGGAAGGGAAGTCATTAAATTCTATAATAAATCCTTAGTTATACTTATACAAATATTATACAAATGAATCCAACCTGAATAAACATTTATAAGCAAAGAAAAGATTAAATAAACCATGTTCCTACCTGTGTGAAAGTTCTTCAGGCAGGCCTTTAGGAAGCGGTTTGCCGTTGGGACCGAAGGCTGAACGGGCTGGGCCCGAGATTTCGGGCAGGGCCCGTCCCCAGCACCAGAGGTAGGTGGCGTTGGGTCGGGTCGAGGAGAGAGGTTCGGTTCGGGTCGGCGGGGGAGGGAGGGAGAGAGGGGGAGGGAGGGAGGGAGGGAGAGGGGGAGGGAGGAGGGAGGGAGAGGGGGAGGGAGAGAGGGAGGGAGGGAGGGAGAGAGGGTGGGGGAGGGAGGGAGGGAGAGAGGGAGGGGGAGGGAGAGAGAGAGGGAGAGAGGGAGGGAGGGATAGAGGGAGGGAGGGAGGTCAGGGGTCAGGTTGGGGAGGGAGGTCAGGTCGGGGAGGGAGGTCAGGTCGGGGAGAGGGAGGTCAGGTCGGGGAGAGGGAGGTCAGGTCGGGGAGGGGGAGGTCAGGTTGGGGAGGGGGAGGTCAGGTCGGGGAGGGGGAGGTCAGGTCGGATCCAGTCCGGGGGCGAGAGTAGAGTCGGGTCGAGTCGGGTGGGAGCGGGAGCGGCAGACGCAGACAGGTCGAGTTGGGTCCGGTCCGGTCGGGGGCGGGGGGGGGGGGAATCAGGAGCGGGAGTCGGCAGGAAGCAGGAGCTGGCCGTGGGAGGAGCCTTATTCACGCAGCCCCAGTGAGGCCATTCAGCCAGGGCTAGGGGCTACGTGCTTTGGGCCCCGCCCACACAGTTTCGGGCGCCTGGAGCTACTGCACTTGCGTGCCCACTGTAGCGCGCATGTGCAGAGCTCCCGGCACTGTTTTTGGCGCAGGGTCCTAGCTCCGCCCCCTACAGCTCCTGCTGTGCCGCGCCGAGGGCCAGAGGACCTACAGAGAGGTGGAGAATACCGAGGGTTTTTTTAGGCGCACTTTGTGGCGCGAAAAATGGGCGCCCTGCTCGGAGGGGCACCCGTTTTTTATCGTGTGGAAACTTGGGCCCATGGTGTTGAGATAGAGGATCAGCCATGATCATATTGAATGGCAGTGCAGACTCAAAGGGCCGAATGGCCGACTACTGCTCCTATTTTCTATATTTCTAAGAGATGTGATAAGGTTCCATGGTCCCCATGCTATATAAATGCAAGTCTTTTCCTTCACCGAATTGGATGAAGACCCTTTTCATTGATTGCCAGCCATGAGTTTCCTTGAGAATGTGGTGGTGAGCCTTCTTGAACCGCTGCAGTCCGCATGGTGAAGGTGCTCCCATAGTGCTGTTAGTTTGCTAATTCCGGGAAGGCAATGCACATCATACACGACATGTGTGCTACCGTCTGACAGAGTCGAGATGTCCTCACTTGTGGGCATTCGTCTCATTGCTGTTTCTGGGACCTTGCTGTGCTTTTGCTTACATATCAGCAGTCCATCCATTTCTGGCTGATCGTGCGTGAAGTGCTCCGAGGTGCCTGAGAGGCCTGACAGAATGCTGGCAACGCAAGCCTGTCTTCCTTTCATGTTTCTGAATCATTGTTTTAATTTAAACCAGTTCCTAGTAAATCCTTCAACGGTTGACAGGAGCTTACTGCGTCTTGCTGTGATTTGATGCTTTTTTTAAAATGATTGGAGCGATTGAAAATGTAAGGAACTTAATCCTGACTTTCCCTGATGTGGCTGATAGCAAACTGTGCTGAATAAAGAGGGATTAGTTCCAGCCGCGGAGGTGCTGCCGACCAAATTGGGGGGGGCGGGGGGGGGGGTTCGTCCAGTAAAGCTCGGTGTCAGGAGGTGGGGCAGAGCATCGGTGCCAGTGGACGCCTGCGGTACAGAGCCATGGCAGATGCCAGGACCTGACTGCTCGCCCAGTTCTGCCACATTGCCCAGTTTGGGGTTGCCGGTCTGGTGATGGTCGCAATCGAAAACTGGACTGTAAAAGTCTGACGTTGATTTGCTGGCATGTGCATGCGTGGGCGTGCTTGGCTCATGATCATGCACGAATGGTTGGGCGCAGTTCATGGCTGTACATGCACGGGAGGTGGTCCTAGCAGCTCACCTCCTGACTCCCCAAAGCCTTTCCACCATCTACAAGGCACAAGTCAGGAGTGTGATGGAATACTCTCCACTTGCCTGGATGAGTGCAGCTCCAACAACACTCGAGAAGCTCGACACCATCCAGGACAAAGCAGCCCACTTGATTGGCACCCCATCCACCACCTTCAACATTCACTCCCTCCATCACCGGTGCACCGTGGCTGCAGTGTGTACCATCTACAAGATGCACTGCAGCAACTCGCCAAGGCTTCTTTGACAGCACCTCCCAAACCTGCGACCTCTACCACCTAGAAGTACAAGGGCAGCAGGCGCATGGGAACAACACCACCTCCAAGTTCCCCTCCAAGTCACACACCATCCTGAATTGTAAGTATATCGCCATTCCTTCATCGTCGCTGGGTCAAAATCCTGGAACTCCCTCCCTAACAGCACTGTGGGAACACCTTCACCACACGGACTGCAGCGGTTCAAGAAGGCGGCTCACCACCACCTTCTCAAGGGCAATTAGGGACGGGCAATAAATGCCAGCGACACCCACATACCATGAACAAGTAAAAGAGAAGTTCAGTTTGTAAATGTACAGGATATTTGGTGTGGTATAAGAACATAAGAACTAGGTGCAGGAGTCGGCCATTCGGCCCCTCGTGCCTGCTTCACCATTCAATAAGATCATGGCTGTTTTTCTACCCCATCTCCACTTACCGGCACTTATCCCCATATCCTTTGATTCCCTTAATGTCAAACAATTGATCAATCTCTGGGCTGGATTTTCAATATTTGCCATTTTCTGGGGGAAAACGGAGGCAGGGCGGGAAAATTACTGACCGGGAATAGGTTGCGCTTTCCTAAGAAATTGTTGCCACCTGGGCTGTGCGTCGGGGGTGCAGTGCGAAGGGCAGCGTTGTACTACTTTTGCAGCGCAAAAATGGGAACCGTGCCAACTAAAGTACCAGGCCGGGAGCGCTCTGAGAGAGGCCTGGGGGCGGGCGGGGAATCCCTAAAAAACCCACAAAAACATTCCAAAACATTGCCCACGCCACCACAACACAAATCGTTAAAAACATTCAAAGAACAAACACTCGCACTTATCTTTTCTGCACTTTACCTCCCCGATCACTGCCGGCATGGCTGGACTGTGCTGGTTTCCCTGTCGGCCACAGCGGGGCGTGCTTCGGGGTGTACGGGTCGGGTTCGAGTCAAAACTCATGCCGGTGTCGCAATGAGAGCCCTCCCTGGCGCTGTTGCTCAGCCCAGCCACAAAATACAACTCAAAACTCCCGACCGGACGCAGAAGACCTTTCTGCCCCATTTCACGCCGCTCCAGGGCGAGACCCGGAGCGCAAAGGACCCAAAAATCCAGCCCAGAGATCTGTTTTGAATATACTCAAAGACTGAGCCTCCACAGCCCTCTGGGGTAGAGAATTCCAAAGATTCACCACCCTCTGAGTGAAGAAGTTTCTCCTCATCTCAGTCCTAAATGCCCGACCCCTTATTCTGAGACGATGACCCCTGATTCTAGACTCCCCAGCCAGGGGAAACATCCTCCCTGCATCTACCCTGTCAAGCCCTGTACGAATTTTGTATATTTCAATGAGATCTTCTAAACTCTAGAGAACATAGGCCTAGCCAACTCAATCTCTCCTCGTAGGACAAGCCCTCCATCCCAGGAATCAATCTGGTGAACCTATCGCAAGTGTATCCTTCCTTAGGTAAGGAGACCAAAACTGTATACAATACTCCAGGTGTGATCTCACCAGGGCCCTATATAATTGCAGTAAGATGTCTTTACTCTTATAATCAAATCCTCTTGTAATAAAGGCCAACATACCATTTGCTTTCTTAATTACTTGCTGTACCTGCATGTTAACTTTCAGTGATTCGTGTACAAGGACACCCAGGTCCCTCTGAACACCAACATTTCCCAATCTCTCACCTTTTAAAAAATACTCTGCTTTTCTATTTTTTCTACCAAAGTGGATAACTTCACATTTCTCCACTTTATATTCCATTTGCCATGTTCTTGCCCATTCACTTAGCCTGTCTATCTGATCACCTGTGTGTTTAGTGTACAGTGAAGAGGGAGCAACGTGCTGCGGCCCGGCCCAGAAATCGGCGCGCTCCTGGCCTGCAAGACCATCAGTAGGCCAGGGCCATTGAAGGGAGCAGCGTGTGGCGGCATACCACTGCAGGGAGCAGCGGGTGCTGCTGCAGGAGGGCGACGGCTGATTGCAGTGCGGGGAGGTACACCAGGAGCGCGAGGTCCCGGCGAAGGAGCGGCAAGAGTTCGTAGAGGGATGTGATCAGGACCCAGGAGAGGCGTGAGTTTGGGGCTCAGAAGAGCCAAGGGCCCAGGGGCAGCACGGGCCAGCCCACACTGCGATATGTGTGTGCGCTAGGTCCGTGCAGCAGAGCTGGTCTCCAGTCGTCTTGGTTAATGCTTGCCACTGGACAAAGACCTAGCTCTGTCAAGGCCATGTTGTGGCTGGGGTGCAATGGCCACCACATGTTAAAAAATTCCATGCACAGGCATCTTCCACCCTTCAATATGTAGTTTGGGATCCAGAATATTAGGTCCTTCATTGAAACACCTGTGAACTCATCCCTTTTCGGCGTGGAAGCAAGTCATCCTCGGTTCGAGGGACTGCCTATGATGAGGATGACTATATCCCCTTGAAGCCTCTTTGCATCCCCCTCACAACTGACATTCCCACCGAGCTTTGTATCATCAACAAACTTGGATATATTACATTTGGTCCCCTCATCCAAATCATTGATATAGATTGTGAATAGCTGGGGCCCAAGCACCAATCCTTGTGGCACCCCACTAGTTACAGTCTGCCAACCCGAAAATGACCTGTTTATTGTTACTCTCTGTTTTCTGTCCACTAACCAATCCTCAATCCATGCTAGTATATTACCCCCAATCCCATGAGCCCTAATTTTGTTTAATAACCTCTTGTGTGGCACTTTATCGAATGCCTTCTGAAAATTCAAATACACCACATCCACTGGTCTCCCTTATCTATCCTGTTAGTTACAACCTCAAATAACTCTAACAGATTTATCAAACATGATTTCCTTTTCATAAATCTGTGTTGACTCTGCCCAATCGTATTATTACTTTCTAAGTGTCCTGTTATATATCCTTAATAATAGATTTTAGCATTTTCTCTGTAACTGATGTCAGGGCTAACTGGTCTGTAATTCCTCGTTTTCTCTCTCCCTCCTTTCGTAAATAGCGGGGTTACATTAGCTGCCTTCCAATCTGCGGGAACCGTTATAGAATCTATGGAATTTTGGAAGATGACAACCAATGCATCCACTATCTTTATAGCCACCTCTTTCAAAACCCTAGGATGTAGTCCATCAAATCCAGGGGATTTATCAGCTTTCAGACCCATTAATTACTCCAGTACAATTTTTTTACCAATACTAATTTCTTTCAGTTCCTCATTCTCACTAGACCCTTGGTACTCCACTATATTCAGTGTGTGTATACAGGATGATTGATGTGGTAGATTCAGTGATTATATAAGGATGGTTGGTGTGAACATAAGAACAAAAGAAATAGGAGCAGGAGTAGGTCATTTGGCCCTGCGATCCTGCTTCACCTTCAATAAGATCATGGCTGATCTGATCATGGACTCAGCTCCACTTCCCTGTCCGCTCCCCAGAACCCTTTACTCCCTTATCGCTCAAAAATCTATCTATCGCCGCCTTAAATATATTCAATGACCCAGCCTCCACAGCTCTCTGAGGCAGAGAATTCCATAGATTTACAACCCTCTGAGAGAAAAAATTTCTCCTCATCTCATTTTTAAATGGGCGGCCCCTTATTCTGAGACTATGTCCCCTAGTTTAATTTCCCCTATGAGTGGAAATATCCTCTCTGCATCTACCTTGTCGAGACCCCTCATTATCTTATAAGTTTCAATAAGATCACCTCTCATTCTTCTGAACTCGAATGTGTATAGGCCCAACCTACTCGACCTATCCTCATAAGTCAATCCCCTCATCTCCAGAATCAATCTAGTGAACCTTCTCTGAACAGCTTCCAATGCAAGTATATCCTTCCTTAAATACCGAGACCAAAACTGTATGCAGTACTCCAGGTGTGGCCTCACTGGTACCTTGTACAGTTATAGTGTGACTTCTCTGCTTTTATACTTTTATTTCCCTTGAAATAAAGGCCAACATTCCATTTGCCTTCCTGATTACTTGCTGTACCTGCATACTATCTTTTTGTGTTTCATGCACAAGGATCAACAGGTCCCTCTGTACTGAAGCACTTTGCAATTTTTCTCTATATAAATTATAATTTGCTTCTCTGTTTTTTTCTGCCAAAGTGGATAACCTCACATTTTCCCACATTATACTCCATCTGCCAAATTTTTGCCCACTCACTTAGCCTGTCTATATCCCTTTGCAGCTTTTTTGTGTCTTCCTCACAACTTGCCTTCCCACCCATCTTTGTATCATCAGCAAGCTTGGCTACATTACACTCAATCCCTTCATCCACGTCATTAATATAGATTGTAAATAGTTGAGGCCCCAGCACCGATCCCTGCGGCACCCCACTAGTCACTGTTTGCCAACCGGAATATGAGCCAATTATCGCGACTCTCTGTTTATGTTAGTTAACCAATCCTCTATCCATGCTAATATATTACCCACAACCCCGTGAGCTTTTATCTTGTGCAAGGCGTCAACACCTTCAGCAGAAGCGATTGGCAAAAAGTGAGCAGCGGCTATCATCCAGTGTGACGAAACCTGAGTGATTGAGTAGGTACATGGTACCTGGACATGAGAACATACATCTTCAGACTGAGTGACCTTGATATTCCTGAGCTCTTTGTTCAATTCCCTTTGGAGTCTTTCATAACTTTCAGTGAAGTTTTTGTGCTCAGAAGTCTTGTTGTTTTTCTGTTCTTTTCCCCTTCCCTTAAAAGACTAAACAGTCATTGGACTAGAAAGAGTTTTGGCCTTTCCGAACAGGCTGTGACCGTACGCTCGCAGTATAAGTAACGCGGCTGTTTTAAATTCACGCACAAATGGTGAAGCTCAGAGTGGATGAGTAACCCTGAGGCCTGCATGAGCAATCCAGAGAATGTGAGTTTGAATCCTACCTTGGCAGGCCGAAAAGTTTAATTCATTAAAAAGAATTGGAAATAAAATGCTGGTGTCAGTAAAAGTGACCATGAAGCTGTTGGGTTGGCACGAGAACCCATCTGGTCCACTGATGTCCCTTTAGGGAAGGAAACCGTCCGTCCTTACCCGGTCTGGGCCTATAGGTGACTCCAGTCCCACACCAATGCAATTGACTATTAACGGCCCTCTGAAGTGGCCTAGCAAGCCACTCAGTTTGTATCAAACCCACTGCAACGGTAATTAATCGTTAATTAACAAGGGGCTGGAGTACCGTGCCTGCATTGTGACGGACTGCAGCAACTCGCCAAGGCTTCTTCGGCAGCACTTCCCAAACCCGCGACCTCTACCACCTCAAAAGACAAGGGCAGCAGGTGCAGGGGAACACCATCGTCTCCACGTTCCCCTTCGAGTCACACACCATCCCAACTTGGAAATATATTAACCATCGTCACTGGGTCAAAATCCTGAACTCCCTCCCTAACAGCACTGTGGGAGCACCTTCACCACACGGACTGCAGCGGTTCAAGAAAGCGGCTCACCACCACCTTCTCAAGAGCAGTTAGGGATGGGCAATAAATGCCGGCCTTGTCAACAACGTCCACATCCCGAGAATAAATACATAAAAAACAAACTTCTGTAGACTTGTGTTTGATTCTGACTTCATCCCTGTGCTTTAATTCTGGGCTTTCTGGGGCATATTACATGCAGTAGGTACAATATCGCCCCTTTAGTGCAACTATATGACAAATTTCCACCCCATTGACTGGTCAATTTGCCTCATCGCTGCTCACGGGACAAGAGACTCACTGGATGTTGGACATGTCTGCATAACATGAGTAACTGCACTTCAAAATGTCAAAAAAAGATAAGAAAGACTTGCATTTATATAACACCTTTCACAACCACCAGACATTCCAAAGTGCTTTACAGCCAATGAAGTACAGACATTGCTGTAATGTAGGAAACACAGCAGCCAATTTGCTCACACACACAGCATTGTGATAATGACCCAATAATCAATCTTTTGTAATGTTTATTGAGGGATATTGGCCCAGAACACCAAGGATAACTCCACTGCTTTTCTTTGAAATAGTGCCATATGATCTTTTGTATCCACTTGAGAGAACAGACAAAGCCTCAGTTTAACATCTCATCTGCAAGACAGCACCTCTGACTGTGCAGCACTCCCTCAGCACTGCAGTTGCGTGTCAGCCTAGATTTTGTGCTCAAGTCTCTGGAGTGGGATTTGAACCTGAACCTTCTAACTCAGAGGTGAGAGTGCTACCCACTGAGCCACAGCTGTTCACATTGTGGACTGCTCGGAGATGATAGATTCATAAAATCATAGAATCATAGAGCACAGCAGGCCATTCGCCCATCGTGCCTGTGCCAGCTCTTTGTTCGAGCGATCCCATTAGTCCCACTCCCCCTGCCCTTTCCCCATAGACCTGCAAATTTTTCCTCATCAAGTATTTATCAAATTTCCTTGTGAAAGTTACTATTGAATCTTCTTCCACCACCCATTCAGGCAGTGCGTTCCAGATCACAACTCACTGTGTAATAGTTCTTCCTCATCTCCCCCTCTGGTTCTTTTTCCAATCACCTTAAATCTGTTCCCTCTGATTACCAACCCTCCTGCCACTGGAAACAGTTTCTCCTGATTTACTCTATCTAAACAGTATTGCACACAATGTCATGAGGCGCTATATAAATGCAGCTCTCTTTTCCTATGGAATATACTTACGTGTGAAAGAATTCGCATTTCACCTGCTCCACTGCACTCCACTAACTATCAATCGGTTTGATTGGATTAGTGATGGAGCATTTCTTTGGCATCGAAGACCACATCGGTTCAATACACGTCGACCAGTCGGGCTGGATGTTGCCTGAGCCAGTTACCGGGATTGAGCAATTTGGTTCCCCTTTAACTCGGCATAAAAATCTTGAGCTGGATTGACTCTAATCCAGATTGGTTCAGGTTTGGAATCAATACCCTGACATTACAATTCCACACACACACCCAGTGTCGAGGGCAACTTTCCAACATTGCCAATAAGTTCATCGGCTCGAGCTCCAGAGTTGTGATATCAATTTTTTTTTAAATCTTTAATGTTGGGAGTAAGACACGGTTTGTTTTTATGGGCGGGAATACGATCCCTTCTTGACTCTCTGCCCTCTCTAACCCATCCCTCCAGTACTCTAACTCTCTGCCCTCTCTAACCCATCCCTCCAGTACTGTAACCCTCTGCCCTCTCTAACCCATCCCTCCAGTACTGAAACCCTCTGCCCTCTCTAACCCATCCCTCCAGTACTGTAACCCTCTGCCCTCTCTAACCCATCCCTCCAGTACTGTAACCCTCTGCCCTCTCTAACTCATCCCTCCAGTACTGTAACCCTCTGCCCTCTCTAACCCATCCCTCCAGTACTGTAACCCTCTGCCCTCTCTAACTCATCCCTCCAGTACTGTAACCCTCTGCCCTCTCTAACCCATCCCTCCAGTACTGTAACCCTCTGCCCTCTCTAACTCATCCCTCCAGTACTGTAACCCTCTATCCTCTCTAACTCATCCCTCCAGTACTGTAACCCTCTGCCCTCTCTAACCCATCCCTCCAGTACTGTAACCCTCTGCCCTCTCTAACCCATCCCTCCAGTACTGTAACCCTCTGCCCTCTCTAACTCATCCCTCCAGTACTGTAACCCTCTGCCCTCTCTAACTCATCCCTCCAGTACTGTAACCCTCTGCCCTCTCTAACCCATCCCTCCAGTACTGTAACCCTCTGCCCTCTCTAACTCATCCCTCCAGTACTGTAACCCTCTGCCCTCTCTAACTCATCCCTCCAGTACTGTAACCCTCTATCCTCTCTAACTCATCCCTCCAGTACTGTAACCCTCTGCCCTCTCTAACCCATCCCTCCAGTACTGTAACCCTCTGCCCTCTCTAACCCATCCCTCCAGTACTGTAACCCTCTGCCCTCTCTAACCCATCCCTCCAGTACTGTAACCCTCTGCCCTCTCTAACTCATCCCTCCAGTACTGTAACCCTCTGCCCTCTCTAACCCATCCCTCCAGTACTGTAACCCTCTGCCCTCTCTAACCCATCCCTCCAGTACTGTAACCCTCTGCCCTCTCTAACCCATCTCTCCAGTACTGTAACCCTCTGCCCTCTCTAACTCATCCCTCCAGTACTGTAACCCTCTGCCCTCTCTAACCCATCCCTCCAGTACTGTAACCCTCTGCCCTCTCTAACTCATCCCTCCAGTACTGTAACCCTCTGCCCTCTCTAACCCATCCCTCCAGTACTGTAACCCTCTGCCCTCTCTAACCCATCCCTCCAGTACTGTAACCCTCTGCCCTCTCTAACTCATCCCTCCAGTACCGTAACCCTCTGCCCTCTCTAACCCATCCCTCCAGTACTGTAACCCTCTGCCCTCTCTAACCCATCCCTCCAGTACTGTAACCCTCTGCCCTCTCTAACCCATCTCTCCAGTACTGTAACCCTCTGCCCTCTCTAACTCATCCCTCCAGTACTGTAACCCTCTGCCCTCTCTAACCCATCCCTCCAGTACTGTAACCCTCTGCCCTCTCTAACTCATCCCTCCAGTACTGTAACCCTCTGCCCTCTCCAACCCATCCCTCCAGTACTGTAACCCTCTGCCCTCTCTAACCCATCCCTCCAGTACTGTAACCCTCTGCCCTCTCTAACCCATCTCTCCAGTACTGTAACCCTCTGCCCTCTCTAACTCATCCCTCCAGTACTGTAACCCTCTGCCCTCTCTAACCCATCCCTCCAGTACTGTAACCCTCTGCCCTCTCTAACCCATCTCTCCAGTACTGTAACCCTCTGCCCTCTCTAACCCATCTCTCCAGTACTGTAACCCTCTGCCCTCTCTAACTCATCCATCCAGTACTGTAACCCTCTGCCCTCTCTAACCCATCCATCCAGTACTGTAACCCTCTGCCCTCTCTAACCCATCCCTCCAGTACTGTAACCCTCTGCCCTCTCTAACCCATCCCTCCAGTACTGAAACCCTCTGCCCTCTCTAACCCATCCCTCCAGTACTGTAACCCTCTGCCCTCTCTAACTCATCCCTCCAGTACTGTAACCCTCTGCCCACTCTAATTCATCCCTCCAGTACTGTCACTCTCTGCCCTCTCTAACCCATCCCTAGAATACTGAAACCCTCTGCCCTCTCTAACCCATCCCTCCAGTACTGTAACCCTCTGCCCTCTCTAACCCATCCCTCCAGTACTGTAACCCTCTGCCCTCTCTAACCCATCCCTCCAGTATTGTAACTCTCTGCCCTCTCTAACTCATCCCTCCAGTACTGTAACCCTCTGCCCTCTCTAACCAAACACTCTAGTTCCCTAACTCCCTATGCTCCTAACTATCTCTCTTTTACCCTGATTCCCTATTCCCTCTAACTCGTCCCCGTGTCCAACGTATTATGATTGGAAATGGTGGACAGTCGGTTCATGGCAGGCCCGGTTGCAATTCCTGATCTGTACTCGGTTGGCTGATCCCACTTGGTGGAGCTGTCAGTAGAGATGGGAGTGCTGCAACGGTCTCAGCAATCCTGCTCAATGTGCACGTGCGTGCATCCATTTGTGTGTGTGTGTATAGGTGTGTGCATGTGAGTGTTTGTGCATGCATGCGGGTGTGTGTGTGTGTATTCACGTGTGTGTGTGTGTATGTGTGTCCAGGTGAATGTGCATGGCTGCATGTGTTTATATGTACCTGTGTGCGTGTGTGTGGGCATGTGAGCATTGATGTTCCCCGTAAGCTGCACTTTGTTCTCTGCAGGTTATTTCTTTTAGTGTGCGGTCTCCTTAAATTTCCGTGCATGCGTGGTACTTACACGGAGAAGCCGGTGAGCGACCTGCGTGGGACCTTTCACTTACTGCGTGCTCGCACAGCTTAGAGTGAACATTGGTGAGCGTGTGTGCATGCATGCATGTGTGTATGTTTACATGCATGGGTGTGTGCATGTGAGCACGTGCGTGTGTGCTTTTGTGTGTGTGTGTGTGTGCATTTGTGCATGTGTGTTTTTGTGTTTGTGTGTGTGCTTCTGTGCTTGTGTGCATGCGTGTGTAAGCATGCGTGCGGTGTGTGTATATGTGAGCCAGTGAGATAGTGAAGCCATGGGACAGGGTTAGGGCAGGTTAGGCACTTTGACTTTCGAAGGTTCACTAGATTGATTTATGGGATGAGAGGGTTGTCCTATGAGGAGAGATTGAGTAGATTGGGCCTATACTCTTTATACAGTTCAGAAGAGTGAGAGGTGATCTCATTGAAACATATAATATTCCGAGAAGGATTGGCAGAGTAGATGCTGAGAGGTTGATTCCCCTGGCTGGAGAGTCTAGAACTAGGGGGTCACAGTCTCAGGATAAGAGGTTGGCCAATTAAGACTGAGATGAGGAGGAATATTTTCACTCAGAGGGTGGTGAATGTTTGGAATTCTCTGCCCCAGAGGATGATCAGTCATTGAATATATTCAAGGCTGAGATCGATAGATTTTTGGACTCTAGGGGAATGAAGGGATATGGGGATGGGGCGGCAAAGTGGAGTTGAGGTAGGAGATCAGCCATGATCTTATTGAATGGTGGAGCAGGCTCGAGGGGCCAAATGGCCATCTCCTCCTAATTCTTATCTTCTTATGTTCTTTCCACTTTGAGCCTGGCCAGTCGTAATGAATATTCTGCATTGTGTTTCCACATTCATTGCCATGCAGTCTCTGTCTCTCTCGTTAGTTAGGAGCAGGAATTTTCTGTCTGCAGAAAAACAATTGTGGCTTGCCACTAAAGAGATTTCATAGCGCTGATCCTTGACAAAAGTTGAACAAATAAACTAACTATCAGCCTGAGGGAGAAAATCAATAAGCCGAAAATGCATGAATTTATTAGACTAATTGGAAATGTTCCTTCTTCACAAAGAGTTCTGCAGCAGGACTTGGTCTTAAAAAGGTCTTAAAAACTTTCTGGCCAAAAAACGAATTTTCTTACTTCAATGATGGCGCAGTCATTTAGGACATCTCTCCTTTAAATTACAGCCTTTCGCGATTGCCTCTCTCCCTGTTCTCTCTCTGATACATACAATTAGACATTGAATTAAACTATTCAACCGTCCCTCTCGCTCAAAGCATATCACAGAAAAAAAAAGCGATGCTAAATTTTAAAGCAATGTTTCTCTCGTCCACTAGATTAATTGATTTTCTTCTACGCTGAGGGACCTTGATATGGTGCAGAGATTGTACAGGTCTCTCACAGAGTAACATCACCAGAAGACTTCAATCTCTGCCTCCGCCCTCAATCCTACCATTACTCACACCCCAACTAGCTCACAAGTTAAGGTAGCATAGTGGTAATTTTACTGGACTAGTAATCCAGAGCCCTGGACTAATGGTTCAGAGTGGTGAGTTCTAAATCCCACCACAGCAGCTAGGGAATATAAATTCAGTTAGTTAAATACATCTGAACAAAAAGGTTGAAGCAGTATTTTTTTTAAAACCACCTGGTTCACTAATGTCCCTTTAGAGAAGGAAATCTGCCTTCCTTACCCTGGTCTGGCAGATATGTGACTGCAGGCCCTCTGAAATTGGCCGAGCAAGCCACTCATAGGCAATAAATGCTGGCCTTGCCAACCCTGTGAATGAATAAAACAAAATAATAATATCAGTGTTCCACAGCAACAACTTGCATTTATATAAGCAGCTTTAATGTAAAATGTCCCAAGGTGCTTCACAGGAATGTTACAGAAACGTGGTTGCAGGGTGGCCAAGACTGGGAATTAAACATACAAGGGTATCTGACAATTCGGAAAGATAGACAAGAAGGGAAAGGAGGTGGGGTAGCTCTGTTAATAAAGGATGAGATCAGGGCAGTTGTGAAAGATGATATTGGCTCTAATGAACAAAATGTTGAATCATTGTGGGTGGAGATTAGAGATAGTAAGGGGAAAAAGTCAATGGTGGGCGTAGTTTATAGGCCCCCAAATAATAACTTCACGGTGGGGCGGGCAATAATCAAGGGAATAATGGAGGCATGTGAAAAAGGAACGGCAGTAATCATGGGGGATTTTAACCTACATATCGATTGGTCAAATCAAATCGCACGGGGTAGCCTTGAGGAGGAATTCATAGAATGCATACGGGATTGTTTCTTAGAACAGTATGTTACAGAACCTACAAGGGAGCAAGCTATCTTAGATCTAGTCCTGTGTAATGAGACAGGAAAAATAAATGATCTCCGAGTAAAAGATCCTCTCGTATGGTTGAATTTGTAATACAGATCGAGGGTGAGGAAGTAGTGTCTCAAACGAGCGTACTATGCTTAAACAAAGGGGACTACAGTGGGATGAGGGCAGAGTTGGCTAAAATAGACTGGAAACACAGATTAAATGGTGGCACAATTGAGGAACAGTGGAGGACTTTTAAGGAGCTCTTTCATAGTGCTCAACAAAAATATATTCCAGTGAAAAAGAAGGGCGGTAAGAGAAGGGATAACCAGCCGTGGAAAAACAAGGAAATAAAGGAGAGTATCAAATTAAAAACCAATGCGTATAAGGTGGCCAAGGTTAGTGGGAAAATAGAAGATTGGGAAAATTTTAAACGACAGTAAAGAATGACTAAGAAAGCAATAAAGAAAGGAAAGATAGATTACGAAAGTAAACTTGCGCAAAACATAAAAACAGATAGTAAAAGCTTTTACAGATATATAAAACGGAAAAGAGTGACTAAAGTAAATGTTGGTCCCTTAGAAGATGAGGGGGATTTAATAATGGAAAATGTGGAAATGGCTGAGACCTTAAACAATTATTTTGCTTCGGTCTTCACAGTGGAAGACACAAAAACCATGCCAAAAATTGCTGGTCACGGGAATGTGGGAAGGGAGGACCTTGAGATAATCACTATCACTCGGGGGGTAGTGCTGGACAGGCTAATGGGACTCAAGGTAGACAAGTCCCTGGTCCTGATGAAATGCATCCCAGGGTATTAAAAGAGATGGCGGAAGTTATAGCAGATGCATTCGTTATAATCTACCAAAATTCTCTGGACTCTGGAGAGGTACCATTGGATTGGAAAGCAGCTAATGTAACGCCTCTGTTTAAAAAAGGGGCAGACAAAAGGCAGGTAACTATAGGCCGGTTAGTTTAACATCTGTAGTGGGGAAAATGCTTGAAAGTATCATTAAGGAAGAAATAGCGGGACATCTATATAGGAATAGTGCAATCAAGCAGACGCAACATGGATTCATGAAGGGGAAATCATGTTTAACTAATTTACTGGAATTCTTTGAAGATATAACGAGCATGGTGGATAGAGGTGTACCGATGGATGTGGTGCATTTAGATTTCCAAAAGACATTCGATAAGGTGCCACACAAAAGGTTACTGCAGAAGATAAAGGTACGCGGAGTCAGAGGAAATGTATTAGCATGGATAGAGAATTGGCTGGCTAACAGAAAGCAGAGAGTCGGGATAAATGGGTCCTTTTCGGGTTGGAAATTGGTGGTTAGTGGTGTGCCACAGGGATCGGTGCTGGGACCACAACTGTTTACAATATACATAGATGACCTGGAAGAGGGGACAGAGTGTAGTGTAACTAAATTTGCAGATGACACAAAGATTAGTGGGAAAGCGGGTTGTGTAGAGGACACAGAGAGGCTGCAAAGAGATTTAGATAGGTTAAGCAAATGGGCTAAGGTTTGGCAGATGGGATACAATGTCGGAAAATGTGAGGTCATTCATCTTGGGAAAAAAAAACAGTAAAAGGGAATATTATTTGAATGGGGAGAAATTACAACATGCTGCGGTGCAGAGAGACCTGGGGGTCCTTGTGCATGAATCCCAAAAAGTTAGTTTGCAGGTGCAGCAGGTAATCAGGAAGGCGAATGGAATGTTGGCCTTCATTGCGAGAGGGATGGAGTACAAAAGCAGGGAGGTCCTGCTGCAACTGTATAGGATATTGGTGAGGCCGTACCTGGAGTACTGCGTGCAGTTTTGGTCACCTTACTTAAGGAAGGGATATACTAGCTTTGGAGGGGGTACAGAGACGATTCACTAGGCTGATTCCGGAGATGAGGGGGTTACCTTATGATGATAGATTAAGTAGACTGGGTCTTTACTCGTTGGAGTTCAGAAGGATGAGGGGTGATCTTATACAAACATTTAAAATAATGAAAGAGATAGACAAGATAGAGGCAGAGAGGTTGTTTCCACTGGTCGGGGAGACTAGAACTAGGGGGCACAGCCTCAAAATATGGGGGAGCCAATTTAAAACCGAGTTGAGAAGGAATTTCTTCTCCCAGAGGGTTGTGAATCTGTGGAATTCTCTGCCCAAGGAAGCAGTTGAGGCTAGCTCATTGAATGTATTCAAGTCACAGACAGATAGATTTTTAACCAATAAGGGAATTAAGGGTTACGGGGAGCGGGCGGGTAAGTGGAGCTGAGTCCACGGCCAGATCAGCCATGATCTTGTTGAATGGCGGAGCAGGCTCGAGGGGCTAGATGGCCTACTCCTGTTCCTAATTCTTATGTTCTTATGTTCAAAAGAAATTGACACCGAGCCACATGAGATATTCGGACATGTGGCCAAAGCTTCGTCAAGGACAGCCGATTATTTCATAGAATCATAAAAGTTTATGAGACAGAAGGAGGCCATTTTGGCCCATCGTGTCCGTGCCATCCAAAAAAGAGCTAGCCAGCCTAATCCCACTTTTCAGCTCTTGGTCGAAAGCCCTGCAGGTTACGGCACTTTAAGTGCACATCTGGAAAACTGAAATAAAGACAGGAAATGCTCAGCAGGTCAGGCAGCATCTGTGGAGAGAGAGAGAAACAGAGTTAATATTTCAGGTCGATGACCAAAACTGACAAAAGATTATCGACCTGAAACGTTAATTCTGTTTCTCTCTATAGATGCTCCCTGACCTGCTGAGTATTTCCAGCATTTTCTGTTTTATTACTTTTTAAATGCAATGACGGTTTCTGCCTCTCCCACCCTTTCAGGCAGTGAGTTCCAGACCCCACCACCCTCTGGGTGAAAAGATTTCTCCTCAACTCCCCTCTAAACCTGCCACCAATTACTTTAAATTTGTGCCCCCTGGTTATTGACCCCTCTTCTGAGGGAAATAGGTCCTTCCTATCCACTCTATCTCGGCCCCTCATAATTTTATACACCTCAATTAAATCCCCCCTCAGCCTCCTCTGTTCCAAAGGAAACAACCCCAGCCTATCCAATCATTACTCATAGCTAATATTGTCCAGTCCCGGCAACATCCTCGTAAATCTCCTCTGTACCCTCATGTTTGACGTGACCCAAACACTGCTCACTGTATTTGCATCAGGTGTCAGGTGAAAATCCTGTAGAACTGATTGTGTTTAAGGAGATAAATGTTCACATTGCTGTCTACTGTAATCATTTTAGCTCATGTTAGTCTTTGAATATCGACATAGACTCATTAGTTTGCTGAGGAAGCTGTTACCCTCAATAGTGTAACAAATGGCCTGGCAGTGGGAGAACTACACTAACCATCATACTTAAGCTACCTATCCTTGGACAGAAATTAGTTGTGAGACATCGAACATTGGGCAGGGCATCGTAGAAAACGCAGAACATTAATAATATTGATAAAGCAATTGAGTTACTTAAAAAGGCAGTTTGTTAACATTTCCATAAGCCATTTTTTCTCAGATGTCAAAATCCAGACGTCACAGTCCAGATGTCACACTTCAGGTGTCATATTCCATGTCACATATTCCACATGTCACAGTCCAGATGTCACACTCCAGGTGTCACATTCCATGTTACATATTCCACATGTCACAGTCCAGGTGTCACACTCCAGGTGTCACATTCCATGTCACATATTCCACATGTCACAGTCCAGATGTCACACTCCAGATGGTTGTCGTGGTTGGAGGTCGATCATCTCAGCCCCAGGACATCGCTGCAGGAATTCCTCAGGTCAGTGTCCTAGCCCCAACCATCTTCAGCTGCTTCATCAATAACCTTCCCTCCATCATAGGGTCGGAAGTGGGGATGTTCGCTGATGACTGCACAGTGTTCAGTTCCGCGGTGGACGTATTCGGGCGGGCTGGCGAGGAGGCTCCGAGGTAAGGGCAGCGACGGTGAGGTGAGCGACGGCGAGGCCCGAGGTCGGCAGCGTTGGCGGGTCTGGATTCCAGAACATTTTACGGATGTCAGACAACCCTGCCACCGATTGTCCCGGAGTCCAGATTCTGGAACATTCCGTATTCGGAACTTCGGATTTTCGACACTGCACCTGTATAGGGTTGACATCCAGCGGGTTATTCGGATTTGCTGGGAGCAGAGTGCCAATCATACCACCCCCCACCCCCCCCCACCATTCCCTTCTGCTCACCCCCCCCCCGCCACCGCATCTCGCTGGTGCTCCTGGTAAGCTATCGGGAAAGTCATGTTACCGACCCATTCATTTACAAATGGGATCTTAGTCATGGAAACTTAGCCAGAGCACCACCTGCTGGAAGTTTTTAAATTCTCTTCCTTGTTTTCAAATCCCTCCAGGGCCTCGCACCCAGCGTATCCCTGTAGCCTCCTCCAGCCCTACAAGCCTCCGAGCTCTCTGCATTCTTCCAATTCTGGCCTCTTGCACATCCCTGATTATAATTGCTCCACCATCGGCAGCCGTGCCTTCAGCTGTTTGGGCCCTAAGCTCTGGAATTCCCTCCCTAAACCTCTCTGTCTCTCTTCCCTCCTTTAAGACGCTCCTCGAAACCTGCCTCTCTGACCAACCGTTTGGTCGCATCTCCTAATATCTCCTTTTGTGGCTCGGTGTCAAATATTGTCTGATTACGCTCCTATGCAGCATCTTGGGATTGTTTACTACGTTAAAGGAACTGTATAAATGCAAGTTGTTGTTGTAGTAAAAACAGTGGAAGAAATGGGTTTCCGGTCCACATCAGGACCTAATTAGAACACCTCCCTACATACAGTTCCGAAGTGGTGGTTGTAAGATTAGGATCACAGGTCACACACAGATTACCCAAAGGGTCTTAGGCATTTTATTAAGGGACAGTAGTTCAGCTATAATGGAACACAACACGCAATCAGGATAGACATAGTAGACATATGACCATGACAGGTAGTTGGTTGGTACCGGTCCCAATCGGATAGAAGGCTGGTGGTACGAACAGCTCTTCCATGCACCATCAGCCCTGAAAAGCTCTTTAATATCTCTTTTATTCTCTTTTTAGGGGTGGGCCTGGGGTAAAATGATGGACAGGACCATTTAATCTATAAGGGCTCTTCCCAAACCAGGGTGCCCAATGGCTCGTCGAGTTCTTTGTCTCAACTCTTAGGTGAAACCTTCCTCTGTACATGTCTTTCCTGGTTACACTTTCTGAAGGCCCATCTCTGCTGTCCTTAACCTCCCAAGGTTGGAGTCAGACAGGTCATTCTTGGCCTTCGGATATATGGAGCTGCCATTTAGGACTGAGATGAGGAGAAACTTTTTCATTCAGAGAGTGGTGAATCTTTGGAATTCTCTATTGCAGAGGGCTGCGGAGGCTCAATCTTTGAGTATATTCAAGACAGAGAGTGATAGAGTTTTGAATACTAAGAGGATCATAGGATATGGGGATCGGGCGGGAAAGTGGAATTGAGGTAGAAGATCAGCCATGATTTTATTGAATGGTGGAGCAGGATCGAGGGGCCGAATGGTCTACTCCTGCTCCTATTTCTTATGTTATTATTAGTTACGTTCACGCTGTTCAAGTAGCTTTAGCTATTGTACCCTGGAATGAATCCTTCAATTCTAACACCAAGCTGAAGAGACTTTTTTGTCTCAAGTTATTTCTTCAAATCTACAATTTCTGACATGGCCTTAAAGGAACTGACCAGATGAGCAGCTAAATATTGCAACCACACCCCACACCACCGCTGAGCAAAGCCACCGAGGATATAATGACTGCTCGACAGAATAGGTTCTCAATCATCCAAATGCCTAAATATAATTCTCTGCAATGATAGACTCCATTAATCTCTGTACTGAGTGCTCTAATATGCTTTGGCAGATGGTTGGTTTCCATTGCTCTCCAATGGACCAGGAAAGTAGGCCCACGTATACATCAGGGGAGCCTCCAACATCCAGCCAGGCTGCTCGAATCAGGGCAGCAGATGTGCATGTCGAAAAACTGACTCGGAAGATATGGTGCACAAGCAGAAATGAGTTTTTGCGAAAGGGTTTTGACAAACTAGGCTTCCCCCAGCTCTGTTTTTGCGGGAACTTGTAAAGAGATTTATGCCGCATTTGGGCCATGCCCAGAATGATTAATCGGAACAGAAACATAGAAACATAGCAATTTACAGTGCAGAAAGAGGCCATTTCGGCCCATCGTGTCTGCGCCGGTTGACAAAGAGCCGCAAGGTCCTCGGTCAACAGCCCTGAAGGTTACATATAAATCTACAAATGCTTTCTAAATGGTGAGAGAGAGACCAGGAGCTGTGGAGGAGCAATGGGATTTGGATGTCCAAGTACAGAAATTAATAAGAGCAAGTGCACTGGTGCAAACATGGGTCAATGGGATGTTGGCCATTATCTCATGGGGGCTGGAATACAGTTGTACAGAGTCTTAGTCAGGCCCCCTGTGGAGTACTGCGCGCAGTTCTGGACACCTCGGACTAGATTATTCAGGGGGGGTTAGCGAGCACAAGTGGTGGCAGGTCGGGTGGGAAAGTGATTTTTATTTCACAGTGGGTCGTGACCCCGCTCTGAACCCGCCACCACGCGCCTTTTCCCGATGTCCGTCGGGTCTGTCAGCGCTGAGCAGACTCGACACGCAACGGCAGATTCAGAGTAGGGGATCCAATTGAAGTAATTAGCAGTTTGTTTACAGCCACTTATGAATGAATTTCAGCTCACCTTCTGCATTTGGCAGCTCGCCCATGGGGTCCATGCTGTTCAGGGATTATGTCTGTCAAGCTGAGGTGGGAGTTCAGTGGCCATTGAATCAGCTGTTGAGTTGGCAGAAAATGTACAGTAAAAGCTCCCACCTTACAGAGATATCTTCACTCGGCCACAACCTCTTCCTCACTGCATTTCCACAATGGATTCACCGTGCTGCAAGTCTTCACACAAGTCTCCATCCAGTCTGACCTCATTACCACTCTCACCATTGACAGATCGCTTCTGTCATCTGCCATATATTCCATCAGCATGGCTGCCCTACACACGCTCATAACTTGGACCTCAGAATCCCACCATGATCCTTGATCAGCCCCAGACACACCAGCAGGACCAAAAACATAGCACCAAACCTCTCCGCAATCACCTGATGCTGCACAGGACAGAGGGCATCAACACCCGACCACATTGCAGCCGGGAAGCCAGGGATGACCTCACCATGGCCAGATTGACATCATTTGACGCAGTACACTCTGGCTGCCAGGTCAACACGTACATCAACATCATAAAGCATCCCTACAATGCCCAAGCTATTCGTTTCACACTCATCACCATTGCGTGTGGGGAGTACCGTTATGTTTCACCATTCACAGCAACTCACTAAGCCACTTATGAAGGTGCGCACACAGCTGTCCAAGAACGCAAAGTGGCTGAAATCCTGGTTTCTTCTTCCCGCGGGCGTTCGACTAAAAATAGGAGAAAAGATGCGCATTTACCTTTTGGTTGAACGCTCGCCAGAGATCCCGGTGCTGAGGCCTCCTCTTCTTGCGCAATGGAGCGTGTTCATGTTGGGATGTCCGTAGGCCTGGACACCCAATCACGGTAAAGTATTTTCTCATTCATAGTAATAGGAGTTTCGTAAGTCTGAAAGTCCTATTACAATGAATGAGAAACACCCCCAAACACCCAAACACTACATAAAACATTTAAAAAACCACCTTACATAAATACGTTATAGAAATTACAGTTTATAGAAATGTTTTTGAAAAAAAAATATTTGCCGATTTTATTAAAAAGTTTTAATTATGGTTTAAAATAAAATTACCTGAGTGGGCAGGGTTTTTAACATAAATATGTATTTTTAAATTTTATTTTTACATGTTTTTGATATGTTTTAAAACTCTTATGCTGGTAAAAGTAGGCTATGCTATGCTTTTACCAGGCACAAGAGTTTGAAGGACATTCACAGGGCAAGAGATGGGCAAATAGCTCAATCTCTGCCGTGGGGATGTTCTTCTCCCCGAGCTGCTGAGGATCTGTCAAGCCAGGAATTTGACAGATCGGAAAAGCTGGTTTATCGCGCTCTGAAAATCGGCTTTTGCGGTGCCTTCCTGGGTCTGCGTACAGACCCGAAGAGGCCGTAATTTCAGGGCCAAAGTGTTGAAATCAAAGATTTCAATGTTTGACACAACATTAACAGAAACTTTACATGAACATTGCATAAAACACCCAAGTGCCTATCCTTGTGTATTAGTTGGTATGATTGCACTAGGATGAGGGTAAGTGTGAGGGGTGGCTAGTGAGATGGGGATGTGATAATGAAGAGCGAGAGGGATGGGTGGAGGTGCAAGGTAAGTTGGTGTCAGTAACAATGTGCAGGAGTAAGGTAGGGAAGGCAGAGTGATGGGGATGTGATGAGACGCCCAGCAGGATGAGGTTGAGTGTGGCTTTGTCTAACGTTTCCTGATCTACTGAGAACATTGAAAGGTTTGCGGCACTGCACCCAGATCCACCTGACCACATCCCTGCTTGTGCCCTCCTCTGCAATGTGCAACCAGGCTATGTTGATCACCTGGGAGGTCTCTTCCGCCCATCGGAAGGGACAAGGATCTCCCTGCATGCTGAGCACCTCTCCATAAGCATACGGAGGGAGTCATGGGAGAACCTACGTTCAGCCGTACAGCTCTGTGCAGGGCTTGTCAGTGTTTGCAGCACCTCAATGCTGTAGAACATTGTAATGTATTTGCTTCATGGATTCTTTGCTTAAGCATTCATAGCAACACATTGCTATTAAGAACTAGTTGGTTTATTAACAAAGGTTTAACAATCACACTCCACATTACCAGTTCATCCACCAGGCTCACAACTGCATACCTCATCGTGGATGACCTAGACCCAACTGGCTGGGGTTTTATTGAGTCTTGTGAACATCACGTGACTGGCTAAGCCACTCACGATGCAACACTCTACAACTATTTTGTTGTAAAACAATAAATCAAGTGCCCCCTTAAATGGGCCCAATTTCCCCAGGAATTGCTCTGGTGTTTTTGGAGCAACTTGATTTTTCTGGAGTATCTTTTTAGTTACAATTCTGGTCATTTCATTTGTGCCAGTGTAAGTGAGTTAGTTAGGTTTTTTTTTCGTTTAGTTTTTTTTTTCAAAAGGGGGCGTTACCAGCCACTTGTGTCTGGTTTGGCCATTTAAGCAAGTTTAGCCAGATAAAAGTTACTCCAAACTAACTTAGGCCAGCATAAGTGGGCACCCTTGTACGTTCAGAAAAACCTTGCGGTGACTTAAGAAATCAGCGCAGGCAGCCAGAGTTGGAGGGGGGGGGCGGTGTGGGGGGGCGGAAGGGGAGCTTGCAAAGCACTAAACATCTTCACAACAACATTCAAAAAGCACTAAACAAAGCAGTACATTTGCACCAAGCACAAAAAGTAACAAGCAATTAATTAACAAATAAAAAATAGAAGGAACCTTGCACCTAAAGCACAAAGACCAAAGTAATAAGCAATCAATCAATCAGTAAATCACAAATAAAAAATAGAAGTCCTAGCTTCGGGAACGCAGCGGGCTGCTGATGAGGGAGCCCATTTGGCCAGGGCTAGGGACAGCATGCTTCGGGCCCCTCCCACACAGCCTGCAGCGCGCACTCACAGATTCAGCCTGCCAGGAGCTACTGCACATGCGCGCAGACTCTAGCACGCATGTAGAGAGGTCCCGGTACTGTTTTCAGCGGCGGCACCTGGTTCCGTCCCCAACCACTGAGCCACGCTGTACCACCACCGAGGAGAGGCTGGGGGGCGGCTAGAATCGGGAGGAAGATTTTCGGCGCGCTTGGAGGCGGGCAAAAGCGACGCACCTTGGGTGAGGGCGCCAGTAAAAGGGGCTGGGGAAATTTGAGCCCATTAAAGGGGCACCAGAACTGACAAATTAACCAATAAAACTTTTTGCATTAAAATTTGATCCTCGCAGAAGGCCATGAGCGTATCGGTGGACACCGCGTGTTCAACAGCTCAACAACTCTTTACAACTCTTTCTGTTGTAAACAAAATAAACAGTTAAATCAAGTGCCCCCTGATCTGGGGAACACGCCAAACACTTTTCAATGCCCTTTTTTGTTTTTTATGTGGTTTTTTTTGTATTTTTGGGGGGCACTAAAACCATAAATTTTACAAGTGCCCCCTGGCTAAAAGGTTGGGGACACTAAAACCCGGCAATAAAACAAATTAAACTTTAAAACATATAAAATCAAATTAAAATTTGGTTGCCGGGGGTGATGATGCACTCCAGTCCCTCCGGTGCCCACCTCTCGCAGAAGGCCATGAGCGTACCGGTGGACACCGCGTGCTTCAACAGCTCTATAACTCTTTACAAACCTGTGAGCATCCTCACAGGTGCATACATTACAAACACTGACAGCACAAGTGCCAAAATAAATGTCGTCAATGTCCCGGCTGATGATGAGTCATCAAATGATGTCACCAGACCCTCTAAATGTCAGGGAAACACAATGGGCGGGCTTAACAAGCCCAATTAATGGAGAATCCGTTCAGAGGCCAGAATGGAGACAGCAGTGGGGTTGGGACTGACGTCGCCCACCATGGACACGATGAGATTCGCCAAATCACGCCCCTCATCTCAGGAAGGATCGTTTTGGCCTTGGAGGGGGAGCAGTGCAGATTCACCAGAATGATACTGGGGCTGTCATGTATGTAGACCATTCTAACTTTATAGTCACATAAGGTGTGCCACGAGAAGGCACTGCGGTGGGAGACCTGAGGGTCACCTGCATAGGTGTGCAGGGCCCAGTATAAAAGGCTGCCCACCGGGCTTGTGCCTTACTCTGGAGTTGCAATAAATGGAACTAAGGTCACAACAGCTCAAGTTCAATGCTAGACCTCATGGAGTGATTCATAAGAGTATTAAAGACATAACAACTGGCGACGAGATTACGAACTTTCATGCAAAAATGACGAACGCTGGTGCATTAGAAAAGTTCTCAGAGGGTGAAGATTGGGAAGCCTTTACAGAGCGGCTCAACCAATATTTCGTGGCAAATGACCTGGTAGGTGATGATCCGGCCACGCTGGCAGATAAGCGCAGAGCTATCCTGTTGACCAGTTGTGGGCCCGCAGTCTACGGCCTCGTCAGAGACTTGCTTGACCAGAGAAAACAATGGGAAAGTTATATGAGGAGCTGAAAGTGCTAATTCGGGACCAACTCAAACCAAAGGAGAGCATCCTCACGGCCAGGCATCGATTTTATACACACCGCCGCACCGAGGGCCAGGAATTCACGGAGTACGCTGCCAATCTCAGGAGGCTGACAGGACCGTGTGACTTCGGCGCATCCCTCGCGCATCCCTCGTGGGACATCTTAGTAAATAGCATCGGTCATGAGTCCCTTCTTCACAGGTTACTCTCTGCCGAAACCATCATCACTCTGCAGAAGGCCATCAGCATCAGCCAGGCGTTCATGACCTCAAGCTGCAGCTCCAAGCAGATGATGACTCACTGTCAGGACTCAAACCCAGCAAGTACGGTAATAGAATGGTGCCTTTCACAGGCAGAACTGTTGAACGTGAATCTGCCCAGGGCAGAGCGTACAGGCTCCCGAGTCCTTTAACTCAGAGTCCGCCGAGGGGTGCAAACGTAAGTCGAGTAGCACCATGCTGGCGTTGCGGAGGTAATCACAGGGTTCATCAGTGTCAGTTCAGAGACTATGTGTGCAAAGGCTGCAGCACAAAGGGCCACCTCCAGCGAATGTGCAAAAGAGGAGTCAGCAGATGGCTGTAAATCCAGCGCGGATTACAAGGAGATGGCTAGAGAGGCAGCTCAGTGCCAGGGCGAAGTGTATGGAGTATATACCTGCACCACAGGTTGTCCTCCAGTGATAATGGAAGTCGAGATAAATGGCATTCCAGTCTTCATGGGAGTGCATAAGGGATGGTTTTCTAGACCAATATGTCGAGGAACCAACTAGGGGGGAGGCCATCTTAGACTGGGTGTTGTGTAATGAGAGAGGATTAATTAGCAATCTCATTGTGCGAGGCCCCTTGGGGAAGAGTGACCATAATATGGTGGAATTCTGCATTAGGATGGAGAATGAAACAGTTAATTCAGAGACCATGGTCCAGAACTTAAAGAAGGGTAACTTTGAAGGTATGAGGCGTGAATTGGCTAGGATAGATTGGCGAATGATACGTAAGGGGTTGACTGTGGATGGGCAATGGCAGACATTTAGAGACCGCATGGATGAAATACAACAATTGTACATTCCTGTCTGGCGTAAAAATAAAAAAGGGAAGGTGGCTCAACCGTGGCTATCAAGGGAAATCAGGGATAGTATTAAAGCCAAGGAAGTGGCATACAAATTGGCCAGAAATAGCAGTGAACCCGGGGACTGGGAGAAATTTAGAACTCAGCAGAGGAGGACAAAGGGTTTGATTAGGGCAGGGAAAATGGAGTACGAGAAGAAGCTTGCAGGGAACATTAAGGCGGATTGCAAAAGTTTCTATAGGTATGTAAAGAGAAAAAGGTTAGTAAAGACAAACGTAGGTCCCCTGCAGTCAGAATCAGGGGAAGTCATAACTGGGAACAAAGAAATGGCAGACCAATTGAACAAGTACTTTGGTTCAGTATTCACTAAGGAGGACACTAACAACCTTCCGGATATAAAAGGGGTCAGAGGGTCTAGTAAGGAGGAGGAACTGAGGGAAATCTTTATTAGTCGGGAAATTGTGTTGGGGAAATTGATGGGATTGAAGGCCGATAAATCCCCAGGGCCTGATGGACTGCATCCCAGAGTACTTAAGGAGGTGGCCTTGGAAATAGTGGATGCATTGACAGTCATTTTCCAACATTCCATTGACTCTGGATCAGTTCCTATCGAGTGGAGGGTAGCCAATGTAACCCCACTTTTTAAAAAAGGAGGGAGAGAGAAAACAGGGAATTATAGACCGGTCAGCCTGACCTCAGTAGTGGGTAAAATGATGGAATCAATTATTAAGGATGTCATAGCAGTGCATTTGGAAAATGGTGACATGATAGGTCCAAGTCAGTATTGATTTGTGAAAGGGAAATCATGCTTGACAAACCTTCTGGAATTTTTTGAGGATGTTTCCAGTAAAGTGGACAAGGGAGAACCAGTTGATGTGGTATATTTGGACTTTCAGAAGGCTTTCGACAAGGTCCAACACAAGAGATTAATGTGCAAAGTTAAAGCACATGGGATTGGGGGTAGTGTGCTGACGTGGATTGAGAACTGGTTGTCAGACAGGAAGCAAAGAGTAGGAGTAAATGGGGACTTTTCAGAATGGCAGGCAGTGACTAGTGGGGTACCGCAAGGTTCTGTGCTGGGGCCCCAGCTGTTTACATTGTACATTAATGATTTAGACGAGGGGATTAAATGTAGTATCTCCAAATTTGCGGATGACACTAAGTTGGGTGGCAGTGTGAGCTGCGAGGAGGATGCTATGAGGCTGCAGAGTGACTTGGATAGGTTAGGTGAGTGGGCAAATGCATGGCAGATGAAGTATAATGTGGATAAATGTGAGGTTATCCACTTTGGTGGTAAAAACAGAGAGACAGACTATTATCTGAATGGTGACAGATTAGGAAAAGGGGAGGTGCAACGAGACCTGGGTGTCATGGTACATCAGTCATTGAAGGTTGGCATGCAGGTACAGCAGACGGTTAAGAAAGCAAATGGCATGTTGGCCTTCATAGCGAGGGGATTTGAGTACAGGGGCAGGGAGGTGTTGCTACAGTTGTACAGGGCCTTGGTGAGGCCACACCTGGAGTATTGTGTACAGTTTTGGTCTCCTAACTTGAGGAAGGACATTCTTGCTATTGAGGGAGTGCAGCGAAGATTCACCAGACTGATTCCCGGGATGGTGGGACTGACCTATCAAGAAAGACTGGATCAACTGGGCTTGTATTCACTGGAGTTCAGAAGAATGAGAGGGGACCTCATAGAAACGTTTAAAATTCTGACGGGTTTAGACAGGTTAGATGCAGGAAGAATGTTCCCAATGTTGAGGAAGTCCAGAACCAGGGGTCACAGTCTAAGGATAAGGGGTAAGCCATTTAGGACCGAGATGAGGAGAAATTTCTTCACCCAGAGAGTGGTGAACCTGTGGAATTCTCGACCACAGAAAGTAGTTGAGGCCAATTCACTAAATATATTCAAAAGGGAGTTAGATGAAGTCCTTACTACTCGGGGGATCAAGGGGTATGGCGAGAAAGCAGGAAGGGGTTACTGAAGTGCATGTTCAGCCATGAACTCATTGAATGGCGGTGCAGGCTAGAAGGGCTGAATGGCCTACTCCTGCACCTATTTTCTATGTTTCTATGTTTCTATGGACACAGGGGCGAGTCAGTCAGTAATGAGCCAGGAAGCCTTTGAGAGGCTATGGAACGATCAAGCTGAACGACCCAAGCTGGTCCCGGTTCAGGCAAAGCGGAACTGATATCAGTTGTTGGTAGTACGGATGTAAGTGTATCCCATGATGGCGCGGTGCACAATTTACCATTGTGGATTGGTTCAGGTGATGGACCAATGCTACTTGGAAGAAGGTGGATGGGGAAGATTCATTGGAACTGGGAAGACTTCATCCCTCCAGCGATCGACGTCCCCCGTGCTCAGAGGCAGAGCAAGCCCCCACCGTCGGTTGGATCAGGCACCGGAGAGCAGATCCGCGCAGTCCCCGAGGCACAGACCGCTCATCACGACTGCGTGGCGATGATCCGGCCGAGACGACCCGAACGCACCTTCCCGGTTTCAGTGACAGGACTCCTGGGGAGAAAGATTGGATCCGAGAACACCGTCCCAGCTTCAGTGGCAGAATCCCTGGGAAAGAAGATCGCGGCAGTCAACATCATGGTCAGGGAAAAGATGGCATCCAAACCACGAGGTGCAACGCTAATGAAGCAATGACACGTGGTTCTACGCAAGGAAGATGATTGGGGTAAAAGTAGTAAGGCCATTTTAAAGGAGGCCAGCGGCCCGCCATTTTTGAATGAACTGCTTGAAATTGATAAGCAATGTAAAAGTCCAGCTGTAACGGGCAAAATGTTGTTGAGCGATGTCTTGTGCAAATTGCAATCAGCCAATGTAGCGGGCGAACACCTAACGGTCGTAAACAGGTCCAGCGGGCTACCCAATGCTGTAGCCTGTGTCCCCGGGACCAGAACACTGTATCATAAAGTGTCACCACAGCTGACAGAAGTAGACAAGCCGCAGAGTAAACAATCCCCGGAGAGCAGAGGCACCGGTAGCGATACCCTGCCTCAGATCGGTTTAACATTGCAGGCACCCGATGACATGAACCGCCTCGGGCCAGAAACAGTAACCTGCGCCTCTGCTCGCAGCTGGCTACCGTCGCCCACCACCCGGGTGGAAAAGGCTCAGCCCACAAACCCACTCGCCACCACGGCAATGCCCCAGAGCGAAGGGTCACCCGCAACGGCTCCTCCGAACGGGATCTGGACCAGCCAAGATCCCAAACTAGAGATGCTCACAACGGTGCCCTCAAGGAAAGCGAGTCAGCAGTCCCCTGCGAACTGCTAGACAAGACGAGGCAGCCCCACTGTCACTCAGATGAAACGCTCACTCGCTCAGACCGCTTCCCAGGGAGCAGTAGCGATACTGTACAAATGAAAAGGACAGGGAGGTCACAGACAAATCAGCTGTCTTTCAGCCTGCCCGACACTAAGAGTAACAGCAAGAGCCCTGAGCTCCGGCAACTCGAGCAAAATGGGCTCACCTCGCCCACAGACCCACTAGCATGGGGCACTGCGCCGTCACCAGACGACCCGGATCTCATCCGGCCGTGCTGGAACTAGACTGTCCTTGTGTACCTGTACTGATATACCTGTACTGATCATGTAAATGTACCACACAAAAAGAAACGCAACTGTAATCCACCCAACAAATGTACCAAGATGCAAATGTAAAACCCATGTGATGAACTTGAATGCAACTTGCCTGTAACGGGCCATTAACATGATCTCTGTGTGGGGGGGGGGGGGGAGAATGGAGTAGTCATGGACTCACAACCAGAAACCACTGGGACCTCCACTGGCAACAAATCTCACCACCAACCCACCCAAGCTGGAAGCGGCCCTCCAATGGTCAACCAGGAAGAGCAAAGCCCAGCTCACCATCAATGTACGAGTCAATTTGCATTAAAGATGATAAGTCCTTACTACACAGTATAAATGCACACGAGGCCCATGCTTGAGAGAAGGTCAGTCTGTGACCTGTCCTTTATTCCTTAGCACTCAAGTGATGAAGGTGGGTGGAGCTTCCCCTTTTATACCTGAAGGTCCAGGTTAGGAGTGTCTCCCACCTAGTGGTCATTGTTCTCACGGTGTACAACTTAGGTCAGATTATACATGGGTTACAATGCTGGTTGAATACATGACATCACCTCTCCCCCCAAAGTCTTATTGGGATCACAGGTTGAGTCTCTCTGGTGGTTTATGCTCTCTTGTAGAGCGCCTGAGTTGGGGCTCCGGTTGTTGGGCGCTGGCCTGAGTGTCTGCTGTTTGCAGTGCCTCAGGTCTGTCCGGACTGCCCACAGTGACTGGGCTCTCCTCCCTTTGGTTCCGGTGTTCGTTCACCTGTGGTGGAGTGACCTCGATATCGTGTTCTTCCTCTGCTTCTTCTATGGGGTTGCTGAACCTCCTTTTTGTTTGATCCATCTGTTTGTGGCAGATTTGTCCATTGGTAAGTTTAACTACCAGAATCCTATTTCCCTCTTTGGCAATCACCATATCTGCGAGCCATTTGGGCCCTGCAGCGTAGTTGAGGACAAAAACAGGATCATTTACATCAATACATCGCGCCCTCGCATTCCTGTCATGGTAGTCATATTATGACTGGCGCCTGCTCTCGACAATTTCTTTCATGGTGGGGTGTATAAAGGATAGCCGGGTTTTGAGCGTCCTTTTCATTAGCAGCTCTGTGGGTGGAACCCCTGTGAGCGACTGTGGTCGGGATCTATAGGCCAACAGGAGGTGTTATAAGCGTCTTTGTAGGGAACTCCCTTGGATTCTGAGCATCCCCTGTTTGATTATCTGCACTGCTCGTTCTGCCTGGCCATTTGAGGCCGGCTTGAACGGTGCCATTCTGACATGGTTAATTCCATTGCCTGCCATGAAGTCCTGGAATTCAGTGCTTGTGAAGCACGGGCCATTGTCGCTGACCAAGACCGTGGGCGGCGAACATTGCCCGTAGACTTTCTACCGTGGCAGAGGATGTGCTTGAATTTAAAATGTCACACTCGATCCATTTGGAGTAGGCGTCTATTACAACCAAAAACATTTTTCCCATGAAAGGACCTGCGTAGTCCACATGGATGCGTGACCAAGGCTTGACGGGCCATGGCCAGGGGCTAAGGGGGGCTTCCCTGGGCGCATTGCCCAGCTGGGCACACGTGTTGCACCTGCGAACACCAAGTTCCAGATCTGCGTCTATCCCTGGCCATCAAAAGTGTGACCTGGCAATTGCCTTCATCATGACAATGCCCGGGTGCTCATTGTGGAGTTCTCTGATGAACATCTCTCTGCCCATCTGGCTACGCGGTTTCCCCACAGTAGGCAATCGGCCTGAATCGAGAGTGCATCCCTACGCCTGTGAAATGGTTTAAATTCCTCAGGGCATGCCCTGTATGTGGCTGCCCAGTCCCCATTCAGGACACATTTCTTGACAAGACACAATAGCAGGTCTCTATTTGTCCAGACTTTAATCTGACGGGCTGTCACGGGTGAGCCTTCGCTTCCGAAAGCTTCAACAGCCATGACCATCTCAGCAGCATGCTCGGTAGCCCCCTCAGTGGTGGCTAGTGGGAGCCTGCTGAGTGCATCGGCGCAGTTTTCGGTGCACGGTCTGTGCCGAATTGTATAGTCATAGGCGGCTAACGTGAGTGCCCACCTCTGTATGCGGGCCGATGCGTTTGCAATTATGGCCTTGTTGTCAGCCAAAAGGGACGTTAGGGGTTTGTGATCTGTCTCCAGCTCAAATTTCCTGGTACTGGTGCATTTTCTTTACAGCATATACACATGCGAGCGCCTCCTTTTCTACCATCCCGTAACCCCTTTCTGTCTGGGACAGACTTCTGGAGGCATAAGCTACCGGATGTAACAGACCCTTGACATTGACATGCTGCAACACACACCCGACCCCATAGGATGACGCATCGCACGTTAACACAAGTTTCTTACATGGGTCGTATAGTGTTAACAGAGTGCTGGAACATAACAAATTGCGTGCTCTATTAAAAGCCCTTTCCTGGCTGTTCCCCCAGACCCATTCGCGACCTTTGCATAGGAGCACATGTAGCGGCTCTAGCAGCGTGCTCAATTTGGGAAGAAAGTTACCAAAATAGTTCAGGAGCCCCAGGAACGAACGCAGCTCTGTCGTGTTACGGGGTCTGGGTGCTCTCTGGATCGCTTCCGTCTTGGACGCAGTAGGGCTGATCCCATCTGCTGCTACCCTCCTCCCCAGGAATTCTACCTCTGGAGCTCGGAAGACGCACTTCGCCTTTTTCAGTCGCAGCCCTACCCGGTCCAGTCTGCGTTGCACCTCCTCCAGGTTGTGGAGGTGTTCTTCAGTATCGTAACCCGTGATGAGGATGTCGTCCTGAAAAACCACCGTCCCTGGAATCGACTTGAGGAGGCTTTCCATATTTCGTTGGAAGATCGTGGCGGCCGAGCGAATCCCGAACGGACATCTGTTGTACTCAAACACCCCCTTGTGTGTCGTGATGGTGGTCAGCTTCTTCGACTCACTCGCCAGCTCCCTGGGTCATGTAGGCTGACGTCAGGTCCAATTTTGATAAAAGTTTGCCACCGGATTGCACCGCAAAGAGGTCCTCCGCTCTCGGTAGCAGGTACTGGTCTTGGAGTGACACCCGATTGATGGTGGCCTTGTAATCGCCACATATCCTGACTGACCCATCTGCCTTGAGCACCAGCACGATCGGGCTCACCCTGTCACTGAATTCGACTGGCGAGATGATGCCTTCCCTCAGCAGGCGGTCCAATTCACCTTCTATCTTTTCCCGCATCACGTACGGCACCGCTCTGGCCTTGTGGTGTACTGGCCTGGCGTCCGGGTTTATGTGAATCACTACCTTGGCCCCCATGAAAGTGCCGATGCCGGGTTGAAATAATGAGTCAAATTTGTCCAGGATCTGTGAGCATGATACTCGCTCCACAGAGGAAATTGCATTGACATTGCCCCATTTCCAGTTCGTGACAGCAAGCCAACTCTTCCCCAGTAGTGCGGGACCGTCCCCTGGGACAATCCAGAGTGGCAACCTGTTCTCCGAATCTTTCTGGGTCACGACTACAGTGGCTCTGCCTAGCACCGGAATGATCTGCTTTGTGTAAGTCCGTAGCTGTGCGTCAATCGGCGATAATTTTGGCCTCCTGGCCTTGGACGCCCACAACCTTTCGAACTGTTTGATACCCATCAGACACTGGCTGGCCCCCGTGTCTAGCTCCATTGATACTGGGATGCCATTGAGGAGCACTTTCATCATTATTGGTGGCGTCCTGGTGTATGAACTGTATACGTGCTCCACATGAACTCGCTGAACTTCAGCTTCCAGTGATTTCCCCCAGCGTTCATTTCTGCAATTTCTGCAGGTATTTTGCTCATCTCTGCAAATTCCGGCTGAGTGTGTGCCTCCACGCCTCCAACATGAGCTGTTGTTGAAAACAAAAGGTCCCTTGCCAGTCGATCGTCCCTGACTGCCCCTGTGACTGTCCTTGAATGCGCCATTAACAGCTGTTGATGGCCCCATTACTGGCCGCATTGTCCCTTGCAATGGCGTGAATCGCCGTTCAGCTTGCCATTGTCTCTGTCGAACTCCCCCTCTGGATTCGACTACATGTTGGGGCATGCCCGATTGCCCTTGTCTGCCTGGAGAACTGTGTGCTGCTTTAACAACGTTGAATCTCTGTCCCAACCATTCCTTAACACAGTACCTCTCGCCTATTCTGCTAGTAGCCATGCTCGCGTAGTTTAAATCCCAGTTTCTTGTCACCATTGATAAGTCCTTACTATACAGTATAAATGCACATGAGGCCCATGCTTGAGAGAAGGTCAGTCTGTGACCTGTCCTTTATTCCTTAGCACTCAAGTGATGAAGGTGGGTGGAGTTTCCCCTTTTGTACCTGAAGGTCCAGGTTAGGAGTGTCTCCCACCTAGTGGTCATTGTTCTCACGGAGTACAACTTAGGTCAGATTATACATGGGTTACAATGCTGGTTGAATACATGACAAAAGACTTGGGGGGAAGTGATGTCATGTATGTAGACCATGTATACTAACTGGATAGTCACATAAGGTGTGCCACCAGAGGGCACTGCGGTGGGAGACCAGAGAGTCACCTACATAGATGTGCAGGGCCCAGTATAAAAGCCTGCCCACCATGCTTATGCCTTACTCTGGAGTTACAATAAATGGGCCTAAGGTCACAACAGCTCAAGTACAATACTAGACCTTGTGGAGTCATTCATAAGACTATTAAAGACATAACAGGGGCTAAAAGGGTTAAATTATGAGGCCAGGTTGCACAGACTTGCCCTGCATTCCCTGGAGTTTAGAAGATTGAGGGGTGATCTGATCAAGTTGTTTAAAATGTTGAAAGGATATGATCAGCTAGATAAGGAGAACCTCTTTCCTCAGAACAAGGGGGACTTAATCTTTAAATTAGAGCCAGGACGTTCAGGTGTAAAATTAAGAACACTTCTTCACACAAAGGGTGGTGGAAACGATCTTCCCCAAAAGATGCCGGGTGTCAATTGGGGCTTTCCAGTCTGCGCTCGACAGATTTGTGTCGGGTAAGGGTATGGAGGGATAGGGCAGCAAAGGGGGGCAAATGGAGTTGAGGTGCAGATCAGCGAATGGACGAACAGGCTCGAGGGGCTGAATGGCCTCCTCCTGTTCCTGTGTTCTTGTGGGAGGTGAGGTGCAAAGAGTGAAAGCTGAAATAAACTCCAACCATCAGGTGTTATAGGAAGCACAGGTCCTGGTCCATGGATGAGGCAGTTAAATCTCAGCTGACAGCTAATAAGGTTGCAGGAATATATTGAAGCTTGCTGTTGCTATAGGGAGCTGGTGTGGGAACTCTAAATTACTGTGGAGTTTGTGCTCTGATCCATGTGGGACGATGTAATTCAATCGGGCTGCACTCTCCTCGGTGTTAGTTCAGAGTTGATATCGGAGTGGTGTCCTTGCAATCTGACTGATGTGCATGATGCTGAAATAAGGCACCATCCACGCTGAGCAGGGCAACCGCTGATAGAATCATAGAAATTTACAGCAGGGAAGGAGGCCATTTCGGCCCATCGTGTTCGTGCCGGCCGACCAAGAGCTATCCAGCCTAATCCACTTTCCAGGTCCAGAGCTCTGTAGGTTACGGCACTTTAAGTGCATATCCAAGTATTCTTTCAATGTGGTGAGGGTTTCTGCCTCTACCACCCTTTCAAGCAGTGAGTTCCAGACCCCCACCACCCTCTGGGTGAAGAAATTTCCGCTCATATCCACTCGAAACCTTCCCCAATTACTTTAAATCTATGCCCCCTGGTTGTTGACCCCTCTGCCAAGGGAAACAGATTCTTCCTATCCACTCTATCCAGGCCCTTCATAATTTTATACACCTCAATCAGGTCTCCCCTCAGCCTCCTCTGTTCCAAAGAAAACAGATCCAGCATCTCCAGTCTTTCCTCATGGACAAAATTCTCCAGTCCAGACAACATTCTTGTAAATCTCCTCTGCACCCTCTCCAGTGCAATCACATCCTTCCTGTAATGTGGTGACCAGAACTGTAGAGGAGACCGCTACACAGGCCCCGAATATCACCAGGGACTCTGTCTGCTTCCGGCACATTCCATAGAAACATAGAAACATAGAAAATAGGTGCAGGAGCAGGCCATTCAGCCCTTCTAGCCTGCACCGCCATTCAATGAGTTCATGGCTGAACATGAAACTTCAGTACCCCCTTCCTGCTTTCTCGCCATAACCCTTGATCCCCCGAGTAGTAAGGACTTCATCTAACTCCCTTTTGAATATATTTAGTGAATTGGCCTCAACTACTTTCTGTGGTAGAGAATTCCACAGGTTCACCACTCTCTGGGTGAAGAAGTTTCTCCTCATCTCGGTCCTAAATGGCTTACCCCTTATCCTCAGACTGTGACCCCTGGTTCTGGACTTCCCCAACATTGGGAACATTCTTTCTGCATCTAACCTGTCTAAACCTGTCAGAATTTTAAACGTTTCTATGAGGTCCCCTCTCATTCTTCTGAACTCCAGTGAATACAAGCCCAATTGATCCAATCTTTCTTGATAGGTCAGTCCCGCCATCCCGGGAATCAGTCTGGTGAACCTTCGCTGCACTCCCTCAATAGCAAGAATGTCCTTCCTCAAGTTAGGAGACCAAAACTGTACACAATACTCCAGGTGTGGCCTCACCAAGGCCCTGTACAACGGTAGCAACACCTCCCTGCCCCTGTATTCAAATCCCCTCGCTATGAAGGCCAACATGCCATTTGCTTTCTTAACCGCCTGCTGTACCTGCATGCCAACCTTCAATGACTGATGTACCATGACACCCAGGTCTCGTTGCACCTTCCCTTTTCCTAATCTGTCACCATTCAGATAATAGTCTGTCTCTCTGTTTTTACCACCAAAGTGGATAACCTCACATTTATCCACATTATACTTCATCTGCCATGCATTTGCCCACTCACCTAACCTATCCAAGTCACTCTGCAGCCTAATAGCATCCTCCTCGCAGCTCACACTGCCACCCAACTTAGTATCATCCGCAAATTTGGAGATACTGCATTTAATCCCCTCGTCTAAATCATTAATGTACAATGTAAACAGCTGGGGCCCCAGCACAGAACCTTGCGGCACTCCACTAGTCACTGCCTGCCATTCTGAAAAGTACCCGTTTACTCCTACTCTTTGCTTCCTGTCTGACAACCAGTTCTCAATCCACGTCAGCACACTACCCCCAATCCCATGTGCTTTAACTTTGCACATTAATCTCTTGTGTGGGACCTTGTCGAAAGCCTTCTGAAAGTCCAAATATACCACATCAACTGGTTCTCCTTTGTCCACTTTACTGGAAACATCCTCAAAAAATTCCAGAAGATTTGTCAAGCATGATTTCCCTTTCACAAATCCATGCTGACTTGGACCTATCATGTCACCATTTTCCAGATGCACTGCTATGACATCCTTAATAATTGATTCCATCATTTTACCCACTACTGAGGTCAGGCTGACCGGTCTATAATTCCCTGTTTTCTCTCTCCCTCCTTTTTTAAAAAGTGGGGTTACATTGGCTACCCTCCACTCCATAGGAACTGATCCAGAGTCAATGGAATGTTGGAAAATGACTGTCAATGCATCCGCTATTTCCAAGGCCACCTCCTTAAGTACTCTAGGATGCAGGCCATCAGGCCCTGGGGATTTATCTGCCTTCAATCCCATCAATTTCCCCAACACAATTTCCCGACTAATAAAGATTTCCCTCAGTTCCTCTTCCTTACTAGACCCTCTGACCCCTTTTATATCCGGAAGGTTGTTTGTATCCTCCTTAGTGAATACCGAACCAAAGTACTTGTTCAATTGATCCGCCATTTCTTTGTTCCCCGTTATGACTTCCCCTGATTCTGACTGCAGGGGACCTACGTTTGTCTTCACCAACCTTTTTCTCTTTACATACCTATAGAAACTTTTGCAATCCGCCTTAATGTTCCCTGCAAGCTTCTTCTCGTACTCCATTTTCCCTGTCCTAATCAAACCCTTTGTCCTCCTCTGCTGAGTTCTAAATTTCTCCCAGTCCCCAGGTTCGCTGCTATTTCTGGCCAATTTGTATGCCACTTCCTTGGCTTTAATACTATCCCTGATTTCCCTAGATAGCCACGGTTGAGCCACCTTCCCCTTTTTATTTTTACGCCAGACAGGAATGTACAATTGTTGTACTTCATCCATGCGGTCTCTAAATGTCTGCCATTGCCCATCCACAGTCAACCCCCTAAGTATCATTCGCCAATCTATCCTAGCCAATTCTCGCCTCATACCTTCAAAGTTAGCCTTCTTTAAGTTCTGGACCATGGTCTCTGAATTAACTGTTTCATTCTCCATCCTAATGCAGAATTCCACCATATTATGGTCACTCTTCCCCAAGGGGCCTCGCACAATGAGATTGCTAATTAATCCTCTCTCATTACACAACACCCAGTCTAAGATGGCCTCCCCCCTAGTTGGTTCCTCAACATATTGGTCTAGAAAACCATCCCTTATGCACTCCAGGAAATCCTCCTCCACCGTATTGCTTCCAGTTTGGCTAGCCCAATCTATGTGCATATTAAAGTCACCCATTATAACTGCTACACCTTTATTGCATGCACCCCTAATTTCCTGTTTGATGCCCTCCCCAACATCCCTATTACTGTTTGGAGGTCTGTACACAACTCCTACTAACGTTTTTTGCCCTTTGGTGTTCTGCAGCTCTACCCATATAGATTCCACATCATCCAAGCTAATGTCTTTCCTAACTATTGCATTAATCTCCTCTTTAACCAGCAATGCTACCCCACCTCCTTTTCCTTTTATTCTATCCTTCCTGAATGTTGAATACCCCTGAATGTTGAGTTCCCAGCCCTGATCATCCTGGAGCCACGTCTCCGTAATCCCAATCACATCATATTTGTTAACATCTATTTGCACAATTAATTCATCCACCTTATTGCGGATACTCCTTGCATTAAGACACAAAGCCTTCAGGCTTGTTTTATTAACACCCTTTGTCCTTTTAGAATTTTGCTGTACAGTGGCCCTTTTTGTTCTTTGCCTTGGGTTTCTCTGCCCTACACTTTTCCTCATCTCCTTTCTGTCTTTTGCTTTTGGCTCCTTTTTGTTTCCCTCTGTCTCCCTGCATTGGTTCCCATCCCCCTGCCATATTAGTTTAAATCCTCCCCAACAGCACTAGCAAACACTCCCCCGAGGACATTGGTTCCAGTCCTGCCCAGGTGCAGACCGTCCGGTTTGTACTGGTCCCACCTCCCCCAGAACCGGTCCCAATGCCCCAGGAATTTGAATCCCTCCCTGCTGCACCACTGCTCAAGCCACGTATTCATCTGCGCTATCCTGCGATTCCTACTCTGACTATCACGTGGCACTGGTAGCAATCCCGAGATTACTACTTTTGAGGTCCTACTTTTTAATTTAGCTCCTAGCTCCTTAAATTCGTTTCGTAGGACCTCATCCCTTTTTTTGCCTATGTCGTTGGTACCAATGTGCACCACGACAACTGGCTGTTCTCCCTCCCATTTCAGAATGTCCTGCACCCGCTCCGAGACATCCTTGACCCTTGCACCAGGGAGGCAACATACCATCCTGGAGTCTCGGTTGCGGCCGCAGAAACGCCTATCTATTCCCCTCACAATTGAATCCCCTATCACTATCGCTCTCCCACTCTTTTTCTTGCCCTCCTGTGCAGCAGAGCCAGCCACGGTGCCATGAACTTGGCTGCTGCTGCCCTCCCCTGATGAGTCATTCCCCTCAACAGTACCCAAAGCGGTGTATCTGTTTTGCAGGGGGATGACCGCAGGGGACCCCTGCACTACCTTCCTTGCTCTACTCTTCCTGCTGGTCTTCCATTCCCTATCTGGCTGTGGACCCTTTCCCTGCGGTAAGACCAACTCACTACACGTGATACTCACGTCATTCTCAGCATCGTGGATGCTCCAGAGTGAATCCACCCTCAGCTCCAATTCCGTAACGCGGACCGTCAGGAGCTGGAGGCGGATACACTTCCCGCACACATAGTCGTCAGGGACACCGGAAGCGTCCCTGAGTTCCCACATGGTACAGGAGGAGCATAACACCCGACCGAGCTCTCCTGCCATGACTTAACCCTTAGATACACTTAAACTGGTAATAACAATGTTAAAAGTTACTGACCAATATAAGAAGAAAAAGAAAAACTACTCACCAATCACCAGCCAATCACTTACCCCCTAGGCTGTGACGTCACCTTTGTTTTTTTGCCTTCTCCCTGTAGCTGCACCGGTACGCCTCTCGCCGACCCCGGACTCGCGCTGCTCCGAGCTCCCGCCTCCTCGACTGACTGCTCGAACTGCCCGACTCCCGCTGGCCTTTATAGGCCTCTCGCCGACCCCGGACTCGCGCTGCTCCGAGCTCCCGCCTCCTCGACTGACTGCTCCGAGCTCCCGCTGGCCTTTATAGGCCTCTCGCCGACCCCGGACTCGCGCTGCTCCGAGCTCCCGCCTCCTCGACTGACTGCTCCGAGCTCCCGCTGGCCTTAGAGAATGCTGGAAATCTCAGCGGGTCAGGCAACATCTGTGGAAAGAAAACAAAGTTAACTTTTCAGGTCGACGACCCTTCGTCAGAACTGCCTGACTCCCAGCCACAGTTACAGCGAGAGTCCAGGCGGAACTCACACAGAGACTTCAGGCTCCTACCCACACCAGGAAATTCTATTAAAGGAACATCTTTAATTATGCAAATCAATAAACATTGAATCTAGACCTCAGTCGGAGTATTGTGGCCAATTCCTGGGAGCGTACTTTAGGAATATTGTCAACAACAACAGCAACTTGTATTTATATAGCGCCTTTAACATAGTGAAATGTTGCGAGGCGCTTCACAGGAGTGTTGTGAGATTTTAAAAATTGTCAGAGGGGCAGTACTGAGGGAGCACTGCACTGTCGGAGGGGCAGTACTGAGGGAGCACTGCACTGTCGAAGGGGCAGTACTGAGGGAGCGCCCCACAGTCAGAGGGGCAGTACTGAGGGAGCACCGCACTGTCGGAAGGGCAGTACTGAGGGAGCGCACCACTGTCAGAGGGGCAGTACTGAGGGAGCGCCGCACTGTCAGAGGGGCAGTACTGAGGGAGCGCCGCACTGTCGGAGGGGCAGTACTGAGGGAGTGCCCCACAGTTGGAGGGGTAGTACTGAGGGAGCGCCGCACTGTCAGAAGTGCTGTTTTTGGATGAGACATTAAACCGAGGCCCTGTCAGCTCTCAGGTGGATGTACAAGATCCCATGGCACAATTTTGAAGAAGAGTAGGGGAGTTATCCCCGGTGTCCTGGTTAATATTTATCCCTCAATCAACATAACAAAAAACAGATTATCTGGTCAGTATCACATTGCTGTTTGTGGGAGCTTGCTGTGCGCAAATTTGCTGCCACATTTCCTACAATACAACAGTGACTACACTTCAAAAAAGTATTTCATTGGCTGTAAAGCGCTTTGGGACATTCTGCGGTTATGAAAGGCGCTATAGAAATGCATATTCATTCTTTACCGTCCTGCCAACTTGATTACAGTCTTCTGTTATCCATCCATGACCACGTCCCTCTCCCTATCTCTGTACCTCCTCCAGCCCTACAACCCTCCCTATCTCTGTACCTCTTCCAGCCCTACAACCCTCCCTATCTCTGTAACGTCCTCCAGCCCTACAACTCTCCCTATCTCTGTAACTGTTATATATGTAAACCTGTAAATACTTTGGTTACCACCAGAGGGCCCATCCCCTGGAGTCCCAAGGGATCCCACAATCCCTTGGGATCACCTGTACTTAAGGAGGCCTCACAGGCTGGAGAGGCACTCTGGAGACCTGTAATAAAAGATTAAGGTCACACTTTACTTTGAGCTCACTGTATCTGGTCAGAGTCTTTATTCATGCATAATAACTGGTGACGAGATACAGATGATGAACCCAACGATGCAGAGAACTGTGGGCATCCAGGAGAAATTTTCGGAGGGAGATGATTGGGAAGTCTTCGTGGAGCGACTCGACAAATACTTCGTGGCCAACGAGCTGGAAGGAGAAGCGAACGCTGCCAAACGAAGGGCAAATCTCCTCACCGTTTGCGGGGCACCAATGTATGACCTCAAGAAAAACCTGCTTGCTCCAGCGAAACCCACAGAGAAGTTGTGCACACTGGTCTGGGAGCATCTGAACCCAAAGGAAAGCGTTCTGATGGCGAGGTACCGGTTCTACACATGCAAAAGGTCTGAAGGCTAGGAAGTGGCGAGCTATGTTGCCGAGCTAAGGCGCCTTGCAGGACATTGCCAATTTGAAGGACATTTGGAGCACATGCTCAGGGACTTCTTTGTACTTAGCTTTGGCCATGAAGTGATATTTCGTTAACTTTTGACTGTAGAGACCCCAACCTTGAGTAAAGCCATAGCGATAGCCTAGGTGTTCATTGCCACCAGTGACAAAACAAAGCAAATCGCTCAGAGCACGAATGCTGCTACAAGTACTGTGAACAAAGTAATGTTGCTTTCGAATCGCAACGTACAGGGCAGGCCTCACAAGCTTGCAGCTGCACGTCTGCAGATGTCTCAGAGTCCACCATCAAGGGTGATGAATGCTAGGCCATCAACACCTTGTTGGCGCTGCGGGGGTGATCATCGTTTCCATTCATACCGCTTCAAAGGATAAATTTGCAAGGGCTGTGGAACAATGGGACATCTCCAATGTATGTGCAGACGAGCTGCAAATCCTGCTAATCCTGCAAGCCACCATGTTGTGGAGGAGGACAGATCAACGGTGGATCATGACGAACCAGAGCCTCGTACCGAGGAGGCAGAGGTATACAGGGTGCACACATTTACCACAAAATGTCCCCTGATAATGCTGAAGGTTGAATTAAATGGACTCCCGGTGTCAATGGAGCTGGACACGGGTGCGAGCCAGTTCATTATGAGCAAAAAGACTTTCGACAAATTGTGGTGCAGCAAGGCCTCAAGGTCAGTCCTGACTCCCATTCACACTTAACTGAGACCATATACAAAAGAACTGATTCCCGTATTCGGCACTGCTACTGTAAAGGTCTCCTACGAAAGAGTGGTGCAAAAGTTACCTCTCCAGGTTGTACTGGGCGATGGTCCCACGCTGCTCGGCAGGAGCTGGCTGGGAAAGATACGCTGGAACTGGAACGACGTCCGAGCGCTCTCGTCCGTCGACGAAACTTTGTGTGTCCAGGTCTTAAACAAGTTCTCCTCGCTGTTCGAACCAGGCATCGGGAAGTTCCAAGGAGCAAAAGTGCAGATCCACCTAATTCTGGGGGCGCGACACATCCATCACAAGGCGAAAGCTGTACCGTACATGATGAGAGAGAGGGTGGAGATCGAGCTGGACTGGCTGCAACAAGAGGGCATCATACCTTGTGTAACCACCAAAGGGCCCATCCCCTGGAGTCCTAAGGGATCCCACAATCCCTTGGGAGCACCTGAACTTAAGGAGGCCTCACAGGCTGGAGAGGCACTCTGGAGACCTGCAATAAAAGACGAAGATCACACTTTACTTTGAGCTCACAGTATCTGGTCAGACTCTTTATTCATACATATCAGTAACCTCCTCCAGCCCTACAACCCTCCGAGATCCCTGCGTTCCTCTAATTCTGGCCTCTTGCGCATCCCTGATTTCCAACGCCCCACCATTGGCGGCCGTGCTGTCTGAACCCTAAGCTCTAGAATTCCCTTCCATTGACTCTGGATTAGTTCCTATGGAGTGGAGGGTAGCCAATGTAACCCCACTTTTTAAAAAAGGAGGGAGAGAGAAAACAGGGAATTATAGACCGGTCAGCCTGACATCGGTAGTGGGTAAAATGATGGAATCAATTATTAAGGATGTCATAGCAGTGCATTTGGAAAGAGGTGACATGATAGGTCCAAGTCAGCATGGATTTGTGAAAGGGAAATCATGCTTGACAAATCTTCTGGAATTTTTTGAGGATGTTTCCAGTAGAGTGGATAAGGGAGAACCAGTTGATGTGGTATATTTGGACTTTCAGAAGGCGTTCGACAAGGTCCCACACAAGAGATTGATGTGCAAAGTTAGAGCACATGGGATTGGGGGTAGTGTACTGACATGGATTGAGAACTGGTTGTCAGACAGGAAGCAAAGAGTAGGAGTAAATGGGTACTTTTCAGAATGGCAGGCAGTGACTAGTGGGGTACCGCAAGGTTCTGTGCTGGGGCCCCAGCTGTTTACACTGTACATTAATGATTTAGATGAGGGGATTAAATGTAGTATCTCCAAATTTGCGGATGACACTAAGTTGGGTGGCAGTGTGAGCTGCGAGGAGGATGCTGTGAGGCTGCAGAGCGACTTGGATAGGTTAGGTGAGTGGGCAAATGCATGGCAGATGAAGTATAATGTGGATAAATGTGAGGTTATCCACTTTGGTGGTAAAAACAGAGAGACAGACTATTATCTGAATGGTGACAGATTAGGAAAAGGGGAGGTGCAAAGAGACCTGGGTGTCATGGTACATCAGTCATTGAAGGTTGGCATGCAGGTGCAGCAGGCGGTTAAGAAAGCAAATGGCATGTTGGCCTTCATAGCAAAGGGATTTGAGTACAGGGGCAGGGAGGTGTTGCTACAGTTGTACAGGGCATTGGTGAGGCCACACCTGGAGTATTGTGTACAGTTTTGGTCTCCTAACCTGAGGAAGGACATTCTTGCTATTGAGGGAGTGCAGCGAAGGTTCACCAGACTGATTCCCGGGATGGCGGGACTGACCTATCAAGAAAGACTGGATCAACTGGGCTTGTATTTACTGGAGTTCAGAAGAATGAGAGGGGACCTCATAGAAACATATAAAATTCTGACGGGGTTAGACAGGTTAGATGCAGGAAGAATGTTCCCAATGTTGGGGAAGTCCAGAACCAGGGGTCACAGTCTAAGGATAAGGGGTAAGCCATTTAGGACCGAGATGCGGAGGAACTTCTTCACCCAGAGAGTGGTGAACCTGTGGAATTCTCTACCACAGAAAGTTGTTGAGGCCAATTCACTAAATATATTCAAAAAGGAGTTAGATGAGGTCCTTACTGCTAGGGGGATCAAGGGGTATGGCGAGAAAGCAGGAATGGGGTACTGAAGTTGAATGTTCAGCCATGAACTCATTGAATGGCGGTGCAGGCTAGAAGGGCCGAATGGCCTACTCCTGCACCTATTTTCTATGTTTCTATGTTTCTATGTAAACCTCTCCAGCTCCCTACAACTGTCCCATTTCTTTGGGCCGCAGGTGCTGGTAATGTTTCTGCTGTTGTCATTTACCACTCCTCCAGACCCATATTTTGATTCTTTACTTGTTCCATTACATGGTACATAGTGGGTGAAATTGGCACCAGGCACTAATGAAAAATTAGCACCAGGCATTAATGATTTCAAACTTTAAAAACATTCGGCATTTGTGCTCCAAGAAGGTCGGTGGAGCGGCTAAAGCAGGCGTTCCTCTTCCTTCCTGGAGGGCAATGGGCAGCACGCGGGGCGGAGAGTGGAGCGCTGCACACTGGGCCATGCAGCACTGCCGCGTTCAACGGCTCCTTCCCTCCCTTAAAGGGACGAGCCATCACTGCAGGCTCTGCAACATAAGAATTTACCTTCTCCACCACGGCAGCCGCGATCCCGCCCGATCAGCCCGCCACTCAAGGTGATCGCGCTGATCGATGGCGGGCAGGTACCCGCGGAAAAAAGCTGGAAGAGGGAAGGCCACCTCACCGTTAAGCATCGCCCCCCAGTAACGCCCGGCTGCCCGATGCAAGCCTCCGGCAGCTGTCGGTGTTTCCGCCTGGCAATGCTGCAGGGGACGGAGGGCAATTTCGGATCCCGGGGCACTAAACAGGGCGATGTGCGCGGCGATGACGTCACGATCTCCGAGCGAAGGAGATCGAGGCGCAACGCCGTACCGCCGCCGCAAAATGCCCACCGAATATGGTATGAGTTGATGATCTTACCCTGTTAGCGGCCCCCTAGAGGTGCTAATGGAAGGTGCAAACAAGCCCAATTTCTCCCCCGACAGTATTGCACAGTATTTACAGCACAGATACAACAGTGGATTTATTAGTGACTTTTGAATTTAGTTCCCTAGTTTTGGTCCCCCCACAAGTGGAAACAACTTCTCTACATCTACCGCATTGAATACTTTCATAATCCTCTATCAGAACACCCCTCGGTCTTCTGTTTCCTAGTAGCTACAACCTCTCAGTTCTTGTTATCATCCTTGTAAATATTTTATGCGCCTTCTCCAGGGCCTCTATATCCATTTTGTAATATGGAGATCCGAACTAAGAACATAAGAACAGAAGAATTAGGAGCAGGAATCGGCCATTCGGCCTCTCGAGCCTGCTGCACCATTCAATAAGAACATGGCTGGGCACCTTACCTGGGCACAGCACTCCAATTGTGTTCTAACCAAGGTTCTATACAAGTTTAACAGAACTAATTTAATCTCTCCTGCTATCCACCCGATCACAGACCTTCCCTTTTTTTATTTCTTCCCCTCCCCCTTTCCCTGTCTCAATACTTACTGAAAACTATTAACTCTCTCACATTTTCCAGTTCTGACGAGAGATCAGCAACCGCACATGTGATGCTGCCTGATCTGCTGAGTATTTCCAACATTTTCTGTTTTCATTTCAGATTTCTAGCATCATCAATATTTTTCTGTTCTAACCTTCCAGAAATATTAGGGGACCGAGGATCTAGCGAGAAGGAGGAACTGAAGGAAATCCTTATTAGTCAGGAAATTGTGTTAGGGAAATTAATGGGATTGAAGGCCGATAAATCCCCAGGCCTGAAAGTCTGTATCCCAGACTACTTAAGGAAGTGGCCCTAGAAATAGTGGATGCAGTAGTGGTCATTTTCCAACATTCTATAGACTCTGGATCCATTCCTATTGATTGGAGGGTAGCTAATATAACCCCACTTTTTAAAAAAGGAGGGTGAGAGAAAACAGGGAATTATAGACTGGTTAGCCTGACATTGGTAGCGGGGAAAATGTTGGAATCAATTATTAAAGATGTAATAGCAGCGCATTTGGAAAGCAGTGACAGGATCGGTCCAAGTCAGCATGGATTTATGAAAGGGAAATCATGCTTGACAAACCTTCTAGAATTATTTGAGGATGTAACTAATAGAGTGGACAAGGGAGAACCAGTGGATGTAGTGTATTTGGACTTTCAAAAGGCTTTTGACAAGGTCCCACACAAGAGATTGGTGTGCAAAATTAAAGCACATGGTATTGGGGGCAATGTATTGACATGGATAGAGAACTGGTTGGCAGACAGGAAGCAAAGAGTCGGAATAAACGAGTCCTTTTCATAATATCAGGCAGTGACTAGTTGGGTACCGCAAGGTTCAGTGCTGGGACCCCAGCTATTTACAATATACATTAATGATTTAGACAAAGGAATTGACTGTAATATCTCCAAGTTTGCAGATGACACTAAGCTGGGTGGCAGTGTGAACTGTGAGGAGGATGCTAAGAGGCTGCAGAGTGACTTGGACAGGTTAGGTAAGTGGGCAAATGCATGGCAGATGCAATACAATGTGGATAAATGTGAGGCTATCCACTTTGGTGGCAAAAACAGGAAGGCAGAATATTATCTGAATGGTGACAGATTAGGAAAAGGGAAGGTGCAACGAGACCTGGGTGTCATGGTACATCAGTCATTGAAAGTTGGTATGCAGGTACAGCAGGCGGAGAAGAAGGCAAATGGCACGTTGGCCTTCATAGCGAGAGGATTTGAGTATAGGAGCAGTGAGGTCTTACTGCAGTTGGACAGGGCCTTGGTGAGGCCACACATTGAATATTGTGCACAGTTTTGGTCTCCTAATCTGAGGAAGGACATTCTTCCTATTGAGGGAGTGCAGTGAAGGTTCACCAGACTGATTCCCGGGATGGCAAGACTGACATATGAAGAAAGACTGGATCAACTAGGCTTATAGTCACTGGAATTTAGAAGAATGAGAGGGGATCTCATAGAAACATATAAAATTCTGACGGGATTGGCAAGTTAGATGCAGGAAGAATGTTCCCGATGTTGGGGAAGTCCAGAACCAGGGGTCACAGTCTAAGGATAAGTGGTAAGCCATTTAGGACCGAGATGAGGAGAAACTTCTTCACTCAGAGAATTGTGAACCTGTGGAATTCTCTACCACAGAAAGTTGTTGAGACCAGTTCATTAGATATATTCAAAAGGGAGTTAGATGTGGCCCTTAAGGCTAAAGGGATCAAGGGGTATGGAGAGAAAGCAGGAATGGGGTACTGAAGTTGCATGTTCAGCCATGATCATATTGAATGGTGGTGCAGGCTCGAAAGGTCGAATGTTCTACTCCTGCACCTATGTTTCTATGTTTCTCCATCTCTCCGCCTCTCCCTCCTTTAAGTTGCTTATTAAAACCCACCTCTTTGACCAAGCTTTTGGCTACCTGTCCTAATTTCTTATTTGTCTCGGTGTCAAATATTTTTTCTGAAAGCGCTCCTGTGAAGCAGCTTGGGACGGTTTTGCTACGTTAAAGGTGTTAACCTACGTCTGCCCTCTCGGGTGGTCATAAAAGATCCCACGGCACTATTTCGAAGAAGAGCAGGGGAGTTATCCCTGGTGCCCTGGCCAATATTTATTCCTCAATCAACATAACAAAAACAGATTATCTGGTCATCATCACATTGATGTTTGTGGGAGCTTGCTGTGCACAAATTGGGTGCCATGTTTCCCACATTACAACAGTGACTACATTTCAAAAGTACTTCATTGGCTGTAAAACGTTTTGGGACATCCAGTGGTCGTGAAAGGCGCTATATAAATGCAAGCCTTACTTTCTTACTTTCTTTCTTTCTTTCTTTCTTTCTTTGTTTCTGGAGCGGGCAGGGAAGTGGACCTGAGTCCATGATCAGATCAGCCATGATCGTATTGAATGGTGAAGCAGGCTCAAGGGGCCGTATGGCCTACTCCTGCTCCTATTTCTTATGTTCTTATGTTTATGTAAATACAATTTGCTGTTGCTATCCCCACAAACTTTCATAGGCATCTTAAGCCCTGCCATTTCACAGTTGAGTGTATTATCTGTTCTTTGCATTCATTCAGTGGAAATCTCCTTCTAAAGCCTTTCAGAATTGAGACTAAGTGCATAACAGGACAGGACAGACGTGGGAGATCTCGGCTATAATTGATAGCGTGTTTCTACTTGATTTGCTGAAGTGGGCTCGGGGCTGCTGCAGTCAGCTGCTGCTCACTAGTCTGCTCGCCTGCCAAGCAACTGTGGCTGCATCCCAGAGCCATGCATTGTACGTGAAGCACCTTCAGGATGGCCCTGAGAGATGTCATCAGCTGCTACCGAAATGCACGTTATTTCTGTTACTGTAGCCAGCAGCTGCCTAGTTTCAAAGCACTTTATCAGAGTGGTGGTGTGAGAGGGGTGGGGATGGGATTTTGGAGGATATGTGGCACAGAAACAGGACATTCGGCATTTATGTTCCAATCAAAGCTCCTCCCGCCTTTCCTCATCTAAATCTATCAGCGTAACCCTCTATTCCCTTCTTCCTCATATGCTTGTCCAGTCTTCCCTTAAATGCATCGATACTATTCACTTCAACCACTCCCTGTGGTAGTGAGTTCCACATTCTCACCACTCTCTGGGTAAAGAGGTTTCTCCGGAATTCCCTATTGGATTTCTTGCTGACTATCTTATATTGACGGCCTCTAGTTATGCTCTTCCCCACAAGTGGAAACATTCTCTCTGTATCCACTATATCAAAGCCTTTCATAATTGTAAAGACCTGTTTTAAGTCACCCCTATAATGCAATGAGCAGGAGGGGGAGAAGAGGAGACGAGGAGTTTTGCAGAGTATTGCTGTTCAGGCACCTGCTGCTGTTGTTTCAGACTGTTGGTGCTGCAGTGTATTAAAAAAAGAAAGATTTGCATTTATATGATAACATAAGAATTAGGAGCAGGAGTCGGCCATTTGGCCCCTTGAGCCTGCTCCACCATTCAATAAGATCATGGCTGATCTTCGACCTCAATTCCACCTTCCTGCACTATCCCCACATCCCTTGATTCACTTAGTTCGCAAAAGATTATTGACCTCTTGAATATACTCAACGACTGAGCCTTCACAGCCTTCTGGGGTAGAGAATTCCAAAGATTCACCACCCTCTGAGTGAAGAAATGTCTCCTCATCTCAGTCCTAAATGGCCGACCCATTATTCTGAGACTGTGACTCCTAGTTCTAGACCCGCTAGCCATGGAAAATATTTTCTCTGCATTAACCATGTCATACCATGCAAGAATTTTATACATTTCAATTAGATCACCTCTCATTCTTCTAAACACTAGGGCATATAGACTACTCACTGTCTCCTCATAAGGCAACCCCAAAACATCCCAAAGCACTTTACAGCCAATTAAGTACCTTTTGGAGTGTAGTCACTGTTGTAACGTAAGAAACGTGGCAGCCAATTTGCGCACAGCAAGTTCCCATAAACAGCAATGTGATAATGACCAGATCAGCTGTTTTTGTGATGTTGATTGAGGGATAAATATTGGCCCCAGAACACCGGAGATAACTCCCCTGCTCTTCTTCAAAATAGTGCCGTGGGATCTTTTACATCCACCTGAGAGAGCAGATGGGGGTCTCGGTTTAGCGCCTCTTTTGAAAGATGGCACCTCTGTCAGTGCGGCACTCCCTCAGCACTGCACTAGAATGTCAGCCTAGAATTACGTACTCGCGTCCCTGGAGTGGGACTTGAACCCACAACCTTCTGACTCAGAGGTGAAAGTGGTGCCCACTGAGCCACGGCTGACCGGATGGATTGATGTTGTTGCAACCACTCTCCAGCTGGAGATGTCCTTGACCCCCCCTTGAACCCGGCCCATGGCCCTACATAGCCTCTGAGTGCTCCTGGCCCATCCCTGGAATCTCAGGCAACTCTGACTTATTTGCAATTGTATTTCTTACTCACGGGTTTGACCTGTTTGAATTTTGTGGGCCTAAAGGTTCGGAAGGGGCAGACTTTAGCATTCTTGTCTCATTGGGGCATAAACCCAACGAACTGCTGGATAGATCTCTTTTGGTTCCGATCTCTGTGTTTCTCTAAAAAAGAGAAGGGTGACCTGATTGAGGTCTTTAAGATCACGAAGGGGTTTGATAGGGTAAACGTAGAGAAGCTGTTTCCACTTGTGGGGGAGTACAAAACTAGGGGCCATAAATCTAAGATAGTGACTAATAAATCCAATGGGGAATTCAGGAGAAACTTCTTTACCCAGAGAGTGGTGAGAATGTGGAACTTGCCACCACAGGGTGTGGTTAGAGGTGAATAGGGCTGTGGATGCTGAGTCATTGAGTATATTTGAGGCTGAGAGCGATAGGGCAATCGAGGGATTATTGAGATCGGGCGAGTAAGTGGACTGGAAGTCAAAGATCAGCCATGATCTTATTGAATGGTGGAGGAGGCTCGAGGGACCATATGGCCTACTCCTGCTCCTAATTCTTACGTGCTATGTAATTATGCATTTAAGGGGAAGCTAGATAAACACACGAGAGAGAAAGGAATCGAACGTTAATGCTGATGTGGTGAGATGAAGAGGGGTGAGAGCTCGTGTGCAGCATTAACACCGGCACAGAGCAGTTGGGCCAAATAGCCAGTTTCTGTGCTGTACATTCGGTGTGAAAAAACCGTAAATCAGACCCCTGAGATCTGTTAGTATTAATAACTTGAGAGAGATAAAAATTAATGCAAACAGGGATGTAAACTTTACTCATGACCTCCTCAAGCTCCATGGAACACATCTATAGGGCCCGTGAGGTCGAAAGCTTCGAAAGAGAAACTATATCCTCTGGTGGGGGAAGTCCAGAACAAGGGGGCGTGACCTTGAAATTAGAGCCAGGCCGTTCAGGGGTGATGTCAGGAAGCACTTCTTCACACAAAGGGCAGTGGGAATCTGGAACTCTCTCCCCCAAAATGCTGTTGAGGCTGAGGGGGTGTGGGGGTTCAACTGAAAGTTTCAAAACTGAGATTGACAGGTTTTTGTTGGGTAAGTGTATTAAAGGTTACAGAACCAAGGTGGGTAGATGGAGTTAGGATACAGATCAGTCATGATTTAATGAATGGCGGATAGGCTCGAGGGGCTGAATGGCCTCCTCCTGTGTTCGTATGGGGAAGAAGGGAATAGAGGGTTTTTTGCTGATAGAGTTAGATGAGGAAAGACGGGAGGAGGCTCCAGTGGAACATAAACACCGGCATGGACTGGTCGGGCCGAATGGCCTGTTACCGTGCCGTATATCCTAGTTAATCCTATGTTGCTATGGCACCCTACACTAAGCCACTGCAGTTAAATGCTGCAGCACTTTGCTGCAGTAGAACTCAGTGACGAATCAATGCCTTCACCTTTGGCTCTGGATTACTCTCACACTGGCAACAGGCTCAGAGTTATTCCAATAATTAGCGTTGAGGGATGTGGAGCTGCCGACGCCAGCTTTTACAGGAAGCTTTGTTTCAGTTGTATCTAGTTGGCAGTGAAAGATTTGGTTTCTTTGTCTGGAGTGGACGCAACAACAACAGCAACAACTTGACTTCAGGGGAGGTTAGGGCCGGTGACCTGAAGCTTGGTCAAATAGATAGGGTTTAAGCTACGTCTTAAAGGAGGAAAGAGAGGGAGAGATGTTTAAAGAAAGAAAGACTTGCATTTATATAGCGCCTTTAACAAACACCGGATATCTCAAAGCGCTTTACAGCTAATGAAGTACTTTGGAGTGCAGTCACTGTTGTAATGTGGGAAACGCAGCCGCCAATTTGCGCACAGCAAGCTGCCTCACCAGTAATGTGATAATGACCAGATAATCTGTTTTTTTCAAAAGCAAAATACTGCGGATGCTGGAATCTGGAATAAAAACAAAAAATGCTGGAAATCTCAACGGGTCAGGCAGCATCTGTGGAGCGAGAAACAAAGTTAACGTTTCAGGTCGACCCTTCGTTAACTCTGTTTCTCTCTCCACAGATGTTGCCTGACACGCTGAGATTTCCGGCATTTTCTGTTTTTTTTATCATCTGTTCTTTTGTTATGTTGATTGAGGGATAAATATTGGTCAGGACACCGGGGATAACTCCCCTGCTCTTCTTCGAAATAGTGCCATGGGATCTTTTACATCTACTTGAAAGAGCAGATGGGGCCTCGGTTTATCATCTCATCTGAAAGACGGCACCTCCGACAGTGTGGCACTCTCTCAGCACTGCACTGGGAGTGTCAGCCTAGATTTTTTGTGCTCAAGTCCCTGGAGTGGGGACTTAAACCCATGGCCTTCTGACTCAAGAGGCGAGTGTGCTACCCACTGAGCCACGGCTGACACAACTGTGTTTAGGGGGAGAATTCCAGAGCTTAGGGCCCAGGCAGCTGAAGGCATGGCCACCGATGGTGGAACGATTAAAATCGGGGATGCTCAAGAGGCCAGAATCAGAGGAGCGCAGACATCTCGGAGGGTTGTGGGGCTGGAGGAGATTACAGAGATGGGGGGGTGAGGCTGTCATGTATCTTACATGGCTAATGTTGGTACTATATCAAGGTGTGCCACCAGAGGGCACAGCAGTGGGAGACTCATAGGTTACCTGTACAGGTGTGCCTGGCCTAGTATAAAAGGCAGGCCACCAGGTGTGAGCCTCACTCTGGAGTTAACTAATAAAGGACTAAGGTCACTACAGTTCAAGTACAACACACTGCCTCGTGCAGTCATTGTTAGAGCATCTAAGGACACAACTGGTGACGAGAATTCGAACTTTCACACGAAAATGACTACCCTTGGTACGATGCAGCAGTTCGCCGATGGTGATGATTAGGACGCCTTTGTGGAGAGGCTAGAACACTTTTTCACAGCAAACGACCTGGCAGGAGATGACCCGGCCACACTGGCTGTTAAGCGCATCGCTATTCTACTGACCAGTTGCAGGCCCACCGTCTATGGCCTCATCAGGGACTTGCTGGAACCAGCGAAGACAACGACCAAATCATACAAGGAGCTCGTAACCCTGATCCAGGAGCAACTCAAGCCCAAGGAGAGCATCCTCATAGACAGACACCGGTTCTACACCCACCGACGGCCCGAAGGCCAGGAAGTTGCGAAGTACGCCGCAGACCTCAGGAGGCTGGCGGCACCGTGCGAGTTCAGCACCCACCTCAACGAAGCGCTGCGGGACATTTTTGTCATTGGAATTGGCCATGAGGGCCTCCTTCATAAGCTACTGTCGGCGGAAACCACAGTCACACTGCAGAAGGCCATCTCTGTGAGCCAGTCATTCATGTCCTCGACCTGAGGCTCTAGGCAGATGTCTCACTCTCAGGACTCAAACCCTACAGGTACTGTGCAGAGAGGCGCTGTTCAGGAGCTGGACTGTAGAGCATGCATCCTCTGAGGGAAGAGAAAACAGGTCCCCCGAGTCCCTTAACTCAGAGTCCGCTGAGGGGGGCTAATCGAGTAGCACCATGCTGGCGTTGTGGAGACAATCACAGGGCTCACCAGTGCCACTTTAAAGACAATGATTGCAAAGGCTGCAGCACAAAGGGCCACCTCCAGCGAATGTGTAAGAGAAATAGGACTCACTGTGTTGATGAGGAGTCTGCAGATGGCCATGAATCCAGCGTGGATTATGAATTGATAGACAGAGAGGCAGTCCAACCCCATGGGGAGGTACATAGCATGTTTCTCTACACCACCTAGTGTTCCCCGCTGAAGATGGAAGTCGAGATACAGGGAAGTCCAGTCTTCATGGAATTGGACACGGGGGTGAGCCAGTCAGTAATGAATCAAGGAGCCTTTGAGAGGCTATGGGACAATCCAGCTGAACGACCCGTGTTGGCCCCGGTTCAGGCAAAGTTGCGCACCTACACCAATGAAATCATCCCAGTCGTTGGTAGTGTGAATGTAAAGGTACTCCATGATGGCGCGGTACACAAGTTACCTCCGTGGATTGTTCCAGGTGATGGACCAACGCTGCTCGGCAGAAGGTGGATGGAGAAGATCCATTGGAAGTGGGAAGACTTCACCCCTCCAGCGATCGAAGCCCTCTGCACTCAGAGGCAAAGCAAGCCTTCACCTGAGAGTGGACCTGGCCCCGGAGAGCAGACCAGCACGGCACCCGAGACACAGACGGCCCAGCACGACTGCGTGGAGATGATCCAGCTGAGACGACCCGAACGTACCTTCCAGGCTCCAGTGGCAGGACTCCGGAGGAAGAAAATCGGATCCAGCAGCGACTTCCCAACTGTGTAGGCAGAACCCGGGGAGAAGAGGAGCACCGCAGTCGACATCATGGACGAAGCAAAGATGGCGCCCGAACCACGAGGCGATGCGCTGAAGACAAAGATGGCCGCAGCCAGACCACGAGGTGCAGCGCTGATGGAGCAACACGTGGCACCAAACAGAGAAGCGGATTGGGGTAAAGCAAGCAAGGCTCTCTTAAAGTAGGCCTGCAACCCACTACAATTAAAGGGACAATTCCACACAATTAAGCAATGTAACAGTAATTGTAAGTTAGGGACAAAAGGTGTAATGGATTATGTAAAGCGTGTAACTGATAATCAGAATTGTATACATGCAACCAGTGAGGAAAAGTCGCGCGATTATGTACAATGTGTAATTGATGATCTGAACTGTGCATATGCAACCAGTGAGGAAAAGTTGCGCGATCGTGATCGGACCCCAAGAGTGTCCATCATAAGTAAGGAAAAGCTGTGTGATGCAGGATTCCCACTGGAGGATGCCAATGCAGCGGGCAGTCACCCATCGGGTGCACACAGGTCCAGCGAGCTGCCCAATGCGGTAGCCTGCGTCTCGGGGACCAGAGTCAGGCGCCACGAAGTGTGGCCACAAGCAGCCAACACACACGGGCTGCGAGACAAGCGACCTCAGCAGGGCAAAGGCACCGGTGGTGATACCATGCCCTGGATCGGCTCCATCTCTCAGGCAATCGATGGCACCAACGGCCACGAGCCTGAAGGAGCAGACTGCACCAGGCCTTACCCCTAGATGTAGGGTCACCCTCCACTGTTCCCCCAGAGGAAACAAGCACCAGCCAGGATTCCAAACCAAGCGACGCTCAGGCCAGCGAGTCAGCAGTTCCCTCTGCACTGCTCAATGACAGCTCCTCAGGGAGCAGCTGGGACCCAGGGTGCAAAGAAAAGATGGGGGTGGGGGGGGGGGGGCGCGGGTCACAGATGTTCGTGAACCTGCCTACCACTAGGGACCATGGCAACAGCCCCGAGAGCAGGCTATGCCAGCCAATCAGCTTCCCACTGCCAGCACCGGGCACTGAACCACCACCGGACTCCAGGGACACCATCCAGCAGCTCTGGAACTAGCTGTCCATACGCACCGGTCACCGCATCGACAAGGCATCTAACGCTCTTGTCGCACCACGGAATCACACAAAAAAAAAACAAAGAAATGCAAAACCCACTCACCTGAACTTGTAGGTACATGAATGCAAGAAGCCTCCATCACACCAACGTGGGAAGGGGCGTGGAGAATGGAGTGGTCAGGAACACACACACACAAACAACAACCACTAGCACAGTATGGCACCAACTACCCACCCAAAGTTGAGCCGGGGCACTAGAGGTCCATCAGACAGAACCCATATAGAGCTAAGCCCAGAGTATAGTTAATGCAGAGGCAATTTGCACTGAGGGCTCCGGGGGGAGTGATGTCATGTATTCTACATGGCTACTGCTGGTACGATATCAAAGTGTGCCACCAGAAGGCACAGCAGTGGGAGACTCCTAGGTTACCTGTACAGGTGTGCCTGGCCTAGTATAAAAGGCAGGCCACCAGGTGTGATCCTCACTCTGGAGTTAACCAATAAAGGACTAAAGTCACTACAGTTCAAGTACAACACACTGCCTCGTGGCGTCATTGTTAGAGCATCTAAGGACACAACAGAGACCATGAAGGAATTTGAACACAAAGGTAAGAATTATAAAATTAAGACACTGCTGGACTGGGAGCCAATGTAGGTCAACGAGCACAGAGGGTGATGGGTGAGCGGGACTGGGTGTGAGTTAAGACACGGTCAGCGAGCACAGGGGGTGAACGGGACTGGGTGCGAGTTAGGACACGGGGCAGTGAGCACAGCGGGTGATGGGTGAGCTGAACTGAGTGCGAGTTAAATAAGGGCAGCAGAGTTTTGGATGAGCTCACATTTACTGAGTCAAGGAGAAGAGAGCAATTCCTGCATTTGAGCAAAATACAGCAACATTTAAAGGGAGGTGGAGGCAGATTGGATCGTAACTTTCAAAAGGGAATGGGAAAAATACTTGAAATGGTAAAATTTGCAGGGCTACGGGGGAAGAGCGGGCGGCAGGGGGGTGGGGGGAGTGGGACTAATTGGACAGCTCGTTCAAAGAGCCGGCACAGGCATGATGGGCCAAATTGCCTCCTTCTATGCTGTAAAATTCTATGTGGGCGAGTTCCCAGCCTGGGAGTGCAGGCTTGTTAGAAGGGGGCTGAAATTGCTCCTTTTGTGAAAGTCTCTGGAGCGGCGGGGAATGGCGCCAAGTTTCTGTGGAATGGCCGTCGTTTGCGTAATTGCCCTCATGGGTTTTTCCGTCAGCGACCATACCCGACCCACTCCCCTCCCGCCTTCCGCCCGTTCCCCCTCCCCCTTCCGCCCGTACCCCCTCCCCCTCTTCCGCCCGTTCCCCCTCCCCCCCTTCAACCCCGTTCCCTCTCCCCCCCTTCTGCCCGCTCCCCCTCCCCGCTTCCGCCCATTCCCCCTCCCCCTTCCACACGTTCCCCCTCCCCCCATTCCGCCCGGTTCCCCTCCCCCCGTTCCCCCTCCCCCCCTTCCGCCCGTTCCCCCTCCCCCCTTCAACCCCGTTCCCCGCTTCCGCCCGTTCCCCCTCCCCCTTCCACACGTTCCCCCTCCCCCCTTCCGCCCCGTTCCCCTCCCCCCGTTCCCCCTCCCCCCCTTCTGCCTGTTCCCCCTTCAACCCCGTTCCCCCTCCCCGCTTCCGCCCATTCCCCCTCCCCCTTCCGCCCATTCCCCCTCCCCCCTTCTGCCCCGTTCCCCCTCCCCTTCCGCCCGTTCCCCCTCCCCCTTCCACACGTTCCCCCTCCCCCCTTCCGCCCCGTTCCCCTCCCCCCGTTCCCCCTCCCCCCCTTCTGCCTGTTCCCCCTTCAACCCCGTTCCCCCTCCCCGCTTCCGCCCATTCCCCCTCCCCGCTTCCGCCCATTCCCCCTCCCCCTTCCGCCCATTCCCCCTCCCCCCTTCTGCCCCGTTCCCCCTCCCCTTCCGCCCGTTCCCCCTCCCCCTTCTGCCCCGTTCCCCCTCCCCCTTCTGCCCCGTTCCCCCTCCTGCCCTTCCACCCCGAGAACCCGCCCCGGTAGCGACATTCAGCTGAAAAGGTCTTGTGAACACATGACGGTGCCTACGTTGGGTTGTGTGTTGGTGCACAGTGCTTGCTCAAGACCGCCAGCGCTGTTTAAAGGTGTGTTGGGTTCAGCAGCATTTTTGCCGGCGACCTTTTCTCAGACTTTTTAAAGCCTTGCGAGCAGCCCTTGCTGACGGCGCCCTTGATTGACAGTGCTCCGGGCTCTGCCAGCTCCACAACAAGGAACCGTGACTGAGGAGGTTGGGCTTGGGAAGGAGATCAAAATGGGAGCAGGGTCTCGAAACAGCCATCTCCTCAGGAGCAACAGAGACCAAACTCAGTGGTCGGACCCTTTGAGAAGGCCAGGGAGCAGCGGCCTCCTTGTGAGCAATTGGTCAGCTGCTGAATTTCACGGTGCTGAGGCCCACACACCACTGCAAACAGCCCATGCAATACCACTCCGTTCCTTTTTACCGCCAAAAACGCTGAATTTCGCTCTAATCACCACCACTGCGGTGGTAATGATTGCATTCCTCTTGTGTCGGGCATGCGGACAATGGCCCGCCCAATGGAGCTGGTCGAGTGTGGTCAGTGCTTTGATGCTGGGGATGTTGGCCTGATCAAGAACACTGACCTTGGTGTGCCTGTTTCCAAATCAATCCATGGCCCTCATCCGTCCCTATCTCTGTAATCGTTTCCAGCCTCCGAGATACCTGTGCACCTCCAATACTGCCCTCTTGCCCATCGCTACACCATTGCCGGCTGTGCCTTCAGCTGCCTGGGTCCCAAGCTCTGGAATTCCCCCCCTAAACTTCTCTGCCTCTCTCTCCTTTAAGACGATTCTTGAAAACCTACCTCTTTGACCAAGCTGTTGATCTCCCATCCTAATATCTCCTTATGTGGCTCGGTGTCAAATTTTGTTTCATAGCCGCTCCTGTGAAAAAACTTGGGATGTTTTACTACATCAAAGGTGCTATATAAATGCAAGTTGTTGTTGATGTCACTGTGACTGAATCTGATCATTCAGAGTTCTCTTTGAAGAGATTAGGAGGGCATTGGTCAAAAATCTAAATAAATGCAAATGTTTTATTTGACAAAAGTTCAATGGCTAGTTCCAGAACATAAGAACATAAGAAATAGGAGCAGGAGTAGGCCATTTGGCCCCTCGAGCCTGCTCCACCATTTAACATGATCATGGCTGATCTGATCATGGACTCAGGTCCACTTCCCTGCCCGCTCCCCATAACCCCTTATTCCCTTATCGTTTAAGAAACTGTCTATCTCTGTCTTAAATATATTCAATGACCCAGCTTCCACAGCTCTCTGAGGCAGTGAATTCCACAGATTTACAACCTTCTGAGAGAAGAAATTCCTCCTCATCTCTCTTTTAAATAGGCGGCCCCTTATTCTAAGATCATGCCCTCTAGTTCTAGTCTCCCCTACCAGTGGAAGCATCCTCTCTGCATTCCCCTTGTCAAGCCCCCTCATAATCTTATACATTTCGATAAGATCACCTCTTATTCTTCTTGCCCTGAAGTCTTGCTGAAGCTATCAAACAACACAAGGGTGCACCGTCTGTTGTTTCTCTTTGAGACTTTTCTATTTGATTCTGTTTCTTTACTTGTTCCAGTGTTTTGTTGCTCTGAGGCTCTCTCTACACCTTCTAATGAAAGTGGAGTCATTTGATGTTTTTCTGAGAACATTCCTTGACACAGTCGACATGCAATACTTACCGTGCCTTGGGAAAGATCTTGCCCTTGTTACTTCACCATTTCAATTTTCTGACTTCTTCCGCTCCCCTTTCATTAGCTTAGAGTGCGATTGGGCAATGCGCTGGCCTGGCCTCATCAGCAAAACTGTGTACACAGGCAGCAGGCACATGGGAACATCGTCACCTCCACGTCTCTCTCCGAGTCACACGCACCATCCCGAATTGGCCATTCCTTCACCGTCGCTGGGTCAAAATCCTGGAATTCCCTCCCTAACAGCACTGTGGGAGTACCTTCACCACACGGACTGCAGCGGTTCAAGAAGGTAGCTCACCACCACCTTCTCAAGGGGCAATTAGGGATGGGCAATAAATGCCGGCCTTGCCAGTGACACCCACATCTCGAAGAATGAATTAAAAATAAATACAGTTGGACTGCCCAGACATTGCAGAGGGAGCAGTGAAGGGCCACAGATCAGACACTGTACTTTCACGTAGCCATCTGATCTATGACGAGAGTTTACAGGAACTCTCATTGTTTAGACTGGGAAAAAGAAGGCCAAGAGGGATATAGAAACATAGAAACATAGAAAATAGATGCAGGAGTAGGCCATTTGGCCCTTTGAGCCTGCACCACCATTCAATATGATCATGGCTGATCATGCAACTTCAGTATCCCATTCCTGCTTTCACTCCATACTCCTTGATCCCTTTAGCCGTAAGGGCCACATCTAACTCCCTGTTGAATATATCTAACGAACTGGCCTCAACAACTTTCTGTGGTAGAGAATTCCACAGGTTCACAATTCTCTGAGTGAAGAAGTTTCTCCTCATCTCGATCCTAAATGGCTTACCCCTTATCTGAGTGTTTGAAGACCAGGCCCTCAAATCTACCACCAAGCTCATGGTCTACAGGGCTGTAGTAATACCCGTCCTCCTGTATGGACGATGTATAGAAGGCACCTCAAATCGCTGGAGATATATCACCAACGATGTCTCTGCAAGATCCTGCAAATCCCCTGGGAGGACAGGCGCACTAACATCAGTGCCCTCGTCCAGGCTAACATCCCCAGTATTGAAGCACTGACCATACTCGATCAGCTTCGCTGGGCAGGCCACAGTTCGCATGCCAGATACGAGACTCCCTAAGCAAATGCTTTATGCGGAGCTCCTTCATGGTAAACGAGCCAAAGGTGGGCAGCGGAAACGTTACAAGGACAGCCTCAAAGCCTCCCTGGTAAAGTGCGACATCCCCACTGACACCTGGGAGACCCTGGCCGAAGACCGCCCGAGGTGGAGAAAGTGCACCTGGGAGGGCGTTGAGTTCTTCAAGTCTCAACGCAAAGAGCGTGAAGAGGTCAGGTGCAGACAGCGGAAGGAGCATGCGGCAAACTAGCCCCACCCACTGCTTCCCTTGACAAATGTCTGTCCCACCTGTGACAGGGTCTGTGGCTCTCGTATTGGACTGTTCAGCCACCAGATAACTCACTTTGAGGAAGCAAGTCTTCCTCAATTCCGAGGGACTGCCTATGATGAGTCTGTGACCCCTGGCTCTGAACTTCCCTAACATCGAGAACATTCTTCCTGCATCTAACCTGTCCAATCCCGTCCGAATTTTACGTGTTTCTATGAGATCCCCTCTCATTCTTCTAAATTCCAGTGAATATAAACCTAGTCGATCCAGTCTTTCTTCATATGTCAGTCCTGCCATCCCGGGAATCAGTCTGGTGAACCTTCGCTGCACTCCCTCAATAGCAAGAATGTCCTTCCTCAGATTAGGAGATCAAAACTGCACATAATACTCAAGGTATGGTCTCACCAAGGCCCTGTACAACTGCAGCAAGACCTCCCTGCTCCTATACTCAAATCCCCTCGCTGTGAAGGCCAACATGCCATTTACATTCTTTACTGCCTGCTGTACCTGCATGCCTACATTCAATGACTGATGTACCATGACACCCAGGTCTCATTGCACCTCCCCTTTTACTAATCTGTCACCATTCAGATAATAATCTGCCTTCCTGTTTTTGCCACCAAAGTGGATAACCTCACACGTATCCACATTATACTGCATCTGCCATGCATTTGCCCATTCACCTAACCTGACAAGTCCCCTTGCAGCCTCCTAGCATCCTCCTCGCAGCTCGCACTGCCACCCAGCTTAGTGTCATCTGCAAACTTGAAGATATTATATTCAATTCCTCCGTCTAAGTCATTAATGTATATTGTAAATAGCTGGGGTCCCAGCACTGAACACTGCTTCACCCTACTAGTCACTGCGTGCCATTCTGAAAAGGACCCATTTATTCCCACTCTTTGTTTCCTGTCTGCCAACCAGTTCACCTCTCATTCTTCTGAACTGCAGAGAGTATAGGCCCAATCTACTCAATCTCTCCTCATAGAACAACCCTCTCATCCCAGGAATCAATCTAGTGAACCTTCGAAAGTCAAAGTGCCTAACCTGCCCTAACCCTGTCCCATGGCTTCACTGTATCACTGGCTCACACACAAACACATACACGCATGCACGCATACACATGCATGTACACATGCACAGATGCATACACACACACAAACACAAATGTACACACAACACACACAAAAGCACAGATGCACAAATGCACACACACACACATGAACACACGCTCAGATGCACATGTACGAAAACATACATGCACAAATGCACACACGCACGTGCTCACATGCACACACCCATGCATGTAAACATACACACATGCTCACCAATGTTCCCTTTAAGCTGTGCGAGCACACAGTAAGCGAAAGGTCCCGCGCAGGTGGCTCACCAGCTTCTCTGTGTAAGTACCGCTGGGATCCCAGCACTGAGCCCTGCGGCACCCCACTAGTCACTGCCTGGCATTCTGAAAAGGACCCATTTGTTCCCACTCTTTGCTTCATGTCTGCCAACCAGTTCTCTATCCACGTCAATACATTATCCCAATACCATGTGCCTTAATTTTGCACACCAATCTTTTGTGTGGGACCTTGTCAAAAGCCTTTTGAAAGTCCAAATACACCACACCCACTGGTTCTCCCTTATCCACTCTACTAGTTACATCCTCAAAAAACTCTAGAAGAGTTGTCAAGCATGATTTCCCATTCATAAATCCGTGCTGACTTGGACCGATCCTGTCACTGTTTTCCAAATGCGCTGCTATTACATCTTTAATAATTCATTCCAGCATTTTCCCCACCACCGATTTCAGGCTAACCGGTCTATAATTCCTTATTTTCTCTCTCCCTCCTTTTTTAAAAAGTGGGAGAGAGAGTGCCACATTGCAAGGATTAGATAAATCTAACCTTAATAGTTTTAACATAATCCTTTGAATGAATTGAGATTTTAGCATTCTGCTTGGTTCATTGTCCTTTTCAATGGATTCCTGAAGCCAACTTTACTAGGTTTAGATTTCATCCGCAGTCTACGTTAGCACATGTCTGCCACTAGCTAAACATGCAGAGAAATGAATAGTTATTGCTGTTGATACATTGAAATTAGTGTCCCTCCAATGACCCAGCTGTATAAGCCCGATACAGCAGAATGGCAGTCGACACAACAACAACGTACATTTATATAGCGCCTTTAACGTAGCAAAATGTCCCAAGGCGCTTCACAAGTGTTAGGGGGAGGGGGCTGATGAGGGGAAATTTGTAAATCTATTGAGAAAAGTCAAGGAAATGGAGCAGTGCAGAGTGTGATAGGAAGGGGCAGAGGGATAAAAATGTGTTTGCTTACTGCCTGAGCGCCGTGCCGTTAGTGCCCGCCGCGAACTTCGGCGGTGGTTTAGCGGCTGCGCTGTCAGTTAGCGCTGCGCACTCCAGCGCCACCCACTTGGTGATATCATGAGTGTGCAACGCCACGTTAGTGCCGCGATCCCGAACTTCGCTCCTCCGCCTAGTGTAGCGCCTGCCGCCGTCACCGACAGGGAGAGCAGGCGTTCCGTGGGAGCTCCCGGGGCCATGTTATAAAGCAGGAGCAGGTGGGGGTTCAGTGTAAAATCTTTTAATGTCGCTGTGATTCTGTGAGGTCCGACATACTGCTGCTGATGTTTCCAATGCTCCCTTCGACTTTCTCTCATTTTTCGGGTGGTCCAGCTTATTCCCCGTTAGGCGCTAGGCAGCCGTTTTCCTTGCACCAGAATGTCATTATCCCCACAGCACTACCGCCTCTGTGTAGCGTGGAATGCTTCCCTCAGTGTTCCACTCCCCTCTTGGGGCGCTAATAGTGAATATCCCGGTTGGAGGCGGTAAACATCGGCAGACGCTAAAATTAGCGCCCAGGCTGTGTCACAGCCCCAAACCGGGCTATAACGAATTTTTAGCCCAGAGAGTTTAATGGTTATAGTGCATCAGTGAAAAAGATAAAAGCAGGGAATAATTGTAAAAAGTTAAAATTTAAGGCTCTTTATTTGAATGTATGAAGCGTTCGTAACAAGATAGACAAATTATTAGCACAAATAGTGATAAATGGCTTTGATCTAATAGCCATTGCAGAAGCGTGGTTGCAAGGTGACCAAGGTTGGAAGCTAAATATTCAAGGGTGCTTGACATTTTGAAAACATAGGCAGTGAGCTATCCGTGGCTTACTAAAGAAATTGAAGATGGTATTAGGTTAAAAGTAAAGACTTATAATATTGCGAAGAATAGTGGTAAGCTTGAGGATTGGGAGAGCTTTAGAAACCAGCAAAGGATGGCCAAAAACTGAAAAAAGGAAGAAAATAGAATATGAGAGCAAAGTATTAAAATATATAAAAACAAATAGGTAAAAAGGAAGAGAGTAGCAAAAGTAAGCGTTGTTCCCTTAGAGGCTGAGACAGGAGACATTATAATGGGGAATAAGGAAATGGCAGAGACATTAAACAAATATTTTGTATCTGTCTTCACAGTAGAAGACACAAAAAGCATACCAAAAATAATGGGGAACCAAGGGGCTAATGAGGGTGAGGATCTTAAAGTAATGAAGATCAGTCGAGAAAAATTACTTGAGAAGTGAATGGGGCTAAACCCCTGGACCGGATGGCCTGCATCCTAGGGTGGTGGAGGGAGTGGATGTTTTGTCGAGTGGATGAGGTGCCGATCAAGCGGACTGCTTTATCCTGGATCAGACTTTCTGAGAGTCTTGTGTGCTCTGTTTTTATTTTGCCACCTCTTGACCCTTTAATATTGCAGCAAATGAGATTCTAAAACTTCCAGAGTAAAATAGCAGCAGAGCAACAGGGACTTGACAGAGGGAAGGAGCAATTTGCCTTTATTTAACATCCCTTTGCTCATTGCTCAATTGGTTTTTCACGGCAATCTGTCAGCTGCAATGGTCATTCGTTCCGGCACTGCTCATATATTTATTGAACTCCATTGCACAATTTGTCATGATAGAGTTTAAACTCATAACAGAGACCATACAAGCTAAATCATACAATTTTAAAGGAAGTGCAAGAACAGAGAGAACTGGGGTGTTTGTGCACAAATCACTGAAGGTGGCAGGACAGGTTAACAAAGCAGTTAATGAAGCGTATGGGATCCTGAGCTTTATACACAGAGGGATAGAGAACAAAAGCCAGGAGGTTATGTTAAACCTACATAAAAGATTAGTTCGGCCCCAACTGGAGTATTGTGTCCAATTCTGGGCACCGCATTTTAGGAAGGGTGTGAAGGCTTTGGAGAGGGTACAGAAAAGATTTACTAGAATAGTTCCAGGGATGAGAGATTGCAGACTGCTCCTGGGCATGGCCAAGGTGGTCAATAACCGGTCCAGACAGCGGGCGGTCGAGTGGGTCGTTCAGCCCGACTGCCTGCTTCTCTTCTGCGGGTACACCGAGCCAGAGTGTCCCTGGAGATGGAGCACGCGGTGTCCACCGGTACGCTTGCAGCCTTCCGCGAGAGGTGGGCACCGGAGGGACTGGAATGCATCATCACCTCCGGCAACCAAATTTTAATTTGATGTAAGCTATGGTTAAAAAGTTAATTTGTTTATTTGTCGGTTTTAGTGCCCCCCCGTTAATAAGGAGGCACTTGATTTATGGTTTAAGAAAAATAGTTGAGAGATTGCAGTTACGAGGATAGACTGGAGAAGCTGGCGTTGTTCTCCTTAAAGCTGAGAAGGCTAAGAGGAGATTTGATAGAGGGGTTCAAAACCATGAATGGTTTGGACAGAGTAAATAAAGAGAAACTGTTTCCAAATGGCTGACTGATCGATAACCAGATTTAAGGTGACTGGCAAAAGAACCAGAGGCGACATGAGGAAAAACATTTTTACGCAGCGAGTGGTTAGGATTTGGAATGCACTGCCTGATAGGGTGGTGGAGGCAGATTCAATAGTAGCCTTCAAAAGGGAATTGGATAAATACTTGAGGGAGAAAATATTGCAGGGATATGGGGAAAGAGGGGGGAGAGGGACTGACTGGATTGCTCTTCGAAAGAGCCGACGCAGACTCGATGGGCCGAATGGCCTCCTTCTGTGCCGTACTATTCTCTGATTATGTAAACGTCTGGCCAGTGGAATATGAGCAATGGAGCCAAATTTTCATGTCACTGAAACTGCAAGGGACACCTTCATTTTACTGGCTGTGTGCCAACTTCACCAAAACATTCAACTAAATTTATCCGTGGGCCTATTTTTTTTAAATGGTTTCTGTATGGAATATTTTGCCCTTCAATGACAGTTAATATTGCTATCACATCAACACTTTTAAAATTCATTCTCGAGATGTGGGCATCGTTGGCAAGGCCGGAATTTATTGCCCATCCCTAATTGCCCTTGAGATGGTGGTGATGAACCGCTGCAGTCCGTGTGGTGACAATGACCAAATAATATGGTTTTTGTATGTTGATTGAAGGATAAATATTGGCCCTAGGACACCGGAGATAACTCCATTGCTCTTCTTCGAAATAGTGCAATGGGATCTTTAATTTCCATATGAGAGGACAGACAGGGCCTCGGTTTAATGTCTCATCCGAAAGACGGAACCTCCGACAGTGCTGTTAGGGAAGGAGTTCCAGGATTTTGGCCCAGCGACGATGAAGGAACGGCGATGTATTTCCCAATCCGAATGGTGCCCTGGGTGGTGGAGGTTGCTGGTTTGGGAGGTGCCGCCGAAGAAGCCTTGGCGAGTTGCTGCAGTGCATCTTGTAGATAGTACACACTGCAGCCACGGTGCGCCGGTGGTGGAGGGAGTGAATGTTGAAGGTGGTGGATGGGGTGTCAATCAAGTGGGCTGCTTTGTCCTGGATGGTGTCGAGCTTCTCCAGTGTTGTTGGAGCTGCACTCATCCAGGCAAGTTTAGAGTATTCCATCACACTCCTGACTTGTGCCTTGTAACACACTCCTATGAAAAAGCTATCTCTGCTATATTCAGGGTAGCCTTTGAGTTCTCTATTTTTTTTTGATCAGCTCTTTCGAAGCTAGCGATTAATTTGCGCTTTATATATGTACAGAGTGTCTGGACAGAGCAGGCTTTATGGACCGGATGGAATTGTTGAGGTGTTCAAACTATTTAATGCAAACTAGGAGCCTTTAAGGTTCATTGGGCTAGAACCTCCACTTTTTTTGCCTGCTTAACGTCGAATTAATGCCCATTTTACCGCTAAAATGACGTAAAACGCCCAGATATCGCCCATTTTGGCACAAAATGGAAACTGGCGGGCATTTTTCAGAAACGTATTGTTATTTGTTATTAATGCTTGGGGGTCACCAGGCACCAGAGGGCGCCGCTGTCGGAGGTCATCGGGCTGTCCGCATGTGGCTTGGTCACCTGTATATAAGCTGGGTGTCTTTGTCACACAGCTACTCTCTGGCTGGAATAAAGGTGGATCAGGTTGCACCTGAGTGACTTTACTGTAACAAGACTCTTGAGTCATTACAATTGGCGACGAGGTAATTTAAGAACATTCGCATGCCCAATGGGCACTGTTTGAATCCTAGAGAGATTCCTGGAGGGCGAGGATTTGGCGGATTTTGTCGACCGCCTGGATCAGTAATTTGTGGCCAACGGCTCGGAGGCAGAGGCCTGCGCAGTTAAACACAGGGCAGTTCTCCTCAACGTTTGTGGTCCGAAAATTTACGGCCTCATGAAGAATCTTCTCTCGCCTGTGCGTCTGGCGGGAAAAGGGTACGGAGAATTGTGTACGTTGGTAGGTAACCATCTGAAGCCACAAAAGGGGATCATCATATCACGCTACCGTTTCTACATGCGTGTTCGTGCTGAGGGCCAGGCCGTGTTGGGATTTGTCGCTGACCTGCGACGTCTTGCTGAGCCGTGTAAGTTCGGGAACATGCTGGAAGATATGCCGTGTGATGTCTTCATGATAGGCATCAGCCATGATGCGATCCTCAGGAAACTCTTGGCTGCAGAGACGCTGGATTTGAAAAAGGCCATCGCGACTGCCCAGGCATGCATGACGACGGATGATAATTTGAGGCAGATATCATCGACGAGTCGGAGTTCCACGGCAAGTACTGTAAACAAGATGGGGTCGTTTTTGGGCAGAGCTGCTTCCACGAAACCTGCTGCTGTTCAGAGCCCGCCAACGGATTCGAACCAGATTTCACCCTGCTGGTGTTGTGAGGGCAATCATTTGCCTCATCAGTGTCATTTTAGACAATGCTCATGCAATGGATGTGCGAAAGTGGGGCATCTTCACAGGGTGTGTCCACAATGGAGCAAGCGTGGTGTGGCTCACCACATGGTTGATGAGGACCAGTTCAGTGATGGCCCGAATACGCAACCCGAGGAGGCAGTGAATGGACTGTATTCGTTCCTGAGCAAGAGCCAGCCGATAGTCGTTACTGTGAAGCTGAATGGCGTGCCTGTATCAATGGAGCTGGACACGGGTGCGAGCCAGTTGATAATGAGCCAAAGGACATTCGACATGCTGTGGGACACTAAGGCTGTGAAACTGAAGCTGAGTCCAGTCAATGCCAGGTTACGTACTTACACTAAAGAACTCATACCGATGCTCGGCAGTACAGCTATCAAGCTGTTATATGACGGTGTGGTTCACGAGCTACTATTATGGATCGTCCCAGGTAATGGTCCAATGCTGTTCGGCAGGAATTGGCTCAAGAAAATCAAGCTGAACTGAAATTATGTCAAGATGTTATCCTCAGTGGATGATATTTCATGTGCTCAAGTATTGAAAAAGTTTCCTTCTTTGTTTGAACCGGGCATTGGTAATTTTACGGGAGCCAAGGTTCAGATTCACCTGGACTCCAATGCAAGGGCTGTCTATCACAAAGCTCGGTCTGTTCCGTACATGATGAGGGAGAAGGTTGAAATTGGACTTGGCAGACTCCAGCGCGAAGGGATCACATCACTGGTCGAGTTTAACAAGTGGGCTAGTCCCATTGTTCCTGTGTTGAAGAGTGATGGCACTGTCAGGATTTGTGGAGACTATAAGGTTACGATTAACCGATTTTCGAAACAGGATCAGTATCTGTTACCAAGGGCTGGTGACCTGTTCGCCATGCTAGCTGGTGGAAAGTCGTTCACGGAACTGGATCTGACGTCGGCCTATATGACACAGGAGCTTGTCGACACTTCGAAGAAACTCACCTGCATCAACACCCATAAAGGACTGTTCATCTACAACAAGTGTCCTTTTGGGATTCATTCAGCTGCAGCCATATTTCAGAGGACTGTCGTATTTCAAGATGACATTCTGGTCACAGGTCACGATACTGCTGAACATCTGAACAATCTTGAAGAAGTCCTACAGCATCTGGACTCAGGCTGAAACACTCAAAGTGTATATTCATGGCACCTGAAGTCGAATTCCTCAGGAAGAAAATTGCTGTTGATGGCATCAGGCCCACTGATTCGAAAACCGAGGCCATTAAAAATGCACCCATGCCTCAGAATGTGACGGAGCTGCATTCGTTCCTTGGGCTATTCAACTACTTTGGTAATTTCTTACCCAGATTGAGCACTTTACTAGAGCCACTGCATGTGTTACTAAGAAAAGGCGACAACCGGGTTTGGGGTACGTCTCAAGATAGAGCCTTTAAGAAAGCCAAGAATAAGCTATGTTCAAACAAGTTGCTTGTTCATTATGATACATGTATTGGTTCATCATATGGGGTTGGCTGCGTACCTCAACAAGCAAATGAATTGGGCAAGCTACAACCTGTTGCGTATGCTTCGAGAAGTCTGTCTAAAGCAGAAAGAGCTTACAGTATGGGAGAGAAAGAAGCTTTGGCCTGTGTGTATGGGGTAAAAGAAAATGCACCAGTACCCGCTTGGTCTTCGTTTTGAACTAGAAACAGATCACGAGCCACTCATTTCATTGCTTGCGGAAAACAAAGGTATTAATACCAATGCATCATCCCGCATTCAATAGTGGGCGCTGACATTGTCTCCCTATGATTACATCATCCGTCATAGACCTGGTACTGAGAATTGTGCCGATACCCTGAGCCGTCTGCCCTTACCCACAACTAAGATGGAAATGCCTCAACCTGCAGATCTATTGTTAGTAATGGATGCTTTTGAGAGTGAAGGAACCCCTGTCACTGCTCAACAAGTTAGGATCTGGACCAGCCATGACCTATTTTATCGGTTGTGAAACGGTGTGTACTCAGTGGTGATTGGTCTGCCATACCTATGGAGATGCATGAGGAGACCAAACCTTACAACCGTCACAAGGATGAGCTGTTCATTTAGTCAGACTGTTTACAGTGGGGTAATCGTGTAATCATGCCTATGAAAGGTAGAAAAAAATTTGTACGTGAACTTCATAGCACTCATCCTGGTATTGCCATGACGAAGTCCATTGCTAGGTCTCATGTATGGTGGACTGGAATTGACCCTGATCTGAAATCGTGCGTACATCAGTGCAATACTTGCATGCAGCTGAGTAAAGTACCAGCGGAATTTCTGCTGAGTCTTTGGTCATGGCTGTCCAAACCATTGATTTTACGGACCTGTTCCAAGGAAAGATGTTTTTTGTCATAGTAGATGCATATTCTAAGTGAATAGAGTGTATTATTATGTCATCCAGTACTTCTACAGATACCATTGAGAGCCTTCGTCTCATGTTTGCTACTCATGGTTTGCCTGACATTGTTGTGAGCGACAACAGATCTTGCTTCACAAGTCTTGAGTTCCAGGAGTTCATGAAACTCAATGGCATCAGACATGTGAGATCAGCTCCAATCAAGCCTGCTTCTAATGGTCAAGCAGAGCATGCCGTTCAAACAATCAAGCAAAGTATGAAACGTGTTAAACTAATATGGCAGGGGGATGGGAACCAATGCAGGGAGATAGAGGGAAACAAAAAGGAGGCAAAAACAAAAGACAGAAAGGAGATGAGGAAAAGTGGAGGGCAGAGAAACCCAAGGCAAAGAACAAAAAGGGCCATTGTACAGCAAAATTCTAAAAGGACAGAGGGTGTTAAAAAAACAAGCCTAAAGGCTTTGTGTCTTAATGCAAGGAGTATCCGCAATAAGGTGGATGAATTAACTGTGCAAATAGATGTTAACAAATATGATGTGATTGGGATTACGGAGACGTGGCTCCAGGATGAGCAGGGCTGGGAACTCAACATCCAGGGGTATTCAACATTCAGGAAGGATAGAATAAAAGGAAAAGGAGGTGGGGTAGCATTGCTGGTTAAGGAGGAGATTAAGGCAATAGTTAGGAAGGACATTAGAGATGATGTGGAATCTATATGGGTAGAGCTGCAGAACACCAAAGGGCAAAAAACGTTAGTGGGAGTTGTGTACAGACCTCCAAACAGTAGTAGTGATGTTGGGGAGGGCATCAAACAGGAAATTAGGGGTGCGTGCAATAAAGGTGCAGCAGTTATAATGGGTGACTTTAATATGCACATAGATTGGGCTAACCAAACTGGAAGCAATACGGTGGAGGAGGATTTTCTGGAGTGCATAAGGGATGGTTTTTTAGACCAATATGTCGAGGAACCAACTAGGGGGGAGGCCATCTTAGACTGGGTGTTATGTAATGAGAAAGGATTAATTAGCAATCTCGTTGTGCGAGGCCCCTTGGGGAAGAGTGACCATAATATGGTGGAATTCTGCATTAGGATGGAGAATGAAACAGTTAATTCAGAGACCATGGTCCAGAACTTAAAGAAGGCTAACTTTGAAGGTATGAGGCGTGAATTGGCTGAGATGGATTGGCGAATGATACTTAAGGGGTTGACTGTGGATGGGCAATGGCAGACATTTAGAGACCGCATGGATGAACTACAACAATTGTACATTCCTGTCTGGCATAGAAATAAAAAAGGGAAGGTGGCTCAACCGTGGCTATCAAGGGAAATCAGGGATAGTATTAAAGCCAAGGAAGTGGCATACAAATTGGCCAGAAATAGCAGCAAACCTGGGGACTGGGAGAAATTTAGAACTCAGCAGAGGAAGACAAAGGGTTTGATTAGGGCAGGGAAAATGGAGTATGAGAAGAAGCTTGCAGGGAACATTAAGACGGATTGCAAAAGTTTCTATAGATATGTAAAGAGAAAAAGGTTAGTAAAGACAAACGTAGGTCCCCTGCAGTCAGAATCAGGGGAAGTCATAACGGGGAACAAAGAAATGGCGGACCAATTGAACAAGTACTTTGGTTCGGTATTCACGAAGGAGGACACGAACAACCTTCCGGTTATAAAAGGGGTCGGGGGGTCTAGTAAGGAGGAGGAACTGAGGGAAATCCTTATTAGCCGGGAAATTGTGTTGGGGAAATTGATGGGATTGAAGGCCGATAAATCCCCAGGGCCTGATGGACTGCATCCCAGAGTACTTAAGGAGGTGGCCTTGGAAATAGTGGATGCGTTGACAGTCATTTTCCAACATTCCATTGACTCTGGATCAGTTCCTATGGAGTGGAGGGTAGCCAATGTAACCCCACTTTTTAAAAAAGGAGGGAGAGAGAAAACAGGGAATTATAGACCGGTCAGCCTGACATCGGTAGTGGGTAAAATGATGGAATCAATTATTAAGGATGTCATAGCAGTGCATTTGGAAAGAGGTGACATGATAGGTCCAAGTCAGCATGGATTTGTGAAAGGGAAATCATGCTTGACAAATCTTCTGGAATTTTTTGAGGATGTTTCCAGTAGAGTGGATAAGGGAGAACCAGTTGATGTGGTATATTTGGACTTTCAGAAGGCTTTCGACAAGGTCCCACACAAGAGATTGATGTGCAAAGTTAGAGCACATGGGATTGGGGGTAGTGTACTGACATGGATTGAGAACTGGTTGTCAGACAGGAAGCAAAGAGTAGGAGTAAATGGGTACTTTTCAGAATGGCAGGCAGTGACTAGTGGGGTACCGCAAGGTTTTGTGCTGGGGCCCCAGCTGTTTACACTGTACAGTAATGATTTAGATGAGGGGATTAAATGTAGTATCTCCAAATTTGCGGATGACACTAAGTTGGGTGGCAGTGTGAGCTGCGAGGAGGATGCTGTGAGGCTGCAGAGCGACTTGGATAGGTTAGGTGAGTGGGCAAATGCATGGCAGATGAAGTATAATGTGGATAAATGTGAGGTTATCCACTTTGGTGGTAAAAACAGAGAGACAGACTATTATCTGAATGGTGACAGATTAGGAAAAGGGGAGGTGCAAAGAGACCTGGGTGTCATGGTACATCAGTCATTGAAGGTTGGCATGCAGGTGCAGCAGGCGGTTAAGAAAGCAAATGGCATGTTGGCCTTCATAGCAAGGGGATTTGAGTACAGGGGCAGGGAGGTGTTGCTACAGTTGTACAGGGCATTGGTGAGGCCACACCTGGAGTATTGTGTACAGTTTTGGTCTCCTAACCTGAGGAAGGACATTCTTGCTATTGAGGGAGTGCAGCGAAGGTTCACCAGACTGATTCCCGGGATGGCGGGACTGACCTATCAAGAAAGACTGGATCAACTGGGCTTGTATTCACTGGAGTTCAGAAGAATGAGAGGGGACCTCATAGAAACATATAAAATTCTGACGGGGTTAGACAGGTTAGATGCAGGAAGAATGTTCCCAATGTTGGGGAAGTCCAGAACCAGGGGTCACAGTCTAAGGATAAGGGGTAAGCCATTTAGGACCGAGATGCGGAGGAACTTCTTCACCCAGAGAGTGGTGAACCTGTGGAATTCTCTACCACAGAAAGTTGTTGAGGCCAATTCACTAAATATATTCAAAAAGGAGTTAGATGAGGTCCTTACTGCTAGGGGGATCAAGGGGTATGGCGAGAAAGCAGGAATGGGGTACTGAAGTTGAATGTTCAGCCATGAACTCATTGAATGGCGGTGCAGGCTAGAAGGGCCGAATGGCCTACTCCTGCACCTATTTTCTATGTTTCTATGTGTAACTCAGGGCTCACTGCAGAGATGGTTGTCATGTATATTGCTCAGTTACAGGTCAAGATCTCATACGCTTACTGGGGTTCCTCCTGCTGAGCTACTGATGAAGAGAAATCTCAAGACCAGGCTTTCTCTTGTTCATCCTGATTTGAATGATCGTCTTGAATACAAATGTCAACGTCAGCAATGGCATCATGATCGTGTTGCCGTGTCACGTGACATCTCGGTCAACGATCCGGTTTATGTATTGAACTATGGTCAAAGTCCAAAGTGGATCGCCAGCACTGTTACAGCCAAGGAGGGTAACAGAGTACTAATTGTCATGCTCAAGAATGGGCAAACATGCAGGATACACCTTGACCAGGTTAAACTGCAGCACACGGATGAATAGGAACCGAGTGAGGAAGATGCAGTCAGTGACCAAACAACCATTGTTCACTCATCAGAGGACTCTGCTGACATTACTGACTCTGAACCTTCAGTCCCTGATGTGGTCATGACCACTCCAATCACATCGGTTACTCAGCCCTAAGTCTCAACGGACTCAGAACGCTCACCCAGAGCCAAAGTTGAATTGAGACGATCAACTCGTGAGAGGAAAGCCCCAGATAGTCTTAATTTGTAAAAAGACTGTTGTTAAGATTTTAAAAGGGGGATGTTGTTATGTATTAATGCTTGGGCGTCACCAGACACCAGAGAGCGCCGCGGTTGGAGGTCATCAGGCTGTACTCATGTGGCATGTGTGTTTGGTCACCTGTATATAAGCTGGGTGTCTTTGTCATGCAGGCACTCTCGGGCTGGAATAAAGATGGATCAGGTTGCACCTGAGTGACTTTACACTTATCGGCGAGCATTACTTTCCCCATGTGCTTAACGGCGAGAAAAAAATTACCGCCCGCCCACTTTTTTGGGGGCAGAATCAGCAGAATGGGCGAATTCAACACCCATAATATGACCCATTACTTTCCGCACGGAATTAACACCGAGATTCAATATTTACGCCCGGCGGCTGTTTTTTGTCGTAAAGAGCATATTTACCCAAAGTAGCAGCCATGGAGATCGCCCATCATCAATTTCACCACCTCGCACAAATTTCACTCACAATATCGTTCTCTCAAAAAAACACTCACAAAAAGTGGAATTAACCGGAACTGGGTGGCGGTATGAGCTGTGAGGAGGACGCTAAGAGGCTGCAGGGTGATTGGACAGGTTAGATGAGTGGGCAAAAGCATGGCAGATGCAGTATAACGTGGATAAATGTGAGGTTATCCACTTTAGGGGCAAAAACACGTAGGCAGAATATTATCTGAATGGCGGCAGATTAGGAAAAGGGGAGGTGCAACGAGACCTGGGTGTCATGGTACATCAGTCATTGAAAGTTGGCATGCAGATTCAGCAGGCGGTGAAGAAGGCAAATGGTATGTTGGCGTTCATAGCTAGGGGATTTGAGTACAGGAGCAGGGAGGTCTTACTGCAGTTGTACAGGACCTTGGTGAAACCTCACCTGGAATATTATGTTCAGTTTTGATCTCCTAATCTGAGGAAGGACGTTCTTGCTATTGAGGGAGTGCAGCAAAGGTTCACCAGACTGATACCCGGGATGGCAGGACTGACATATGAGGAGAGACTGGATCAACTGGGCCTTTATACACTGGAGTTTAGAAGAATGAGAGGGAAGCTAGAGGGCTGGCCATCCTAGACTGGGTGATATGTAATGAGAAAGGACTAATTAGCAATCTTGTTTTGCGAGGCCCCTTTGGAAGAGTGACCATAATATGGTGGAATTCTTTATTAAGATGGAGAGTGACACAGTTAATTCAGAGACTAGGGTCCTGAACTTAAGGAAAGGTAACTTCGATGATATGAAATGTGAATTGGCTAGAATAGACTGGCAAATGATACTTAAAGGGTTGATGGTGGATAGGCAATGGCAAACATTTAAAGATCACATGGATGAACTTCAACAATTGTACATCCCTGTCTGGAGTAAAAATAAAACAGGGATGGTGGCTCAACTGTGGCTAACAAGGGAAATTAAGGCTAGTGTTAAATCCAAGGAAGAGGCATATAAATTGGCAAGAAAAAGTGGCAAACCTGAGGACTGGGAGAAATTTAGAATTCAGCAGAGGAGGACAAAGGGTTTAATTAGGAGGGGGAAAATAGAGTATGAGAGGAAGCTTGCCAGGAACATAAAAACTGACTGCAAAGCTTCTATAGATATGTGAAGAGAAAAAGATTAGTGAAGACAAACGTAGGTCCCTTGCAGTCAGACTCAGGTGAATTTATAATGGGGAACAAAGAAATGGCAGACCAGTTGAACAAATACTTTGGTTCAGTCTTCACGACGGAAGCCACAAATAACCTTCCGGAAATACTAGGGGACCGAGAGTCTAGTGAGAAGGAGGAACTGAAGGAAATCCTTATTAGGCTGTGTTAGGGAAATTGATGGGATTGAAGGTCGATAAATTCCCGGGCCCTGATAGTCTGCATTCCAGAGTACTTAAGGAGGTGGCCATCGAAATAGTGGATCAATTTCCAACAGTCAATCGACTCTGGAGCAGTTCCTATGGACTGGAGGGTAGCTAATATAACACCACTTTTTAAAAAAGGAGGGAGAGAGAAAATGGGTAATTATAGACCGGTTAGCCTGACATCAGTAGTGGGAAAAATGTTGGAATCAATTATTAAAGATGAAACAGCATGGATTTATGAAAGGGAAATCATGCTTGACCAATCTTCTGGAATTTTTGGAGGATGTAACTAGTAGAGTGGACAAGGGAGAACCAGTGGATGTGGTGTATTTGGACTTTCAAAAGGCTTTTGACAAGGTCCCACACAAGAGATTGGTGTGCAAAATTAAAGCACATGGTATTGGGGGTAATGTGCTGACACGGATAGAGAACTGGTTGGCAGACAGGAAGCAGAGAGTCGGGATAAACGGGTCCTTTTCAGAATGGCAGGCAGTGACTAGTGGGGTGCCGCAGGGCTCAGTGCTGGGACCCCAGCTATTTACAATGATTTAGATGAAGGAATTGAGTGTAATATCTCCAAGTTTGCAGATGACACGAAACTGGGTGGCGGTGTGAGCTGTGAGGAGGACGCTAAGAGGCTGCAGGGTGACTTGGACAGGTTAGGTGAGTGGGCAAATGCATGGCAGATGCAGTATAATGTGGATAAATGTGAGGTTATCCACTTTGGTGGCAAAAACAGAAAGGCAGAATATTATCTGAATGCTGGCAGATTAGGAAAAGGGGAGGTGCAATGAGACCTGGGTGTCATGGTACATCTGTCATTGAAAGTTGGCATGCAGGTACAGCAGGCGGTGAAGAAGGCAAATGGTATGTTGGTCTTCATAGCGAGGGGATTTGAGTATAGGAGCAGGGAGGTCTTACTGCAGTTGCACAGGGCCTTGGTGAGGCTTCACCTGGAATATTGTATTCAGTTTTGCTCTTCTAATCTGAGGAAGGACGTTCTTGCTATTGAGGGAGTGCAGTGAAGGTTCAGCAGACTGATTCCCAGGATGGCAGGACTGATATATGAGGAGAGACTGAATCGACTGGGCCTGTATTCACTGGAGTTTAGAAGGATGAGAGGGGATCTCATAGAAACATATACAATTCTGACAGGACTGGACAGGTTAGATGCAAGAAGAATGTTCCCGATGTTGGGGAAGTCCAGAACAAGGGGTCACAGTCTAAGGATAAGGGGTAAGGCATTTATAACTGAGATAAGGAGAAACTTCTTCACTCAGAGAGTTGTTAACCTGTGGAATTCCCTACCGCAGAGAGTTGTTGATGCCAGTTTATTGGATATATTCAAGGGGGAGTTAGATATGGCCCTTACGGCTAAAGGGATCAAGGGGTATGGCGAGAAAGCAGGAATGGGGTACTGAGGGAATGATCAACCATGATCTTATTGAATGGTGGTGCCGGCTCGAAGGGCCAAATGGTCTACTCCTGCACCTATTTTTTATGTTGCTATGTACAAGAGGGCTGAAGGCCAGGAAGTGGTGAGCTATGTCGCTGAGCGAAGGCGCCTTGCAGGACATTGCAAATTTGAAGGACACTTGGAGTATATGCTCAGGGACTTCTTTATGCTTGGCTTTGGCCATGAAGTAATACTTCGCAAAATTTTGACTGGAGAGACCCCAACCTTGAGTAAAGCCATAGCGATAGCCCAGGTGTTTATCTCCACCAGTGACAATACCAAACAAATTTCCCAGCACACTAATGCTGCTGCAAGCACTGTGAACAAAGTAACGCTGTTTTCGAATTGAAATGTACATGGCAGGACTTACACGCCTGTAGCTACACGTCTGCAGATGACTCAGATTCCGCCATCAAATGTGGTGAATACAAGGCCATTAACACCTTGTTGGTGCTGCGGGGGTGATCATCGATTCCATTCATGCCGCTTCAAAGGATACGTTTGCAAGGGCTGTGGAACAATGGGACACCTCCAACGCAAACCCTACTAATCCTGCAAACCACCATGTTGCAGAGGAGAACAGATCCACGCTGGATCATGACGAACCAGAGCCTCAGACCAAGGAGGCAGAGATATATGGGGTGCACACATTTACCACAAAGTGTCCCCCGATAATGCTGAAAGTTGAATTAAATGGACTCCCGGTGTAAATGAACTTCACGGGCGCAAGCCAGTCCATAATGAGCAAAAAGACTTTCAATAAATTGTTGTGCAGCAAGGCCTCAAGGCCAGTCCTGACTCCCATTTGTACCAAACTTAGAACGTACACAAAGAAACTGATTCCAGTAATTGGCAGTGCTACCGTAAAGTTCTTCTACGATGGAGCGGTGCATGGTTTACCACTCTGGGTGGTACCAGGCGATGGCCCCATGCTGTTCGGCAGGAGCTGGCTGGGAAAGAAACGCTGGAACTGGGACCACGTTCGAGCGCTTTCGTCCGTCAACAACACCTCATGTGCCCAGATCCTAAGCAAGTTCCCTCGCTGTTCGAAGCAGGCATCAGGAAGTTCCAAGGAGCAAAAATGCAGATCCATTTGGTTCGGGGGCGCGACCCATCCATCACAAGGCGAGAGCTGTACCTTACATGATGAGAGGGTGGAGATTGAGCTGGCCAGGCTGCAACAAGAGGGCATCATTTCGCCAATCGAATTCAATGAGTGGGCCAGTCCGATTGTTCCAGTCCTCAAGGGAGATGGCACCGTCAGAATCTGGTGATTACAAAGTAACTATCAATTTTTTCTCGCTGCAGGATCAATACCCGCTACCAAAGGCAGACGACCTATTTGCGATGCTGGCGGGAGGGAAAACGTTCACGAAGCTGGACTTGACCTCGGCCTACATGACACAGGAGCTGGAGGAATCTTCGAAAGGCTGCACCTGCATCAACACGCACAAAGATCTCTTCATTTACAACAGATGCCCATTTGGGACTCGATCGGCCACAGCGATATTCCAGAGGAACATGGAAAGCTTGCTGAAGTCGGTCCCGCGCACCGTGGTCTTCCAGGACAACATCCTGGTTTCAGGTCGGGACACCGTCAAGCACCTGCAGAACCTGGAGAAGGATCTTAGTTGGCTTAATCATGTGGGGCTCAGGCTAAAACACTCGAAGTACATTTTCCTGACGCCTGAAGTGGAGTTCCTGGGGAGAAGAATCGCGGCGGATGGCATCAGGCCCACCGATTTGAAGACGGAGACAATCAAGAACGCACCGAGGCCACAGAACGTGACGGAGCTGCAGTCGGTTCTAGGACTCCTAAACTATTTTGGTAACTTCTTACCGGGTTTTAGCACATTGTTAGAACCCCTGCACTCTTTACTGTGTAAAGGAGATGAATGGGTATGGGGTAAGAGCCAAGAAAATATCTTTGAGAAAGCTAGGAAGCTGTTATGTTCAAATAAATTACTTGTGTTGTACGATCCATGTAAACGTTTGGTACTAGCATGTGAAGCGTCGTCGTACAGGGTCGGGTGTGTATTGCAACAAGCTAATGAATTTGGGAAATTGCAACCGGTTGCTTATGCATCCAGAAGTCTGTCTAAGGCTGAGGGCCTACAGTATGATCGAAAAAGCGTTAGCGTGTGTTTACAGGGTAAAGAAAATGCATCAATATCTGTTCAGGCTCAAATTTGATTTGGAAACCGACCATAAGCCGCTTATATTCCTCTTTTCTGAAAATAAAGGGGTGAATACGAATGCATCGGCCCGCATCCAGAGATGGGCACTCATGTCTGCATGCAACTACGCCATCCGCCACAGGCCAGGCACAGAAAACTGTGCCGATGCTCTCAGTAGGCTGCCATTGCCCACCACCAGGATGGAGATAGCACAGCCCGCAGATTTAGTTATGGTAATGGAAGCATTCGAGATTGAGCAATCACCTGTTACCGCCCGACAGATTAGAACCTGGATGAGCCAGAACCCCTTACTGTCCTTAGTAAAAAAAACTGTGTGCTCCACGAGAGTTGGTCTAGTGTCCCGTTGGAGATGCAGGAAGAAATAAAGCCGTACCAGCGGCGCAAAGATGAAATGTTTATACAGGCAGACTGCCTCCTATGGGGTAATCAGGTAGTTGTGCCAAAAAAGGGCAAGGACACTTTCATTAGTGATCTCCACAGTACCCACTCAGGCATCGTAATGATGAAAGTGATAGCCAGATCCCATATATAATGGCCTGGTATCGATGCAGACTTAGAGTCCTGTGTGCACAAATGTAATACATGTTTCCAGTTAAGAAATGCACCCAGAAAGGCGCCACTAAGTTTATGGTCCTGGCCCTTCAAAACGTGGTCCAGGGTCCATGTCGACTATGCAGGCCCATTCTTGGGAAAAATGTTTTTCGTGATTGTAGATGCACATTCCAAATGGATTGAATGTGTGATAATGTCGGCAAGCATGTCCGCTACCACCATTGAAAGCCTACGGGCCATGTTTGCCACGCACGGCCTGCCTGATGTCCTTGTGAGTGACAATGGGCCGTGCTTTACCAGTGCCGAATTCAAGGAGTTCATGACCCGCAATGGAGTCAAACATGTCACGTCTGCCCTGTTTAAACCAGCGTTCAACGGTCAGGCAGAACGAGCAGTTCAAACAATCAAGCAGAGCTTGAAAAGGGTAACTGAAGGCTCACTGCAGACTCGCTTACCCCGAGTCCTGCTTAGTTACCGCACAAGACCCCACTCGCTCATCGGGGTCCCTCCCGCTGAACTGCCCATGAAAAGGGCACTTAAGACAAGGCTCTCATTAGTCCACCCTTATCTACACGAACAGGTAGAGAGCAGGCGGCTTCAACAGAATACATATCATGATCGTGCAAATGTGTCACGCGAAATTGAAGTAAATGATCCTGTATTTGTGTTGAACTATGGACACGGTCCCAAGTGGATTGCTGGCACTGTTTTGTCCAAAGAGGGGAGTAGGTGTTTGTGGTCAAACTTGTAAATGGACTCAGCTGCAGAAAACACTTGGACCAAACCAAACTCAGATTTACGGACTATCCAGAACAACCCACAATAGACTCTATCTTTTTTGACCCTCCAACACACACACCAGTGGCAACCAACCCAGCGGTTGACCAAGAAGCAGAACCCATCACCCGCAGCAGCACAGCAAGACTCACCACCCCCAGCAGTCCAGCAAGGCCAGCTGCGCAGCAGCCCAGCAAATCCCCAACAAATGACTTGCCAACACCAGCATTTGCACCGAGACGATCAACCAGGGAAAGAAAGGCCGCAGATTGACTCACCTTGTAAATAGTTACACTATTGACTTTGGCGGGGAGTGTTGTTATGTATGAAAACCTGCAATTACAATGTCTAACCACCAGAGGACTTACTCCCTGGAGTCCCAAGGGATCCCACAATACCTTGGGAGTACCCATATATGAGGAGACATCACAGGATGGAGAGGCACTCTGAGATCTGTAATAAAGGACTACGTTCACACTTACTTTGAGCTTGCAGTATCTAGGCTGACTCTTTATTCAAGACATAACATATAGCACGTTTCAGCAGGTGGTCACCCCACAGCTTAAAATCATGCAGGTAAAAAGGAAGTGGGTGACCACCAGACAGAGAAATGAATGCTAAGCAGGTAGTGCAGGAGTCCCCCCTTGAGTCTATCTCACTTTCAAACCGATTATCTCTTCTGAGTACCGGTGAGGGCAATGGTGCCTCTGGGGAGTGCAGCCAGAGCCAAGTCCAAGGCACTATGGGTGGCTCAGCTGCACAGGGGGGAGGGACAAAGAATAAGAGAGCTGTAGTGGTAGGGGATTCAATAGTTAGGGGAGCAGAGAGGTGTTTCTGCGGCTGTAGACGTGACTCCAGAATGGTATGGTGCCTCCCTGGTGCCAGGGTCAAGGATATCACAAAGCGGACGCAGGGTATTCTGCGGAGAGAGGGTGAACAGCTAAAGGTTGTGATCCATATCGGGACCAACGACATCGGTAGAAAGAGGGATGAGGTCCTCCAGGCAGAATTTAGGGAGCTAGGAAGAAAATTAAAGGGTAGTACCTCAAAGATAGTAATCTCCGGGTTATGAGTTTAAGAATAGAAGGATAGAGCAAATGAATGCATGGCTGGAGAGTTGGTGCAGGAAGGAGGGTTTTAAATTCCGGAAGCATTGGGAGAGATGAGACCTGTACAAACCGGATGGGTTGCACCTCAACAGCGCCGGGACCAATATCCTCGCGGGGAGTTTTGCTCGTGCTGTTGGGGAGAGTTTAAACTAGCTTGGCAGGGAGATGGGAACCTGAGAACAAATTCAATAGGGAAGGAACTAAAGCTGAAATTGGATAGCAAGAATTTAGAAAGCGAATCTGTAAGACAGAGGAAACAAGGGTTAATAAGTAGTACTAGAGTACAGGACAGGAGCAAGGATGTCTTACTACAGTTATACAGGGCCTTGGTGAGACCGCACCTGGAGTATTGTGTGCAGTTTTGGTCTCCTTACCTAAGAAAGGATAAACTTGCCATAGAGGGAGTGCAGCGAAGGTTCACCAGACTGATTCCTGGAATGGCAGGACTGTTGTATGAGGAGAGATTGGGTCGACCAGGCCTGTATTCACAAGAGTTTAGAAGAATGAAAGGGGATCTCATTGAAATGTGTAAAATTATGACTGGGTTGGATAGACTGGATTCAGGGAGAATGTTTCCCCTGGCTGGGAAGTCTAGATCAAAGGGTCACAATCTCAGGATACGGGGTAGGAAATTTAGAACTGAGATGAGGAGAAATTTTTTCAATCAGAGGGTGGTGAACCTGTGGAATTCTCTACCACAGAAGGCTGTGGAGGCCAAGTGACTGAATATATTTAAGAAGGAGATAGATAGATTTCTAGAAACAAAAGGCATCAAGGAGCATGGGGAAAAAGCAGGAATATGGTGTTAAGATAGAGGAACAGCCATGGTCATATTGAATGGTGGTGCAGACTTGAAGGGCCGAATGGCCTACTACTGTTCCTATGTTTTATGTTTCTATGTTTCTCTGTAATCAAGGAGGTCTTCCTGTGCTAAATGGTATATGCTTCAATGCAAGGAGAATAGCGAATAAGGCGGATGAGCTGAGAGCACAGGTAGACACTTCGGAGTATGACATTATAGCCATTACAGAGACATGGCTGACAGAGGGGCAGCTCAATATTCCTAGTTACAGGATTTTTAGACAAGAAAGAGAGTGTGGTAAAATTTTGGGGGGGCGGGGTTGCGGTACTAATTAAAGAAACTATCACAGCGGTGAGGAGGGATGATATGTTAGAGGGATCATCAAATGAGGCCACGTGGGTCGAATTGAAAAATAATAAATGGGGCGATCACACTGCTGGGCATGTATTATAGACCCCAAACACTGGGAGGGACATAGAGGAGTAAATATGTAGGCAAATTGCTGTGAAGTCCAAAAACCATAGGGCAGTAATAGAGGATTTTAACTATCCAAATATTGATTGGGACAAATATAGTGTGAAGGGTATAGAGGGTGCAGAATTCTGAAAATGCATTGAAGAGAACTTTTTTAGTCAGCATGTAACAAGCCCAACATGGGAGGGGGCGGTTCTGGATTTAGTTTTGGGGAATGAAGCTGGGCAGGTTGAAGGGGTATTAGTGGGAGAGCACTTGGGTGCCCGTGATCATAATTCAGTCAGATTCAAGTTAGTTATGGCCACTTAATATTGTAGATGAACAAAAGGACCTTGGAGTGCTTGCCCATCTGAAAGTAGCAGGCCAGGTGGATAAGGTGGTTAAGGAGGCATACGGAATGCTTGCCATTATTGGCCGAGGCGTAGAATACAAGAGCGGGGAGGTTATACTTAAATTGTAAAATACTCTGGTTAGGCCACAGCTGGAGTACTGCGTGAAGTTCTGTTCGCCGTATTATAGAAACATAGAAACATAGAAAATAGGTGCAGGAGCAGGCCATTCGGCACTTTGAGCCTGCACCACCATTCAATATGATCAAGGCTGATCATGCAACTTCAGTACCCCACTCCTGCCTTCTCTCCATACCGCCTGATCTCTTTAACCATAAGGGCCACATCTAACTTCCTTTTGAATATATCCAATGAACTGGACTCAACAACTTTCTGTGGTAGAGAATTCCATAGCTTCACAATTCTCTGGGTGAAAAAGTTTCTCCTCATCTCGGTCCTATATGGCTTACCCTTTATCCTTAGACTGTGACCACTGGTTCTGGACTTCCCCAACATCGGGAACATTCTTCCTGCATCTAACCTGTCTAATCCTGTCTGAATTTTATATGTTTCTATGAGATCCCCTCTCATTCTTCTAAATTCCAGTGAATATTAGCTTAGTCGATCCAGTCATTTTTTATATGTCGGTCCTGCCATCCCAGGAATCAGTCTGGTGAACGTTCGCTGCACTTCCTCAATAGCAAGAATGTCCTTCCTTAGATTAGGAGACCAAAACTGCACACAATACTCAAGGTGTGGTCTCACCAAGTCCCTGTACAACTACAGCAAGTCCTCCCTGCTCCTATACTCAAATCCTCTCGCTATGAAGGCCAACATGCCATTTGCTTTCTTTACTGTCTGCTGTGCCTATATGCCTACTTCCAATTACTGATGTACCATGACACCCAGGTCTTGTTGCACCTCCCCTTTTCATAATCTGTCACCATTCAAATAATAATCTGCTTTCCTGTTTTTTCCACCAAAGTGGATAACCTCACACTTATCCACATTATACTGCATCTGCCATGCATTTGCCCACTCACCTAACCTGTCCAAGTCATCCTGCAGCCTCTTAGCATCCTCCTCACAGCTCACACTGCCACCCAGCTTAGTGTCATCTGCAAACTTGGAGGTATTACACTCAATTCTTTCATCCAAATCATTGTAAATATCTGGGGTCCCAGCATTGAACCTTGCGGTACCCCACTAGCCAATGCCTGATATTCTGAAAAGGACCTGTTTATTCCCACTCTCTGCTTCCTGTCTGCCAACCAGTTTTCTATCCACGTCAATACATTATCCCCAATCCCATGTGCCTTAATTTTGCACACCAATCTCTTGTGTGGGACCTTGTCAAAAGCCTTTTGAAAGTCCAAATATACCACATCCATTGGTTCTCCCTTGTCCACTCTACTAGTTACACCTCAAAAAATTCTAGAAGATTTGTCGAGCATGATTTCCCTTTCAGAAATCCATGCTGACTTTGACCGATCCTGTCACTGCTTTCCAAATGTGCTGCTATTACATCTTTAACAATTGATTCCAGCATTTTCCCCACCACCAATGTTAGGCTAACCAGTCTATAATTCCCTTATTTCTCTCTCCCTCCTTTTTTTAAAAGTGGTGTTACATTAGCTACATTCCAATCCATAGGAACTGATCCAGAGTCCACGGAATGTTGGAAAATGACCACCAATGCATCCACTATTTCTATGGCCACATCGTTAAGTACTCTGGGATGCAGAGTATCAGGCCCTGGGGATTTATCGGCTTCCAATCCCATCAATTTCCCTAATAGAAAGGACGTGATGGTACTAGAGAGGGTGCAGAGGAGATGTACTAGAATGCTGCCTGGAATGGACAATCTTAGTTATGAGGACAGATTGGATAGGCTTGGTTTGATCTTGTTGCAACAGAGGAGGCTGAGAGGAGACCTCATTGAGGTATACAACATTTTGAGGGGCCTGGATATAGTGGATAGTAAGGGCCTATTTCCCTTGGTGGAGGTGTCAATTACAAGGGTGCATAGTTTTAAGGTGGTTGGTCGAAGGTTCAGAGGGGATTTGAGGGGAGGGTTCTTCATGCAGAAGGTTGTAGGGGTCTGGAACTCACTGCCTGGAAGGGTGGTGGATGCAGAAACCCTCACCACATTTAAAAGGTGCTTGGATGGGCACTTGAAGTGCCGTAACCTGCAGGGTTACGGACCTAGAGCTGGTAAGTGGGATTGGACTGGATAACCTCTTGTTGGCTGGTGCAGATACGATGGCAAGTACTGCAGGGAATCGAATACAGCCAGTGTGATCTCCTGGACTTGTTTTGATCGCCTGAATGGGTCGGAGAGGAATTTTCTCAGAATTTTCCCCCCAATTGGCCTGGGTTTTTATCTGTTTTTTTGCCTCTCCCAGGAGGTCACATGGTTCCGGTTGGGGTGGAGTATAGAATGTTGCGGTGCAAGGGATGTCGCAGTTGTGTGAGGCGGACTGGTTGGGCTGGGTGCACTTTACCTTTTCGCCATTGTTCATTGTTCATTGGTTTATATGTAACATTCAGGGCTGCTGACCGAGGGCCGTGTAGCTCTTTGTCGGCCGGCATGGACACGATGGGCCGAAATGGCGTCCTTCTGCGCTTTTCTATGTTTCTCACCTCTGCCCCCATTTTTTCAGACAGTAGTTGATGATTCTGCCACAGCTATTTACACCTCCTCTTGATCCATCTTTTGTTTCTTTACTTGCCCCATTACAATGTCCTTTTGCCTTGCACTACCATCCCTTTTGTTTCTTAATCTCTCCTGCCTTCCATCCTATCACAGACCTTCCCTTTTGTTCTTTCCGCAATTCTCCCCTTTCCCTGTATCTACACTTGCTCAAGATCTGCCACATCACTAACTTTTTCCAGTTCTGTCGAAGGGTCATCAACCCGAAACGTTAACTCTGTTTCTCGCTCCACAGATGCTGCCTGACCCGCTGAGTATTTACAGCATTTTCTGTTTTTATTTTATGAGAAGTTACGGAAGATGGGTTTGTTTCTTTTGGAGCTTAACTGAAGATTTCAAGATTGTGAAATGAATTGACTGAACTGTCAAGAGACATTATTGTCCGTATTCAGTGTTCTGATCCTAGACAGAAATAAAGAAGGGAAGTCAGATGAAACACTTACATCTAAAAAGTAATTTGATTGTGAAATAAGTCACCAGGGAAAGGGTATTGAAGCGTGTCGGAGAATCTGATTCTGAAGACAAGTAATGGAGTGAGGAGGATTGATCTAATTCTTACATGTTGGCAACAGCGTGAAAACAGCAAGAAACAACATCATAAATACAGTGGGTTGATCAGTGGTGAGTAACATTCGCACCACATAAGTGCCAGGCGATGACCATCTCCAACAAGCGAGAGTCTAACCACCGCCCTTTGACATTCAATGACATTACCATCGTCGAATCCCCCACCATTAACATCCTGGAGGTCACCATTGACCAGAAACTAAACTGGACCAGCTACATAAGTACTGTGGCAACAAGAGCGGGTCAGAGGCTGGGTATTCTGCGGCAAGTGTCTCACCTCCTGACTCCTCAAAGTCTTTCCACCATCTACAAGGCACAAGTCAGGAGTGTGATGGAATACTCTCCGCTTACCTGGATGAGTGCAGCTCCAACAACACTCAAAAAGCTCGACACCATCCAGGACAAAGCTTGATTGGTACCCCATTCCCCACCTTCAATATTCATTCCCTCCACCACCGGCGCACCGTGGCTGCAGTGTGCACCATCTACAAGATGCACTGCAGCAACTCGCCAAGGCTTCTTCGGCAGCACCTCCCAAACCCATGACCTCCACCACCTAGAAGGACAAGGGCAGCAGCGCATGGGAACACCACCACCTCCAAGTTCCCCTCTAAGTCACACACCATCCTGACTTGGAAATATATCGGCCATTCCTTCATCGTCGCTCAGTCAAAATCCTGGCACTCCCTCCCTAACAGCACTGTGGGAGCACCTTCACCACACGGACTGCAGCGGTTCAAGAAAGCAGCTCACCACCACCTTCTCAAGAGCAATTAGGGATGGGCAATAAATGCTGGTCTTGCCAGCGATGCCCACATCCCGGGAATGAATAACACATTGAGAGGATATAGGTTGGACTGATTACAAACACATTAGGAAGATACACGTTAGATACATCGTAAGCACATTGGTAAAATATCCTCGGGTTGGTATTTTTAAAAGAAACAACTTATGATTTTTCCTGAAATAACAATCACAGGAAATGTTCCCTGTGTGGTTCTCAATGTTGTTAACACATAAACACAATGTTCCCTGTAAGCTGTGCTTTACTCTGCACAGCCTGTTTCTTTTAATGTGCAGAACCCTTAATCTTCTGCACACACACGGTATTTACAATGGCCCAGAAATCCCAGTTGGCTGATTAAAAAAGAAGCACACTTACCTGAAGCTGCTGTGCCCACGCGAGATCCCGGTCCTGAGGCCTCCACTGACTGCGCATCGCAACGCGTGCACGTCGGGATGTGCGCGGGGCTGGTGCTACAGTCACATGGCTCTGGGCAGCCAATCACGGTAAAGTATGTTCTCATTCATGACAATGGGAACTCTAATAAGTTGGAGTTCCCAAACTTATGAATGAGAACCCCCCCCCAAACACCCAAAACACTAATAAAAAATAGAAAAATAACTACATATTTAACATTAATTTAAATTAAAGTTACTTATGTATTATTTTTTTTAAATTTTGATTTTTAAAATAGTTTTTAAAATTATGCTTTAAAATAAATTTAACGTAGTAGGAAGGGTTTTAAAAAATAAAATGTGTTTTTTTAATTTAATTTTTTATGTTTTAAGTTGTTTTAAAACTTATACGCCTGTAAAAGTAGGCTATGCGCAAGAATTTTGAGGATATTTGCTGGGCAAGATATGGGTAAATCCCGCAATCTTCCCTTGCAAATGTCCTCGCTCCCGAGGTGCAGAGGATCTGTCAAGCTCCAGCTTGACGGATCAGAAAAGCCGGTTTTCAGCACATGCGCATTGTGCGCTGAAAATCAGCTTTTGCGATGTCTTCCTGGGTCCGTACACACTCCGTACGGGCCCGGGAGGCTGGAATTTCTGCCCCCATGTAAAAGCCGGTGAGCGACCTGCACGGGACCTTGCAGATTACTGTGTGCGCGCGCACGCACCTTAGCGGGAACAGAGTAACAGAGAGGAACCAGAGTAATTCTTCCCCTAGCTGGATCTCTGGAGAAGGGATGGAATGATACGATGAAAAAGTGGGCAGACGGAGTTGGGATTGACCAAACAAGGGATGTGCTTGATGGGACATTTCCTTTTGTTTTAGGTGTCGGCTATGGCTTAGTGGGTAGCACTCTTGGAAGGTTGTGGGTTCAATCTTCCCTCCAGAAACTCGAGCACAAAACCTAGGCTGACACTCCAGTTCCATACTGAGGGAATGCTGCTCTGTCGGAGGAGCCCCATGGCGCTATTTCGAAGAGGAGCAGGGGAGTTCTCCCCGGTATCATGGGCCAATAATTATCCTGCAATCAACATCACAAAAAAAAAACAGATTATCTGGTCATTATCACATTGCTGTTTGTGGGAGCTTGCTGTGTGCAACTTGACTGCTGTCTTTCCCTACATTACAACAGCGAGTACACTTCAAAACAAAGTACTTCATTGGCTGTAAAACGCTTTGGGATGCCCTGAGGTTGTTAAAAAAAAAAATGCGCTTAGTAAATGCAACATCTTTCTTTCTTCTCTCTAACAGTCGTGAAGCATTGAACTGAATGAACTCAAATACCTGAACCTTTTCGAAGCTGATAGCTCAGTGATTCATAGAGCAGGGAAGGAATTCTGTGATTGACACTGCAGGGTGTACCTGGGAATGGAGCAGGGAGCAGGTTAATACTGAACCGCGGCAGCAGACTGACAGCAAACTAGGAAGAGCCAAGTGTCGTGTCTAAAGAGCCAGCAAAGGTCCAATAAAACGAGCTGGATAAAATATGTAAGTGGGCAGTACATTCGAGCCAGGGTGTCCCTGGAGACGGAGCACGGGGTGTCCACCGGTACGCTCGAGGCCTTCTGCGAGAGATGGGCGCCGGAGGGACTGGAGTGCATCATCACCCCCGGCAACCAAATTCTAATTTGATCCGTTTAATGTTTAAAGTTTCATTTGTTTAATTTGTCAGATTGGGTGCCCCCTTTAATAAGTTAAACTTATAGGTTAAACTTAGAATTTATAGGTTAAACTTAGAACAGTTGTAAGTGGGCTGTTGAATGACAGATAAAATCCGTTCGCAAGACGTGTAATGCTTTTGTTTGGAAGGGGTGGACTTCGCTGGCAATGCCGGATTTTATTGCCCATCCCCAGTCACCCTGAGAAGATGGTGATGGGCTTCCTCCTTCCCCCGGGCAGTCCCTGTGGTGATGGTGCTCCCAAGGTGGTGCTCGGTCGGGAATTCCAGGATATCGACCTTGTGATGATCATATCAAGAAGACAGAAAGAAAGAAGAAAATAACTGCCATTTATGTAGCATCTTTCATAGAAATCACAGAGAAAATCATAGAAATTTACAGCACGCAGGGAGGCCATTCAGCCCATCGTGTCCGTGCCGGCCGACAAAGAACTATCCAGCCTAATCCCACTTTCCAGCTCTTGGTCCGTAGCCCTGTAGATTACGGCACTTCAAGTGGATATCCAAGTACTTTTTAAATGCAATGACGGTTTCTACCTCTACCACCCTTTCAGGCAGTGAGTTCTAGACCCCCACCACCCTCTGGGTGAAAAATGTTCTCCTCAACTCCCCTCTAACCCTTCCACCAATTACTTTAATTCTATGCCCCCTGGTTATTGATCTCCTTGTTAAGGGAAATAGACCCTTCCTATCCACTCTATCTAGGACTCTCGTAATTTTATACACCTCAATTAAATCTCCTCTCACAATACTCCAGTTGAGGCCGAGCCAGTGTTCCAAAGAAAAGAACCCCAGCTTAGTTAAATCCGAAACTAGGGTCTTATATATAAACAAAGCAAACCATGTAGGTATGGGGGGAGAGTTGGCTGAGGTAGATTGGGAAACTACATTAAAAGGTATGACGGTCGACAGGCGATGGATAGCGTTTAAAGAATTAATACATAATTTAAAACAAATATACCTTCCTTCAAGGCACAAAAACCCCACAGGAAAAGTGGTTCAAAGGAAGAGACTTATAATGTTGGCAAAGAGTAAGCCTGAGGATTGGGAGGATTTTAGAATTCAGCAAAGGATCAAGAAATTGATCAAGAAAGGGAAAATAGAATATGTGTAAACTAATGAGAGACATAAAAACAGACTGTAAAAACTTCTGCAGGTATGTAAAAAGGAAAAGATTAGCAAAAGTAAATGTGGGTCCCTTAGAGGCGGAGACAGGAAAATTATAATGGGGAATGAGGAAATGGCAGAGAAATTAAACAAATACTTTGTGTCTGTCTTCACGGAAGAAGACAGAAAAAAACTCCAGGAAATAGTGGAGAGCCAAGGGTCTAGCGAGAATGAAGAACTTAATATTAGTAAAAAAAAGTACTGGAGAAAGTAATGGGACTGAAAGCCGATAAATCCCCTGGACCTGATGGCCTACATACTAGGGTTTTGAAAGAGGTGGCTATAGAGAGATTAGGTGCATTGGTTGTCATCTTCCAAAAGTCCATAGTTTCTAGAACGGTTTCCGCAGATTGGTAGGTAGCAAATGTAACCCCACTATTTAAGAAAGGAGGGAGAGGGAAAACGGGAAACTACAGCCCAGTTAGCCTGACATCAGTTGGAGGGAAAATGCTAGAATCTATTATTAAGGACATGGTAACAGGGCACTTAGAAAATAACAATACGATTGGGCAGATTCAACTCAGATTTATGAAAGGGAAATCATATTTGATACATCTGTTAGAGTTTTTTGAGGTTGTAACTAGCAGAATAGATAAGGGGGAACCAGTGGATGTGGTATATCTGGATTTTCAGAATGCATTCAATAAGATGCCACACAAGAGGTTATTAAACAAAATTAGGGCTCATGGGATTGGGGGTAATATACTGGCGTGGATTGAAGATTGGTTAACGGACAGAAAACAGAGAGTAGGAATAAATGGGTCATTTTTGGGTTAGCAGGCTGTAACAAGTGGGGTGCTGCAAGGATCAGTGCTTGGAACCCAGCTATTCAAAATCTATATCAATGATTTGGATGATGGGACCAAATGTAATATATCCAAGTTTGCTGACGATACAAAGCTAGGTGGGAATGTAAGTTGTGAGGCGGATGCAAAGAGGCTTCAAGGAGATATAGACAGTCTAAGTGAGTGGGCAAGAACATGGCAAATGGAATATAATGTGGAGAAATGTGAAGTTATCCACTTTGGTAGGAAAATTAGAAAAGCAGTGTATTTTTAAATGGTGGAATATTGGTGTTCAGAGGGACCTGGGTGCCCTTGTACATGAATCACTGAAAGTTAACATACAGGTACAGCAAGCAATTAGGAAAGCAAATGGTATGTTGGCCTTTATTACAAGAGGATTTGAGTATAAGAGTAAATGCATCTTATTGCAATTATATAGGGCTTTGGTGAGACCACACCTGGTGTATTGTGTAGTTTTGGTCTCCTTACCTAAGGAAGGATATACTTGCCATGCAACGAAGTTTCACCAGACTGATTCATGGGATGGGGGGATTGTCCTATGAGGAGAGATTGAGTAGACTAGGCCTATATTCCCTAGAGTTTAGAAGAATGAGAGGTGATCTCATTGAAATATACAAAATTCTTACAGGACTTGACAGGGTAGATGCAGGGAGGATGTTTCCCCTGGCTGGGGAGTCTAGAACCAGAGGTCACAGTCTCAGGATAAGGGTCGGACATTTAGGACTGAGATGAGAAGGAATATCTTCACTCAAAGGGTGGTGAATCTTTGGAATTCTCTACCCCAGAGGGCTGTGGAGGCTCAGTCGTTGAGTATATTCAAGACAGCGATCACTAGATTTTTGAATATTAAGGGAATCATGGGATATGAGGATAGTGCAGGCAAGTGGAGTTGAGGGAGAAGATCAGCCATGATCTTATTGAATGGCGGAGCAGGCTCGAGGGACCGAATGGCCGACTCCTGCTCCTAATTCTTACATTCTTATGTTCTTACCTGTCCTGCTACCTTCAGGGATCTGTGGACATGCACTCCAAGGTCCCTCTGGACCTCTACATTTCTCAGTATCCTACCATTAATTGTGTAATCCCTTGCCTTGTTAGCCCTCCCCAAATGCATTAACTCCCACATCTCCAGATAAAATTCCATTTGCCACTGTTCTGCCCATCTGACCAGTTCATTGATATCTTCCTGGAGTCTACAGCTTTTTTTCCTCAATATCAACCACACGGCCAATTTTTGTATCATCTGCAAACTTAAAAATCATACCCCCGAAATTCAAGTCTAAATCACTGATGAATACCACCAAAAGCAAGGGATGCAGTACTGAGCCCTGCGGAACCCCATTGGTAACAGCCTTCCAGCCACAAAAACACCCGTTGACCTTTACTTCCTGCTTCTGAAACATTTTTGGATCTAACTTGCCACTTGCCCCTGGATCCCATGGGCTTTTACTTTTCTGATCAGTCTGCCATGTGGGACTTTGTCAAAAGCCTTGCGAAAATCCATGCAGACTACATCAAATGCGTTACCCTCATTGACCCTCCTCGTCACCTCCTCAAAATAGACAGACACGACCTTCCTTTAAATGACCACACTCGATCAGCTCAGTTGGGCGGGCCACATTGTTCACATGCCTGACACCAGACTCCCAAAGCAAGCGCTCTACTCGGAATTCCTACATGGCAAGCGAGCCCCAGGTGGGCAGAGGAAACGTTTCAAGGACACCCTCAAAGCCTCCTTGATAAAATGCAACATCCCCACCGACACCTGGGAGTCCTTGGCCAAAGACCGCCCTAAGTGGAGGAAGAGCATCCGGGAGGGCGCTGAGCACCTCGAGTCTCGTCGCCGAGAGCATGCAGAAACCAAGCGCAGACAACGGAAGGAGCGTGCGGCAAACCAGACTCCCCACCCTTTCCTTCAACCACTGTCTGTCCCACCTGTGACAGAGACTGTAATTCCCGGATTGGACTGTTAAGTTACCTAAAAACTCACTTTTAGAGTGGAAGCAAGTCTTCCTCGATTTCGAGGGACTGCCTATGATGATTAACAAATCCACGCTGACTATCCTTGATTAATCTGTACCTTTGCAAATGACGGTTAATACTGTCTCTCAGAATTGTTTCAAATAATTTTCTCACCAAAGAGGTTATGTTGACTGGCCTGTAATGACTCGGTCTATCCCTTTCTCCCTTTTTAAACAACGGTACAACGTTTGTAGTCCTCCGGCAATGCACCTAAAGCCAGAGAGGATTGGAAAATGATGCTCAGAACCTTTCATGACCTCAGGAAGTCCCAAAGCGTTTTGCAACCTATGAAGTACTTTTGAAGTGTTGTCACTGTTGTAATGTAGGAAACACGGCAAGCCAGTCTGTGAACAGCAAGCTCCCACAAACAGCAATGTGATAAATTAACAGACAATCTGTTTAAGTGATGCGGCTTGTGGGATATATGTTGGCCCAGTTAGGAATTGTGTGGGACACTGACATAAAAAAAATGGGCAGCATAAGTCCTTCATAAATAGAGCTGAAACAAATAAAGGTGATTTACTAAGGGCACAGATGCTGGAAGTACAGTGTGCGACATCATCCCTGAGTCTGCCCATTGTTGAGACGGTGCTCGCCCTCATGGGCCAGAAATTCAGATGAGGGGAATTGGGGCAGAGACCTGGCACAATCCGATCCACACCGCCGCCCCCCCCCCCCTCCCAATACTGCCCTGAGTTGCAGAAAAGTTGGGGTTACAGGGCTGGTGTGACAACTGGGACTATCAGACTGGGGCTGTAGATGTAGAATGCTCTTCGAAAGAGCTGGTGCAGACTCGATGGGCTGAATGGCCTCCTTCTGTGCCGTACTATACTGTGCACAGTTCTGGTCTCCTTACCTGAGGAAAGTCAAATTTGCCTTCGTGTCAGTGCAATGGACCTTCACTAGATAGATCCCTGCGACAGGAAAGTTAAAAAAAAATGTTTTTATTGGTTCCGGGATGTGGGCATCGCTGGCAAGGCCAGCATTTATTGCCCATCCCTAATTGCCCTTGAGAAGGTGGTGGTGAGCTGCCTTCTTGAACCGCTGCAGTCCGTGTGGTGAAGGTTCCCACAGTGCTGTTAGGGAGGGAGTTCCAGGATTTTGACCCAGCGACGATGAAGGAATGGTGATATATTTCCAAGTCAGGATGGTGGGTGACTTGGAGAAGAACTTGCAGGTGGTGGTATTTCCATGTGTCTGCTACCCTTGTCCTTCTAGGCGGTAGGGGACATGGGTTTGGGAGGTACTGTCGAAGAAGCCTTGGCAAGTTGCTGCAGTGCATCGTGTAGATGGTACACACTGCAGCCACGATGCGCCGGTGGTGGAGGGAGTGAATGTTGAAGGTGGGGGATGGGGTGCCAATCAAGCAGGTTGCTTTGTCCTGGATGGTGTCGAGCTTCTTGAGTGTTGTTGGAGCTGCACTCATCCAGGCAAGTGGAGAGTATTCCATCACACTCCTGACTGGTGCCTTGTAGATGGTGGAAAGACTTTGAGGAGGCAGGAGGGGAGACACTCTCCGCAGAATACCCAGCCTCTGACCTGCTTTTGTGGTCACAGTATTTATGTGGCTGGTCCAGTTAAGTTTCTGGTCAATGGTGACCCCCAGGATGTTAATAGTGGGAGATTCGGCGATGGACGATTCAAAAATGTAGAAATAAAGGGCCCAAGTTTCCACACGATAAAAAACGGGCGCCCCTCTGAGCTGGGCGCCCGTTTTTCGCGCCTAAAACGGGGCCTAAAAAAATAAATCACGATTCTGGAGCGTTCTGCAGCTCCTTGTCTGCCTGGCGCGGCGCCCAGGGGGGCGGAGCCTACACTCGCGCCGATTTTGTAAGTGGGAGGGGGCGGGTACTATTTAAATTAGTTTTTTTCCTGCCGGCAACGCTGCGCGTGCGCGTTGGAGCGTTTGCGCATACTCAGTGTGAAAAAAACATTGGCACTCGGCCATTTTTGTAGTTCTTTGTAGCTGTTTAATTTTTGAACATTTTTTTAATAAAAGCACATTGCCATCAGCACATCAGCACTTGCAGCCTTCTCACTGTCTCCTTCCCCCCCCGCCCCCCCCCCCACCCCACGGGAAGAACGGGCGCCTCAGGCTGACTGCAGAATTCTCCGTGCCTGAAGCACTTTCACACAGGTAGGAAGATGGTTTATTTAATCTTTTCTTTGCTTATAAATGTTTATTCAGGTTGGATTTATTTGTATAATATTTGTAGAAGTATAAATAAGGATTTATTGTAGAATTTAATGAGTTCCCTTCCCCCCACCAACCTCGTTCTGGACGCCTAATTTGTAACCTGCGCCTGATTTTTTAATGTGTAGAACAGGTTTTTTCAGTTCTACAAAAATCTTCACTTGCTCCATTCTACTTTAGTTTGGAGTACGTTTTCACTGTGGAAACTTTCAAATCAGGCGTCAGTGGCCGGACACACCCCCTTTTGAAGAAAAAATTCTGTTCCAAAGTAGAACTGTTCTACCTGACTAGAACTGCAGAAAAAAAAATGTGGAGAATTGCGATTTCTAAGATAGTCCGTTCTCCACCAGTTGCTCCTAAAAATCAGGCGCAAATCATGTGGAAACTTGGGCCCAAAAAGCTTTCAATTAGTAAAAGTGCGCATGAAGCTGTCGGATTGTCGTAAAAACCTAACTGGTTCTCTCTTGTCCTTGAGGGAAGGAAACCTGCCGTCCTTACCCCGATCTGGGCCTATCTGTGACTCCAGTCCCACACCAACATGCCCACTCACTCGGCTCAAACAGCGACAAAAGAGAAGGCAGCCAACGCCACCTTCTCAGGGCAAGCAGTGAATGCTGACCTTGCCACACATCCTGGCCACACTGCCCCTTGAGCCCGCTCCGCCATTCAATAAGATCATGGCTGATCCTCCACCTCAAGGATGTCATGTATTCAACCAGCATTGTAACCCATGTATAATCTGACCTAAGTTGTACACTGTGAGAACAATGACCACTAGGTGGGAGACACTCCTAACCTGGAGCTTCAGGTATAAAAGGGGAAGCTCCACCCACCTTCATCACTTGAGTGCTAAGAAATAAAGGATAGGTCACAGACTGACCTTCTCTCAAGCATGGGCCTCGTGTGCATTTATACTGTATAGTAAGGATATATCAATGGTGACGAGGATGGGGAAGTCATGTATTCAACCAGCATTGTAACCCATGTATAATCTGACAAAGTCCACTTTCCCGTCCAATCCCCATATCCCTTGATTCCCCTACAGTCCTAAACTGAATAAAGAAAGCTCTCGCTGATTCTTTGCTACTGGAACCATTGAACCCAACCCAAGTCTTTGCACAGGCACCACAAGCTCCAATGCAAGCTCAATGTACCCCATAAATCCCAGGTAAAGTCCCCCGCTGCCCCGCCCCGCCCCCTCTACCTCGCCCGACAGCGCTCCAAATGGAAACTTTAACTAGGACACCACAAGGAGCTGCAGGAAACTCAGAGATAAATTCTAATGAGTGTAATGTATGTAGCTGTGAGTATGCTCACAGGTTTGTAGAGTTGTTGAGTTGTGAGTGGCTTAGCCAGTCACGTGATGTTCCCAAGACTCAATAAAACCCCGGCCAGTTGGGTTTCGGGGATCCACGATGGGGGATGAGCCTGGTGGATGAATTGGTAACGTGTACTGGGATTGTTAAACCTTTGCTAATAAACCAACTAGTTCTCAATAGCAATGTGCTGCTATGAATTCTTAAGCAAAGATCCCAGGAAGCAAATACATTACAATGAGCTTCAAGAAGCCTGGGAAATGACCATACCTGTGTGAGTAAGGTCACTTCTCAAACTGGCAATTGCTCAAAGAGCCAGAAAACGTTGGCTTTTCGGGATGCCAAGAATGATCTAACCTTGCAAACACACTGAGCGACCGTCTAGACTGTACGTGTTCTGTGCCAGTCCAAGGCTGCCATGTTGGGCATTGTAAATGAAACAGGTCAGTGAGTGATGGAGTCCCGTCCAGTTCAGGCTGATTAAAGAGGATTGGATTGTCAGCTGCCCGTCTCACAACACTGGCTGAAGGAGCGTGGGGGCTGTGCCCGTGGCCAAAGAGAAGTGATGACCTTGGGAATACCAAACCTTTCATCTCGTATCCCACCAAAATTAATTGGAGATGAGGGCGGGTGGAGGATAAAGAGAGGGGAAGCAGTTGTTAATCAGCGGGCTTTCAGACTTGAGCCCTGCCATTCCCTGCAGCGCCTGAAACTCGATACTGATATCGTCCGGCCCTCACGGGAGGATGTCACACACCCAAGCGAGGTCACAATGGTCGCGGTGCCAGAGGTCAACTGGGACCCCTGGAACTGAAACCTAGCACTGGAAACCCCGCTCATCGTTGGACAAAAAGTGGAGAGGGATTGAGTAACGAGGGGATGTTGGGGCGATACTCAGAAGAAGGCTTTTACTTTCACATCAGCATGCACTTGTGCAGCGTCCCATCAAATATTTATCTGTGCCCAGCTTGTTATCCAGTCCAGTTATCCTCCGCACACTGATCAACACATTAGCCAAACTGAAAGGTCCTGGTATCAATTACTTCACGTCAATGCTGACTGAAGCCATCCGTGACAGGATTAAATATACATTACTTATATAACACTAAAACTGAATATAAAGTGAGAAATCAATGGCATTAGTCAGCACTTTGCATCTAATCCATGTTATATTCAACCTGGGAGTGTTTGATGGCACAGTGTAGAGGGAGCTTTACTCTGTATCTAACCCGTGCTGTACCTGCTCTGGGAGTGTTTAATGGGACAGTGTAGAGGGAGCTTTACTCTGTATCTAACCCATGCTGTACCTGCTCTGGGAGTGTTTGATGTGACAGTGCAGAGGGAGCTTTACTCTGTATCTAACCCATGCTGTACCTGCTCTGGGAGTGTTTGATATGACAGTGCAGAGGGAGCTTTACTCTGTATCTAACCCATGCTGTCCCTACCCTGAGAATGTTTGATGGGACAGTGTAGAGGGAGCTTTACTCTCTCTCTAACTTGTGCTGTACCCGCCCTGGGAGTGTTTGATGGGACAGTGTAGAGGGAGCTTTACTCTCTCTCTAACTTGTGCTGTACCCGCCCTGGGAGTGTTGCTGCTTGTGGGAGCTTGCTGTGCCCAAATTGGCTGCCACGTTTGCTACATTACAACAGTGGCTACACTTCAAAAGAATTTCCAAAAGGCGCTGTAAAAATGCACGTCCTTTCTTATTGTCTCAATCCTCTCTCACCCTCGCTGTCGTTGGGACATTGATGGAGAATGCATTCCCGTCTGGGGTCATTCCCTGCCCTTGCATTTTGCAGCAGTTTCAGTCTTTCACTCGTTGCCCCTGAACTCCTGACAAATTCTCTCTTTTGAAAACAAAGTAGAACTGTTTTATTTTATTGCTTTTCCCCTCTGGGCCTCACACCGTGTTCTTCTGCTCTGTGAGAGATTCAACTCAACCCGGTCTAAATGTCCCTCCCATGTTCATTTAGAGGGGTGGAGGATACAGAGGGCTGGCAGTGGAGGAAATGGGCGGGATTTTCTACTTTTCCGTTTTCGGGGCGAAAATGGAGGCGGAGTTTACCGCCCGATTAACATTTGTGCTTAATGGAGTAATTTTTGACATCTGGGACCTGGCGCCACGCGAAGGGAGGCGTTGTACGACTTTCGTGGCGCAAAAATGGGGACCTCGCCAACTAAAGTGCAGGGCCGGGAGCGCTCCGAGAGAGACCTTGGGAGGGGGAAAAGAACCCTAAACATTCAAAAACATTGCCAACACCCTCACAACACAAATCGCTACAAAAAAATTAACACATTTAAATTGTAACTTACCTTTTTTTGCAGATTATCCACCTCCCCGCCGTGGGCAGGGCTGGACCGCAGTGTTTTCCCTGGTGGGCAGCGCGGGGCGCGTTTCATAGAAACATAGATAGAAACATAGAAAATAGGTGCAGGAGTAGGCCATTCGGCCCTTCTAGCCTGCACCGCCATTCAATGAGTTCATGGCTGAACATTCAACTTCAGTACCCCATTCCTGCTTTCTCGACATACCCCTTGATCCCCCTAGTAGTAAGGACCTCATCTAACTCCTTTTTGAATATATTTAGTGAATTGGCCTCAACAACTTTCTGTGGTAGAGAATTCCACAGGTTCACCACTCTCTGGGTGAAGAAGTTCCTCCGCATCTCGGTCCTAAATGGCTTACCCCTTATCCTTAGACTGTGACCTCTGGTTCTGGACTTCCCCAACATTGGGAACATTCTTCCTGCATCTAACCTGTCTAACCCCGTCAGAATCTTAAACGTTTCTATGAGGTCCCCTCTCATTCTTCTGAACTCCAGTGAATACAAGCCCAGTTGATCCAGTCTTTCTTGATAGGTCAGTCCCGCCATCCCGGGAATCAGTCTGGTGAACCTTCGCTGCACTCCCTCAATAGCAAGAATGTCCTTCCTCAGGTTAGGAGACCAAAACTGTACACAATACTCCAGGTGTGGCCTCACCAATGCCCTGTACAACTGTAGCAACACCTCCCTGCCCCTGTACTCAAATCCCCTTGCTATGAAGGCCAACATGCCATTTGCTTTCTTAACCACCTGCTGCACCTGCATGCCAACCTTCAATGACTGATGTACCATGACACCCAGGTCTCTTTGCACCTCCCCTTTTCCTAATCTGTCACCATTCAGATAATAGTCTGTCTCTCTGTTTTTACCACCAAAGTGGATAACCTCACATTTATCCACATTATACTTCATCTGCCATGCATTTGCCCACTCACCTAACCTATCCAAGTCGCTCTGCAGCCTCACAGCATCCTCCTCGCAGCTCACACTGCCACCCAACTTAGTGTCATCCGCAAATTTGGAGATACTACATTTAATCCCCTCATCTAAATCATTAATGTACAGTGTAAACAGCTGGGGCCCCAGCACAGAACCTTGCGGTACCCCACTAGTCACTGCCTGCCATTCTGAAAAGTATCCATTTACTCCGACTCTTTGCTTCCTGTCTGACAACCAGTTCTCAATCCATGTCAGTACACTACCCCCAATCCCATGTGCTCTAACTTTGCACATCAATCTCTTGTGTGGGACCTTGTCGAACGCCTTCTGAAAGTCCAAATATACCACATCAACTGGTTCTCCCTTATCCACTCTACTGGAAACATCCTCAAAAAATTCCAGAAGATTTTGCGGTGCACGGGTCAGGTGCGAGTCGAAACTGTGGTGTATCTGTAAAGCATGCACTCCCATGTTCCGCCACCAGGGAGCGCATCCCCTGAAGTCCCAAGGGATCCCAGCATCCCTTGGGAGCACTGTATATAAGCCGGCTCCATAGGCCTGTTCCTCACTCTGGAGTGTCTTAATAAAGATTGAGGTCACTGTTACTTTAACCTCTCTGTGTGCAGCCTCATCTGTGTTAGGAACACAATAACTGGCGACAAGTATACGAATCTAACGCAAAGATGCGGCAAACTGTGGTCATCCTGGAGAAGTTCTTGGAGGGTGAGGACTGGGAAGCCTATGTCGAACGGCTAGACCAGTACTTTGTAGCCAACGAGCTGGACGGAGAAGGAAGCGCTGCAAAAAGGAGAGCGGTCCTCCTCACGGTCTGCGGGGCACCGACCTACAGCCTCATGAAGAATCTTCTGGCTCCAGTGAAACCCACAGATAAGTCATATGAGGAACTATGTACACTGGTTCGGGAGCATCTTAACCTGAGGGAGAGCATGCTAATGGCGAGGTATTGGTTCTACACGTGCCAGCGATCTGAAGGTCAAGAAGTGGTGAGCTACGTTGCCGAGCTAAGGCAACTTGCAGGACAATGTAAGTTTGATGGCTACCTGGAGCAAATGCTCAGAGACATTTTTGTACTGGGCATTGGCCACGAGACCATTCTACGAAAACTTTTGACTGTAGAGACACCGACCCTCAGTAAGGCCATTGCGATAGCACAGGCGTTTATGTCCACCAGTGATAACACCAAACAAATCTCTCAGCACACAAATGCTAGCAATGTTCATAATCAGAAATGTACAGGGCAGAAGCCACGAGTCTGCAACTGCCAGCAGGCCTCAGGTGACCCAGATGATTCAGAGTCTGCAACAAAGGATGAATGCAAGGCAATTCACACCTTGTTGGCGTTGTGGAAGCTTCCATTCAGCCTATTCATGCCGCTTCAAAGGGTATGTTTGCAAGAGCTGTGAAACAATGGGGCACCTCCAACGAGCTTGCAGGCGAGCTGCAAGCTCTGCAAAACCTGCTAACCACCACGTGGCAGAGGAAGATCGGTCCATGGTGGATCAAAGCAATTTCGAGCCTCAGAGAGAGGAGGCAGATGATGAAGTACACGGGGTGCACACATTTTCGACGAAATGTCCACCTATAATGCTAAATGTAAAATTGAATGGCTTACCCGTAGCCATGGAACTGGACACTGGCGCTAGCCAATCCATCATGAGTAAAAAGATGTTTGAGAGACTGTGGTGCAACAAGGCATTCAGACCAGCCTTGAGCCCCATCCACATGAAACTGAGAACGTATACCAAAGAGCTTATCACTGTCCTGGGCAGCGCCATGGTCAAGGTCACCTACGAGGGCATGGTGCATGAACTGCCACTCTGGATTATCCCGGGCATTGGCCTCACACTGCTTGGAAGGAGCTGGCTGGGCAAAATCCGCTGGAACTGGGATGACATCCGAGCACTATCACATGTCGATGAGGCCACATGTACCCAGGTTCTGAAAAAATTTCCTTCCCTTTTCGAGCCAGGCGAAACTTTTCCGGGGCGAAGGTACGGATCCACTTGGTCCCAGAGGCACGGCCCAATCACCATAAGGCGCGAGCGGTAACTCACATGATGAGGAAGAGAGTGGAAATCGAGCTGGACAGGCTGCAATGCGTGGGCATCATCTCCCCAGTGGAATTCAGCGAGTGGGCCAGACCGATTGTTCCAGTACTCAAAAGTGATGGCACGGTCAGGATTTGTGGCGATTATAAAGTAACTATTAATCGTTTCTCGCTACAGGACCAATACCCGCTACGTAAGGCAGACAACCTATTTGCGACGCTGGCAGGAGGCAAGACGTTCACCAAGCTCGACCTGACTTCGGCCTACATGATGCAGGAGCTGGAGGAGTCTTTGAAGGGTCTCACCTGCATCAACACGCACAAGGGACTGTTCATCTACAACAGATGCCCGTTTGTAATTTGGTCAGCTGCAGCGATCTTCCAGAGAAACATGGAGAGCCGACTCAAGTCGGTACCACGCACGGTGGTTTTTCAGGACGACATATTGGTCACGGGTCGGGACACCGTCGAGCACCTACAAAACCTGGAGGAGGTCCTCCAGCGACTGGATCGCGTAGGGCTGTGGCTGAAGAGGTCGAAATGCGTCTTCATGGCAACAGAAGTGGACCTTTTGGGAAGAAAGATCGCGGCGGACGGCATTCGGCCTACAGACGCCAAGACAGAGGCTATCAGGAACGCACCCAGTCCACGGAACGTCACGGAGCTGCGGTCGTTCCTGGGACTCCTCAACTATTTTGGTAACTTCCTACCGGGGTTAAGCACCTTCTTAGAGCCTCTACATGTGTTATTGCGCAAAGGTGAGAACTGGGTATGGGGAAAAAAACTAAGTCATTGCTTTTGAGAAAGCCAGAAACATTTTATGCTCCAACAAGCTGCTTGTATTGTATAACCCGTGTAAAAGACTTGTACTAGCATGTGATGCGTCGTCGTACGGAATCGGGTGTGTATTACAACAAGTTAACGTTGCGGGGAAGTTGCAACCTGTCGCCTATGCTTCCAGGAGCTTGTCTAAGGCCGAGAGGGCCTACAGCATGATTGAGAAAGAGACATTAGCGTGTGTGTTCGGGGTAAAGAAAATGCATCAGTATCTGTTTGGCCTCAAATTTGAGCTGGAAACAGATCACAAGCCCCTCATATCCCTGTACGCTGAAAACAAGGGGATAAATACTAATGCCTCAGCCCGCATTCAAAGGTGGGCACTCGCGCTCTCAGCGTATAACTATACCACCCGCCACAGGCCAGGCACCGAGAACTGTGCGGATGCTCTCAGTCGGCTACCATTGCCCACCACGGGGGTGGAAATGGCGCAGCCTGCAAACTTGTTGAAGGTGGCGCAGCCCGCAGACTTGTTGATGGTCACGGAAGCGTTTGAAAATGATAAATCACCTATCACGGCCCCCCAGATTAGGACTTGAACCAGCCAAGATCCTCTGCTGTCCCTAGTAAAAAACTATGTACTGCATGGGAGCTGGGCCAGCATCCCCGTTGAAATGCAAGAGCTAATCAAGCCATACCAGCGGCAAAAGGACGAGCTGTCCATTCAGGCAGACTGCCTGTTGTGGGGTAACTGCGTAGTGCTACCCAAAAGGGCAGGGAGACGTTCATCTCAGATCTCCACAGCACACACCCGGGTATAGTAATGATGCAAGCAATAGCCAGATCCCATGTGTGGTGGCCCAGTATCGACTCTGACTTAGAGTCCTGTGTATGTCAATGCAGCGTGTGTGCTCAGTTGAGCAACGTGCCCAGAGAGACACCACTAAGTTTGTGGTCCTGGCCCTCCAGACCATGGTCGAGGATCCATGTCGACTATGCGGGCCCGTTTCTCGGTAAAATGTTCCTGGTGGTGGTGGATGCTTTTTCAAAATGGATTGAATGTGAAATAATGTCGGGAAGCACCGCCACCGCCACCATTGAAAGCCTGAGGGCCATGTTTGCCACCCACGGCCTGCCTGACATACTGGTCAGTGACAACGGGCCATGTTTCACCAGTGCCGAATTTAAAGAATTCATGACCCGCAATGGGATCAAACATGTCATCTCGGCCCCGTTTAAACCAGCCTCCAATGGGCAGGCAGAGCGGGCAGTACAAACAATCAAACAGAGCCTTAAACGAGTCACAGAAGGTTCACTCCAAACCTGCCTGTCCCGAGTATTGCTCAGCTACCGCACGAGACCCCACTCGCTCACAAGGGTGCCCCCGGCTGAGCTACTCATGAAAAGGACACTTAAAACCAGACTCTCGCTGGTTCACCCCAACCTGCATGATCAGGTAGAGAGCAGGCGGCAACAACAAAATGTAAACGATGGTCGCACCACTGTGTCACAGGAAATTGATCTGAACGACCCTGTGTATGTGCTAAACTATGGACATGGTCCCAAGTGGATCGCGGGCACGGTGATAGCTAAAGCAGGAATAGGGTGTTTGTAGTCAAACTGAACAATGGACAAATTTGCAGAAAGCATCTGGACCAAACGAGGCTGCGGTTCACAGACTGCCCTGAACAACCCACAGCAGACACCATCTTTTTCGAGCCCACAACACACACCCAAAGGATCAACGACACCACCCTGGACCAGGAAATCGAACCCATCATGACCAACAGCCCAACAAGGCCAGGCTCACCCAGCAGCCCTGCAGGGCTAACAACACGCCAGCCCAGCGAGGGCACAGCCAACACACCAGAACAAACATTTGTACCGAGGCGGTCCACCAGGGAAAGAAAGGCTCCCGACCGCCTCACCTTGTAAATAGTTTTCACTTTGACTTTGGTGGGGAGTGATGTTGTGTATCTGTAAAGCATGCACTCCCATGTTCTGCCACCAGGGAGCGCATCCCCTGAAGTCCCAAGGGATCCCAGCATCCCTTGGGAGCACTGTATATAAGCCGGCCCCTCAGGCCTGTTCCTCACTCTGGAGTGTCTCAATAAAGACTGAGGTCACTGTTACTTTAACCTCCCTGTGTGCAGCCTCCTCTGTGTTAGGAACACAATAGAAACTTCTGCCAGTGTCATGATGTGCGCCTGTGCACACCCGCCGCTGTTCTCCTCGAGGGTGCTTCTAAACACCGCCGCAAAACCCGACCCGAGGATCACGCCGTGACGCAAAAGACCTCACCGCTCCATTTTTTGCCGCGGAGGGTCCAAAACCGGGACGCAACCGACCCAAAAATTCAGCCCAATATCTTTTATTCAACCTATTTTTGGACGTGTGTAGTGATTGTACTTGTTGACTGTTTTGCAAGGTATTGCGATGGTTTAATTGCTTCACATTGATTTGTGACCAAGGCAATATGGACAACGTGTCCATTTACTGCTGGATCTGAGCCTGGGGGAGTAAGGTACTGGGAGCTTTAGTTGGCTGAAGGGACCTTGCTGCCGAAAGCCTCATCCATGCCTTTGTTACCTCTAGATTTGACTATTCGAATGCACTCCTGGCTGGCCTCCCACATTCTACCCTCTGTAAACAAGAGGTGATCCAAAATCCGGGTACCCCTGTCCTAACTCGCACCCAGTCCTGCTCACCCTTCACCCCCTGTGCTCGCTGACCTACATTGGCTCCCGGTTCAGCAACGCCTCGATTTTAAAATTCCCATCCTTGTTTACAAGTCCCTCCATGGACTTTGCCCCTCCCTATCTCTGTAATCTCCTGCAGCCCCCAACCCCCTGAGATATCTGCCTCCTCTGATTCTGCCCTCTCGCGCATCCCCCTGATTTTAATCGCTCCACCATTGGCGGCCATGCCTTCAGCTGCCTGGGCACCGAGCTCTGGAATTCCCTCCCTAAACTTCAACAAATAACAACACTAACTTGTGTTTATACAGCGCCTTTAAAGTAGCAAAGCACTTCATGGGAGCGATTATCCTGCAACATTTGACACCTAGCCACGTAAGGTGATATTGGGGTGGATGACAAAAAGCTTCTCTCTGTCTCTCTCTCCTCTTACAGATGCTCCTTAAATCCTTCCTCTTTGACAAAGCTTTTGGTTATCTGCCCTAATATCTCCTTATGTGGCTCGGTGTCCATTTATGTCTGGTTAGGCTGCTGTGAAGCGCCTTGGGATGTTTGATACATTAAATATAAATGGCACTTGTTGGTGTTTTGCCCTTTTAAATTTGTCACAGTTTAATCAGAAGTAATGTCCCTCTTCAACAGTGCTGCACCACTTACCATCTTGTCTGTACTTCATTGACTGTAAAACAATTTGGGACAGATAAATGCAATTAGTTCTTCCCTCATCTGCGTCGGTGGACTCCATTCTTTCAAAGGATTCGATAGGGTGGATAGAGAGAGAAACTGTATCCTCTGGTAGGGGGAAGTCCAGAACAAGGAGACATTTTTAAAATTAGAGGCAGGCCATTCAGGGGTGATGTCAGGAAGCATGTCTTCACACAAAGGGCAGTGGGAATCTGGAACTCTCTCCCCCAAAAAGCTGTTGAGGCTGGGGGTCAATAGAAATTTTCAAAGCTGAGATTGGTAGATTTTTGTTAGTCAAAGGGTATCAAGCGATACAGACCCTTAGTAGCTGGAGTTGGGTCACAGAGTAGCCATGATCTCATTGAATAGCAGAACAGGCTCGAGGGGCTGAATGGCCCTGTGTTCCTATGTAAGGCCGATAAGTCCTGGTTTCTCGATGCTCTAAGGACTGTGCAGATCCAGTGTGAATGAGCGTGTAGTGGGAAATATCTGGTGGATTAAAGTTCCGGGGCTGTAATAAATTTTGCGCAATGGGATAGTTACTGTAGCCGGGAGCCTTTGCAGGTCTTCCCTGGTATCTTGCTCCCTCTGCTGGAAATGCATTGAATTGCACAGGGCTCGATCAGATAGATTTTATTATTTTAACCCTGATTTTAGCTCGGGACCAGGGCAGGGAATTCCCGCAGACAGTGGGGGGTGAAGCCCCTGGCCCACTCGGACTCCCAGGCCTCTCTAGCATTTCTCTGGACTGTCTCCCACCCCTGAAGCGAGGGTTGACGACCCTCCATTGTCAGCTGTGGCTCAGTAGGTCGCACTCTCGCCTCTGGGTGAGAACGTTGTGGGTTCAAATCTCTCTCCAGGGATCTGAGCACATAAATCTACGCTGACACTCCCAGTGCAGTACTGAGAGAGTGCCGCACTGTTGGAGGGGCAGTACTGAGGGTGTGCTGCACTGTCAGAGGGGGCAGTGCCGAGGGAACGCTACACTGTCGGAGGGGAAGTACTGAGGGAGCACCACGCTGTCAGAGAGGCAGTACTGAGAGAGTGCCTCACTGTCAGAGGAGCAGTGCTGAGGGAGTCCCACACTGTCGGAGAGGCAGTACTGAGGGTGTGCTGCACTGTCGGAGGGGCAGTGCTGAGGGAGTCCCATACTGTCGGAGAGGCAGTACTGAGGGAGTGCTGCACTGTCGGAGGGGCAGTGCTGAGGAAGTGCTGCACCGTCGGAGGGGCAGTACTGAGGAAGTGCTGCACTGTCGGAGGGGCAGTACTGAGGGAGTGCTGCACCGTCGGAGGGGCAGTACTGAGAGAGTGCTGCACTGTCGGAGGGGCAGTACTGAGGGAGTGCTGCACCGTCGGAGGGGCAGTACTGAGGGAGTGCCGCACTGTCGAAGGGGCAGTACTGAGGGAGTGCTGCACCGTCGGAGGGGCAGTACTGAGGGAGTGCTGCACTGTCGGAGGGGCAGTACTGAGGGAGTGCTGCACTGTCGGAGGTACCATCTTTCGGATGAGATGTTAAGCTGAGGCCTCGTCTGCTCTCTCAGGTGGATGTAAAAGATCCCATGGCCACTATTTTGAAGAGGAGCAGGGGAGTTATCCCCGGTGTCCTGGCCAATATTTATCCATCAATCAACATAACAAGAACTGAATATTTGGCCGTTATCACGTTGCTGTTTGTGGGAGCTTGCTGTGCGCAAATTGGCTGCTGTGTTTCCTACATTACAACAGTGACTACACTTCAAAAGTAGTTAATTGGCTGTAAAGCACTTTAGGACATCCTGTGGTCGTGAAAGGCGCTATATAAATGCAAGTCATTCTTTCTCCAGGACGGACCTGGAGTCTCCAGGAATTTAAGGTGAATCTCCAGGGCAAGGGTGGGGTTGGGGGTGGGGGTGAGGCGGTGGGGGCAGGGGAAGTTCTGAGATGTCCTTGCTGGGACAGTGGGAGCACTCCAGTTCAGGGACATTAAAATAGTGTCACAGCCCACTCATGGAACTCAGACGTTTTGATATCGACATCGCCGCCCTAAGCGAGACCCGATGGGCAGGGGAAGGCCAGTTTGCTGGGAACATAAAAACTGACTGCAAAAGCTTCTATAGAGATGTGAAGAGAAAAAGTTATGGAAGACAAACGTAGGTCCCTTGCAGTCAGATTCAGGTGAATTTATAATGGGGAACAAAGAAATGGCAGACCAATTGAACAAATACTTTGGTTCTGTCTTCACTAAGGAAGACACAAATAACCTTCCAGAAATACTAGGGGACCGAGGGTCTAGTGAAAAGGAGGTACTGAAGGAAATTCTTATTAGTCAGGAAATTCTGTTAGGGAAATTGATGGGATTGAAGGCCAATAAATCCCTGGGGCCTGATAGTCTGCATCCCAGAGTACTGAAGGATGTGGCCCTAGAAATAGTGGATGCATTGGTGATCATTTTCCAACAGTCTATCGACTCTGGATCAGTTCCTATGGACTGGAGGGTAGCTAATGTAATAACACTTTAAAGAAAGGAGGGAGAGAGAAAACAGGTAATTATAGACCAGATAGCCTGACATCAGTAGTGGGAAAAATGTTGGAATCAATTATTAAAGATGAAATAGCAGCGCATTTGGAAAGCAATGACAGGATCGGTCCAAGTCAGCATGGATTTATGAAAGGGAAATCCTGCTTGACAAACCTTCTAGAATTTTTTGAGGATGTAACTGGTAGAGTGGACAAGGGAGAGCCAGTGGATGTGGCGTATTTGGAATTTCAAAAGGCTTTTGACAAGATCCCACACAAGTGACTGGTGTGTAAAATCAAAGCACATGGTATTGGGGGTAATCTACTGACGTGGATAGAGAACTGGTTGGCAGACAGGAAGCAGAGACTCGGGATAAATGGGTCCTTTTCAGAATGGCAGACAGTGACTAGTGGGGTGCCACAGGGCTCAGTGCTGGGACCCCAGCTCTTTACAATATACATTAATGATTTAGATGAAGGAATTAAGTGTAACATCTCCAAGTTTGCTGATGACACTAAGCTGGGTGGCGGTGTGAGCTGTGAGGAGGACGCTATGAGGCTGCAGGATGACTTGGACAGGTTACGTGAGTGGGTAAACGCATGGCAGATGCAGTATAATGTGGATAAATGTGAGGTTATCCACTTTGGGGGTAAAAACACGAAGGCAGAATATTATCTGAATGGCGGCAGATTAGGAAAAGGGGAGGTGCAATTAGACCTGGGTGTCATGGTACATCAGTCATTGAAAGTTGGCATGCAGGTACAGCAGGCGGTGAAGAAGGCAAATGGTATGTTGGCCTTCAAAGCTAGGGGATTTGAGTATAGGAGCAGGGAGGTCTTACTGTAGTTGTCCAGGGCCTTGGTGAGGCCTCATCTGGAATATTGTGTTCAGTTTTGGTCTCCTAATCTGGGGAAGGACATTCTTGCTATTGAGAGAGTGTAGCGAAGGTTCACCAGACTGATTCCCGGGATGGCAGGACTGACATATGAGGAGAGACTGGCTCAACTGGGCCTGTATTCACTGGAGTTTAGAAGGATGAGAGGAGATCTCATAGAAACATATAAAATTCTGACAGGACTGAACAGGTTAGATGCAGGAAGAATGTTCCTGATGTTGGGGAAGTCCAGAACCAGGAGACATAGTCTAAGGATAAGGGGTAAGCCATTTAGGACTGAGATAAGGAGAAACGTCTTCACTCAGAGAGTTGTTAACCTATGGAATTCCCTGCTGCAGAGAGTTGTTGATGCCAGTTTATTGGATATATTCAAGAGAGAGTTAGATATGGCCCTTACGGCTAAAGGGATCAAGGGGTATGGAGAGAAAGCAGGAAAGGGGTACTGCGGTGAAAGATCAGCCATGAGCTTATTGAATGGTGGTGCAGGCTCGAAGGGCTGAAAGGCCTACTCCTGCACCTATTTTCTATGTTTCTATGTTTCACGGAACAAGGTGGAAAGACAAACCAGAGGAAGAACGTCGCCTCCACGGAGTCGGCTTCACCATCAAAAACGAGCTGGTCGACTGCCTCAGAGACTCCCCCTGCAGGGCTAACTAACGTCTCATCACTCTCCGACTCACCCTATTCTGGAACCAGTGCAGCACAGTCATCAGTGCGAACGCCCCAACACTCGATGCAACAGATGAGACCAAAGAGGGTTTTTACTCCAACCTCGAACAATCCCTGTCCCGCGTCCCTACGGATGACAAACTGATCCTCCTCGGCGACTTCAACGCCAGAGTCGGCAAGGACACAGCCCTCTGGAGAGGCGTGATTGGCAGAGAGGGTTAGAGAAAACCAACTCCAGCGGTACCCTGCTCCTGACAAAATGCCTACAACATGACTTTGTCATCACCAACACCTTGTTCCGCCAGAGGGACAAATACAAGGCATTGTGGCAACACCCTCGCTCCAAACACTGGCACCTGCTCGATGTCATTATCCGAGCCAGGGATCGCAAGGATGTGCAGCATCACCTGCGCCATGACAGGAGCTGACAACTGGTGGGCGGACTGCCGCCTAATCCGTTCCGTCATCGACATCAACATAGCCCCAAAGCGGAGGGAGCAGCAGAAGCAGTTCCGCAAAAAAATCAACTGCCAAACTGGCAACCCTCGATGACCCCCAAGACGTAGAATGCCCACAGCACTTGGTCTGCCCTCCAGGCCTCCATAACCAGTCCCTGTGAAGAGGCGCTCGGTCACTTAACCAAGAACCACCAGGACTGGTTTGATGAGAATGACCAGGAGATCCAAGAGCTAACAAATCGCAAGCGCAGAGCATCTCTGAGCCTTAAACAACAACCCAACTTGGGAGCAGCAAAGCAGTTTTACAGGCGGCTTAAGGCCGAAGTGCAACAAAAAACCCGCAACCTAAAGAATAGATGGTAGGTGGAGAAATCGCAGGGGACTCAGCAGCTGGCCGACAGCCATGATGTGCGAGGATTCTTCATCGCAGTCAAGGCCAACTACGGCCCAGACACCCAAGGCCCCACCCCACTGCTGGCCAAGAATGGGGAGACACTCATCAAGGACACCGAGGCAGTCAGGGCTTGCTGTAAGGAGCACTTCGAAGATCTCAACCGAAACTCTGCCTTTGACACGAGTGTCCTCGACTCCATCCCACAGCATGTTACCCGCCACCATCTCAGCAAAACCCCAGCCCTGCATGAGGTAGAAAAGGCCATCTGTCAGCTGAATAATAACAAGGCATTGGCAACGGATGGAATCCCCGCTGAGGCACTAAAGTATAGCGGAGAGGCACTATTGGCACGAATGCGCGACCTCATCTCTCTCATCTGGAAGGAGAAGAGCATGCCGGGAGATCTCAGAGATGCAGTAATCGTGACCATCTTTAAAAAAGGGGACAAGGCGGACTGTAGCAACTACAGAGGAATCTCCGTGCTGTTGGCCACTGGGAAAGTCATCACTAGAATCCTCCTCAACCGTCTTCTCCCTGTGGCTGAAAAGCTCCTCCCGGAGTCACAGTGCGGATTCCGTCCACTACGGGGTACAACGGACATGATCTTCGCGGCACGACAATTGCAAGAGAGATGCAGGGAACAGCACCAACCCTTGTACATGGCCTTCTTTGACCTGACAAAGGCCACTGAACTGTTAACCACGAGGGACTATGGAGCGTCCTCCTCCATTTCGGCTGTCCCCAAAAGTTTGTCGCCATCCTCCACCTGCTCCATGATGACATGCAAGCTGAGATCCTGACCAATGGATCCACCACAGACCCAATCCATGTCTGGATCGGGGTCAAGCAGGGCTGCATCATCGCGCCAACCCTATTCTTGATCTTCCTCGCTGCAATGCTCCACCTCACACTCAACAAGCTCCTCGCTGGAGTGGAACTAATCTATAGAACCAGTGGAAACCTGTTCAACCTTCATCGTCTCCAGGCCAGATCGAAGACCGTCCTATCATTTGTTGTCGAACTACAGTACGCGGACGACGCTTGTGTCTGCGCACATTCAGAGACTGAACTCCAAGTCATAGTCAACATCTTCACCGAGGCATACGAAAGCATGGGCCTTACACTAAACATCGGTACGCCAACCTAACCCCGCCACACAGCCTGGCCCGCAGTCATCAAAATCCACGGCGCAGCCTTGGACAATGTGGACCACTTTCCATACCTCGGGAGCCTACTATCAGCAAGGGCAGACATTGACGACAAGATCCAACACCGCCTCCAGTGCGCCAGTGCAGCCTTCGGTCGCCTGAGGAAGACAAGTGTTCGAGGATCAGGCTCTCAAATCTGACACCAAGCTTATGGTCTACAGGGCTGTAGTGATACCCGCCCTCCTGTATGGCTCAGAGACGTGGGGGCTGATTTTCAGCAAGGCCTCCCCCCGCCCAAGTGCTACCCAAAGTGCTGCCGATGGCCGCCGAGGTACCGGACGGTACTTTGGGCGGGATATTCATCGCCGAGGTCCCTCGAAGGTCGGAGGGCGACAAATGGACTACGTATGCCACCAATCTGGGAGGCAGCGGGCGGGAGGTCTCATTCTTGGCGGCAGAGGCGAAGACCTGAAAATAAAAACCAACAATAAAAAATACCAAAACTATCTGAAGACCTTCACGGGACCCCCATCCAGGTAAGTTGCTATTGAAATGTTTTTTTAATCAGGTTCTTCAGATTCACCGTCGGGGACAGACCAGCCTGTAGCCAGCGATCTGCCCCCATTCTGCGCCAAGTCCCACCGAATCCCACTCGCAGAAATCTGGGAGCTCGGCGGGCGGGAGGTGAGTTGTGTCACTCGGCCATTCGCTGGCATCAGCGGGCAGTTCCCGGTGGCTCTCCCCTCCCTCCCGTTCCAGGCCACCCCGAAAGTGGCACTGGGCGGATTTTCAGGAGGAATGTTGGCGGGAGTGGGCAGCAGCGGGCGGTGGGCTGATGAATTTTGGCCCCATGGACCATCTACAGTAGACATCACAAATCGCTGGAGAAATACCACCAACAGTGTCTCTGCAAGATCCTGCAAATCCCCTGGGAGGATAGACACACCAACATTAGTGTCCTCGATCAGGCCAACATCCCCAGCGTCGAAGCACTGACCACACTCGACCAGCTCCGTTGGGCGGGCCACATTGTCCACATGCCCGACACAAGACTCCCAAAGCAAGCGCTCTACTCAGAACTCCTACACGGCAAGCCAGCCCCAGGTGGACAGAGGAAATATTACAAGGACACCCTCAAAGCCTCCTTGATAAAATGCAACATCCCCACCTGGGAATCCCTGGCCAAAGACCGCCCTAAGTGGAGGATGAGCACCTGGGAGAGCATTGAGTACCTCGAGCCTCGTCGCCGAGAGCATGCAGAAACCAAGCGCAGGCTGCAGAAGGAGAGTGCGCCAAACCAGACTCCCCACCCATCCTTTTCCTCAATGACAGTCTGTCCCACCTATGACATTCCCGTATTGGACTGTTCAGTCACCGAAGAATTCACTTTTAGAGTGGGAAGCAAGACTTCCTCGATTTCGAAGGACTGCCTATGATGATGACTATTGAATCTGCCTCCACCACTCTCAGGCAGTGCATTCCAGATCCTAACCACTTGCTGCATAAAACAGTTTTCCCTCATGTCGCCTCTGGTTCTTCTGGCTATCACCTTAAATCTGTGCCCTCTGATTATCGACCCTACTGCCATTGGAAACCGTTTCTCTTTATTTACTCTATCTAAATCATTCATGATTTTGAACACCTCGATCAAATCTCCCCTTAACTTTCTCTGCTCTAAGGAGAACAACCCCAGCGTCTCCAGTCTATCCATGTAACTGTAATCCCTCATCCCTGGAACCATTCGAGTAAATCTTTTCTGCACCGTCTCCAAAGCCTTCACATCCATCCTAAAGTGCGGTGCCGAGGATTGGACACAATACTCCAGCTGGGGGCGAACTAGCGATTTATAGTTTTAGCTTAACATCCTGGGTTTTATACTCTGTGTCTCTGTTTATATAGCCCAGGAACCTGTATGGTTTATTACCTGCTTTGTTAACAGTCCAATACGAGAACCACTATCCCTGTCACAGGTGGGACAGATAGTCGTTGAGGGAAGGGGTGGATGGGACAGGTTTGCCACACACTCGTTCTGCTGCCTGCGGTTGACTTCTGCATGCTCTCGACGATGAGACTCGAGGTGCTCAGCGCCCTCCCGGATGGACTTCCTCCACTTAGGACGATCTTTGGCCAGGGACTCCCAGGTGTCGGTGGGGATGGAGCAGGCGGAGGTTGGTGACAAACTTTTGGGGGCAGCCGAAGCGGAGGAGGACACTCCATAGTCCCTCACTGTTGACAGTGTCAAAGGCCTTTGTAAGGTCAAAGAAGGCCATGTACAAGGGTTGGTGCTGTTCCTTGCATTTCTCTTGCAGTTGTTGGGCTGTAAAGATGTCTTGCAGTTGTCGGGCTGTAAAGATCATGTCCATTGTAGTGGATGGAATCCACATTGCAACCACACTGTCGGCTGGGCAGTACTGAGGGAGCTCTGCACTGTCGGAGGGGCAGTACTGAAGGAGTTCTGCACTGTCGTAGGTGCCATCTTTAGGATGAGACGTTAAACCAAGGCCCCATCTGCTCTCTCATGTGGACATAAAAGATTCCAAGGCACTATTTCGAAGTTCTCCCCGGTGTCCTGGGGCCAATATTTATCCCTCAATCACCATCAATAAAACAGATTATCTGGTCATTATCACATTGCTGTTTGTGGGAGCTTGCTGTGTGCAAATTGGTGCCGCGTTTCCCATATTACAACAGTGACTACACTTCAAAAAGAACTTCTTTGGCTGTGAAGCGCTTTGAGATGTGCGGTGGTCGTGAAAGGCGCTATATAAATGCTTTCTATGATTCTATGTAAATCTATTTCCAGTTTACAAACCGATTTCCCAGTGCCTTGCACTTCCCTGTGGAGCCAGCAGATGGAGGACGGGAGGCCCATGTGGAGAATTGTTCCAAGCCTGAGGTGAACACTGGTCCGGGTCTGTGTTTACCGGCTTGAATCTCACTCTGTCTGCCCGGCGCAAACAGGCGGGCGGAGGGTTAAAATGGCGGCTGCATGTTTTCCTCTCCTTTCCCGCCGGCCGGCAATTTAACTGTTGTGTATTGTGACAACCCTAACCCTAACCCTGACCCTAAATACACACACACACATCATCATCATCATAGGCTGTCCCTCAGAATCGAGGAAGACTTTCTTCCACTCTTAAAATGAGTCCTTAGATGGCGGAACAGTCCAATACAAGAGCCACAGTCCCTGTCACAGGTGCGACAGTTGAGGGAAAGGGAGGGTGGGACTGGTTTGCCGCACGCCCTTTCCACTGCCTACGCTTGATTTCTGCATGCTCTCGACGATGAGACTCAAGGCGCTCAGTGCCCTCCTGGATGCACTTCCTCCACTTAGGGCGGTCTTTGGCCAGACTCCCAGGTATCTGTGGGGATGTTGCACTTTATCAGGGAGGCTTTGAGGGTGTCCTTGTAATGTTTCCTCTGTCCATCTTTTGCTCGTTTGCCATGAAGGAGTTCCGAGTAGAGCGCTTGCTTTGGGAGTCTCGTGTCTGGCATGCGGACAATGTGGCCTGCCCAACGGAGCTGATCAAGTGTGGTCAGTGCTTCAATGCTGGGGATGTTGGCCTGGTCGAGGACGCTAACATTGGTGCGTCTGTCTTCCCAGGAGATTTGTAAGATCTTGTGGAGACATCGTTGGTGGTATTTCTCCAGCGACTTAAGGTGTCTACTGTACATGGTCCATGTCTCTGAGCCATACAGGAGGGCAGGTATTACTACAGCCCTGTAGACCATGAGCTTGGTGGCAGTTTTGAGGGCTTGGTCTTCAAATACTCTTCTCCTCAGGCGGCCGTGGCGCACACACACTCACGCACTCACTCACTCACTCACTCACTCACTCACTCACTCACTCACTCATACTCTCTCACACACACACACACACACGCACACACACACTCACTCACTCACACTCTCTCACACACACACACGCACACACACACTCACTCACTCACTCACTCACTTCACTCACTCACTCACTCACACTCTCTCACACACACACACACTCACACACACACACACACTCACACACACACACGTATGTGTGTGTGTGAGGAACTTAACAAAGGAGGTGATACTCAGTAAGATAATGGGACGAAAGGCGGATAAATCCCCTGGACCTGATGTCTTGCATCCTAGGGTCTTAAGAGAAGTAGCGGCAGGGATAGTGGATTCTTTGGTTGTAATTTACCGAAATTCCCTGGATTCTGGGGAGGTCCCAGCAGATTGGAAAACTGTAAATGTAATGCCCCTATTTAAAAAAGGAGGCAGGCAAAAAGCAGGAAACTATAGCCCAGTTAGCCTAACATCTGTGGTTGGGAAAATGTTGGTGTCGATTATTAAAGAAGCAGTAGCAGGACATTTGGAAAAGCATAATTCAGTCAGGCAGAGTCAGCATGGTTTTATGAAGGCGAAGTCATGTTTGACAAATTTTCTGGAATTCTTTGAGGATGTAAGGAGCAGGGTGGATAAAGAGGAACCAGTGGATGTGGTGTATTTGGATTTCCAGAAGGCATTCGATAAGGTGCCACATAAAAGATTATTGTACAAGATTAAAGTTCACGGGGTTGGGGATAATATATTAGCATGATAGAGGATTGGGTAATGAACAGAAAACAGAGAGTTGGCAAAACTGGTTCATTCTCGGGTTGGCAATCAGTAACTAGTGGGGTGCCGCAGGGATCAGTGCTGGGACCCCAACTATTTACAATCTATATAAATGACTTGGAAGAAGGGACCGAGTGTAACATAGCCAAGTTTACTGACGATATAAAGATGGGAGGAAAAACAATGTGTGAGGAGACACAGAAAATCTGCAAAAGGATTTAGACAAGCTAAGTAAGTGGGCAAAAATTTGGCAGATGGAGTATAATGTTGGAAAATGTGAGGTTATGCACTTTGGCAGAAAAAAATCAAAGAGCAAGTTGTTATTTAAATGGAGAAAAATTGCAAAGTGCTGCAGTACTGCAGGCCCTGGGGGTACTTGTGCATGAAACACAAAAGGTTAGTATGCAGATACAGCAAGTAATCAGGAAAGCTAATGGAATCTTGGCCTTTATTGAAAAGGGGATGGAGTATAAATGCAGTTATACAGGGTATTGGTGAAGCTTCATCTGGAATACTGCGTACAGGTTTGGTTTCCATATTTAAGAAAGGATATACTTGCTTTGGAGGCAGTTCAGAGAAGGTTCACTCGGTTGATTCCGGAGATGAGGGGGTTGATTATGAAGAAAGGTTGAGTAGGTTGTGTTATATATGTAAACTTGTATATACTCTGTATAGCCACCAGAGGGCTCATCCCCTGGAGTCCCAAGGGATCCCAAAATCCCTTGGGAGCACAGGTATTTAAGGAGGCCTCACAGGTGGGAGAGGCACTCTGGAGACCTGCAATAAAAGACTACGGTCACACTTTACTTTGAGCTCACAGTGTTCAGTCTGACTCTTTCTCCATACATAACAACCGGCAACGAGATACAGATAACGAACCCAAAGATGCAGAGAACAGTGGACATCCTGGAGAAATTCTCAGAGGGAGATAATTGGGAAACCTTTGTGGAGCGACTTGACCAATATTTCGTAGCCAACGAGCTGGATGGAGAAGAGAACGCTGCCAAATGAAGGGGGATTCTCCTCACTGTCTGTGGGGCACCAACGTATAGCCTCATGAAAAATCTGCTTAATCCAACGAAACCCACGGAGAAATCGTACGATGATTTGTGTACACTGGTCTGGGAGCATTTGAACCCGAAGAAAAGCGTTCTGATGGCGAGGTACCCATTCTACACCTATAAGAGGTGTGAAGGTCAGGAAGTGGTGAGTTATCTCGCTGAGCTTAGACGCCTTGCAGGACATTTGAAGGACATTTGGAGCACATGCTCAGAGACTTTTTCGCACTTGGCATTGGCCATGAAACCATACTTCGCAAACTTCTGACTGTCGGGACCCCAACCTTTAGTAAGACAATAGCGATAGCCCAGGCATTCATTGCCATCAGTGACAATGCAAAGCAAATCTCTCAGCACACAAGGGCTGCTACAAGTACTCTGAACAAAGTGATATTGTTTTCGCAGCTGCACATCTGCAGATGTCTCAGAGTCCACCATCAAGGGTGATGAATGCAAGGCCATTAACATCTTGTTGGCGCTGCGGGGGTGATCATCGTTTCCATTCATGCCGCTTCAAAGGGTATGGTTGCAAGGGTATGCTGTGGAACAATGGGACGCCTCCAACGTATGTGCAGGCGAGTTGCAAATCCTGTTAATCCTGCAAACCACCATGTTGCAGAGGAGGTCAGATCCACGGAGGATCACGACGAACCAGAGCCTCAGACTGAGGAGGCAGAGGTACATGGGGTGCACACATTCACCCCAAAGTGTCCCCCAATAATGCTGAATGTTGAACTAAATGGACTCCCGGTGTCAATGGAGCTAGACACGGGCACGAGCCAGTCCATCATGGGCAAAAAGACTTTCGAAAGATTGTGGTGCAGCAAGGCCTCAAGGCCAGTCTTAACTCCAATTCGTACGAAACTAAGAACTTACACAAAAGAACTGATTCCCGTAATCGGCAGTGCTACCGTAAAGTTCTCCTACGATGGAGCGGTGCACAAGCTACCACTCTGGGTGGTACCAGGCTATGGTCCCACACTGCTCGGCGGGATATGGCTGGGAAAGATACGCTGGAACTGGGACGACGTCCGAGCGCTATCGCCCGCTGACGACACTTCATGTGCCCAGGTCTTAAACAAGTTCCCTTTGCTGTTCAAACCATGCATTGGGAAATTCCAAGGAACAAAAGTGCAGATCCACCTAATTCCGGGGGCACGACCCATCCATCACAAGGCGAGAGCAGTGCCGTACATGATGAGAGAAAGCGTAGAGATCTAGCTCAACCGGCTGCAACGAGAGGGCATCATTTCACCGATCGAGTTCAATGAGTGGGCAGCCCGATCATTCCTGTCCTCAAGGGAGACGGCATCGTCAGAATCTGTGGTGATTACAAAGTAACTATCAATCGTTTCTCCCTGCAGGACCAATACCCACTACCAAAGGCCGACGACCTCTTTGCAACGTTGGCAGGAGAAAAGATGTTCACGAAGCTGGATTTGACTTCAGCCTACATGATGCAGAAACTGGAGGAATCATCGAAGGGCCTCACCTGCATCAACACGCACAAAAGTTTTTTCATTTATAACAGGTGCCCGTTTGGAATTCGATCAGCGTCGGCGATATTCCAGAGAAACATGGAAAGCTTACTGAAGTCGTTCCCGCACACCGTGGCCATCTTGCTCACAGATCGGGACACAGTCGAGCATCTACAGAACCAGGAGGAGGTTCTTAGTCGACTCAACCTCGTGAGGCTCAGGTTAAAATGCTCGAAGTGCGTTCTCCTGACACCTGAAGTGAAGTTCTTGGGGAGGAGGATCGGGGCGGACGGCATCAGGCCCACCAATTCGAAGACGGAGGCAATCGAGAATGCACCAAGGCCACAGAACGTGACGGAGCTGCGGTCGTTTCTAGTACTCCTGAACTACTTTGGTAACTTCTTACCGGGTCTCAGCACCCTGCTAGAACCACTGCATGTCTTACTGCGTAAATGAGATGAATGGGTTTGGGGCAAAAGCCAAGAAAATTTGTAAAAGCTAGAAAATTGTTATGCTCAAACAAATTGCTTGTGTTGTATGATCCACATAAGCGTTTGGTACTAGCATGTGATACGTCGTCATATGGCGTTGGGTGAGTATTATCACAAGTTAATGATTTTGGGAGACTGCAACCGGTTGCTTATGCATCCAGAAGTCTGTCTAAGGCCGAGAGAACCTACAGCATGATTGAGAAAGAAGCGTTAATGTGTGTCTATGAGGTAAAGAAAATGCATCAATACCTGTTTTGGCTAAAATTCAAATTGGAAACTGACCATAAGCCACTCCAGAGATGGGCGCTCACGTTGTCCGCAAACAACTACGCCATCCGCCACAGGCCAGGAACAGAAAACTGCGCCAATACTCTCAGTAGACTGCCATTGTCCACCATGGGGTTGAAAGTGCGCAGCCCGCAGATTTAGCCATGGTTATGGAAGCATTTGAAAGTGAGCAATGATCCGTCACTGCCCAGATCAAAACTTGGACAAGCCAGGACCCCTTATTGTCCCTAGTCAAAAGCTGTGTGCTTCACGGGAGCTGGTCCAGTGTCCCAGTGAAAATGCAGGAAGAGATAAAGCCGTTCCAGCAGCGCAAAGATGAAATGTCTATACAGGCAGACTACCTTCTGTGGGGTAATCGAGTAGTGGTCCCCAAGAAGGGCAGAGATGCCTTCATCAATGACCTCCACAGTACCACCCAGGCATCGTAATGATGAAAGCGATAGCCAGATCTCACGTGTGGTGGCCTGTTATCGATGCGGACTTAGAGTCCTGCGTGCACAGATGTAATACATGCTCGCAGTTAAGCAATGTACCCAGGGAGACGCCGCTAAGTTTATGGTCATGGCCCTCCAAGCCGTGGTCTAGGGTCCATGTCGACTATACAGTCCCGTTCTTGGGTAAAATATTCCTTGTGGTTGTAGATGCGTACACCAAGTGGATTGAATGTGAGATAATGTCGGCTAGCACGTCCGCTGCCACTACTGAAAGCCTGCGGGCCATGTTTGCCATACGCGGCCTACCCGATTTCCTGTTGAGCGACAACGGGCCATGTTTTACCAGTGCCGAGTTCAAAGAATTCATGACCCGCAACGGGATCAAACATGTCACATCTGCCCCATTAAAACCAGCATCCAATGGTCAGGCAGAGAGAGCAGTGCAAACAATCAAGCAGGGCTTGAAGAGGGTAACGGAAGGCTCACTGCAGACTCGCCTATCCAGAGTCCTGCTTAGCTATCGCATGAGACCCCACTCACTCACTGGGATCCCACCTGCTGAACTGCTCATGAAAAGAGCACTTAAGACAAGGCTCTCGTTAGTTCACCTTGATCTACATGAACAGGTAGAGTGCAGGCGGCTTCAACAAAGTACATACCATGATAGCGCAAATGTGTCACACGAGATTGAAATTAATGATCCTGTATTTGTATTGAATTATGGACAAGGTCCCAAGTGGCTTCCCAGCACTGTCGTGGCCAAAGGGGGGAGCAGGGTGTTTCGGGTGAAACTTTCAAATGGACTCATTCACCGGAAACACTTGGACCAAATCAAACTCAGATTCACGGACTATCCTGAGCAACCCACCTTGGACCCTACCTTCTTTGACCCCCCAACACACACACCAGTGGCAACCGACACCACGGTTGGCCACAAAGCAGAACCCATCATCCACAGCAGCCCAGTAGGGCCCAACACACCAGGCAGCCCAGCGAGGGCTGAACAAATGATTCACCATTACCAGCTTTCATACCGAGACGATCAACCAGGGCAAGAAGGGCCCCAGATCGACTCACATTGTAAATAGTTACACTATTGACTTTGGGGGGGAGTGTTGTTATATATGTAAACTTATATATACTTTGTATAGCCACCAGAGGGCTCATCCCCTGGAGTCCAAAGGGGTCCCATAATCCCTTGGGAGCACAGGCATTTAAGGAGGCCTCACAGGTTGGAGAGGCACTCTGGAGACCTGCAATAAAAGACTAAGGTCACACTTTACTTTGAGCTCACAATGTTCAGTCTGACTTTTTCGCCATACATAACAGGTTGGGCCTCTACTCATTGGAATTCAGAAGAATGAGAGCTGATCTTATCGAAACGTATAAGCTTATGGGGGGTGCTTGACAACGTGGATGCAGAGAGGATGTTTCCACTGATAGGGAAGAGTAGCATTAGAGGTCATGATCTTAGAATAAGGGGCCGCCCATTTAAAACTGTGATGTTTAAGGTTTACACATTTTCACAAAAGGCACAGGAAGAGGCCACGAACTACAAATCGTTTAAAGAAACTTTTGGGACTGCCTGGGCGAGTAAAAGGGTGTCAGCCTGGGGCAGGTGGTGACTCATCACCAATCGAAACAATCTCTGCGGTCAGGAGCTGAACCTGATTATACATCAGGACAAAGGGATTGATACAATCCCTGATATACATCGGGACAAAGGGATTGATACAATCCCTGATTATACATCGGGACAAAGGGTTTGATACAATCGTGCAGAGGAGCCCCTGGATTGATTGGCTGGAGGGGGAAAAACAGTTCCTTAGGAGACTACAAGCTTACGAAAAACCAGGACAACAAAGGGTCTCACAAGGCGTGCATTTTTGGATAACGGGGCACTAAAGATCTTTTGCCCTGTTGACTCTGTGTGCAAACTGTGGCCACCCAAACCCATGAGCGCAGCCAGTCAAACAGATCAGCACAAAACATCGAGACCGATCCAGACGCGTTAACGGAAAACCCAGCCCAGCAGGACATTTATTCATAAAATGGATATATATATGTACGAGCTGAGAGCAGCTCAAAGGAACGGAAGGAAGGAAGCAGTAGAACGAGCAGAATGGAGCAGACTATAAGGACAAGGAGGACGAGAAAGAGGGAACATCGGAGAGGAACAATCGGTCACGAAACTAACGCCCACGAACCTACAATCGACAACAACAGCAACTAACTGGATGGGTCATTGTATGTCTTCAGTCAATTCTCTCAGAAGTCTTGTTCTGAAATTTTGAGTTGGGTTTTGCGTAATAAAACTAACAGTTGGGTTAAGCCTAAACTTTACGTTACATGGAGTCCTTTACTGTAATTTCCGAGGTCTATAAATCAAAGCCGAGTGGAAAACGAATACCCTACAGAAAATGGTGACCGCGGAAGGACCTCGGAGTTTGGAATAGGACCACAGACACAAATAAAGGACAAGAAACCCTGGGGAGGCTTGGTTAAGTCTCATAGAAACATAGAAAATAGGTGCAGGAGCAGGCCATTCAGCCCTTCTAGCCTGCACCGCCATTCAATGAGTTCATGGCTGAACATGAAACTTAAGTACCCCCTTCCTGCTTTCTCGCCATACCCCTTGATCCCCCGAGTAGTAAGGACTTCATCTAACTCCCTTTTGAATATATTTAGTGAATTGGCCTCAACTACTTTCTGTGGTAGAGAATTCCACAGGTTCACCACTCTCTGGGTGAAGAAGTTTCTCCTCATCTCAGTCCTAAATGGCTTACCCCTTATCCTTAGACTGTGACCCCTGGTTCTGGACTTCCCCAACATTGGGAACATTCTTCCTGCATCCAACCTGTCCAAACCCGTCAGAATTTTAAACGTTTCTATGAGGTCCCCTCTCACTCTTCTGAACTCCAGTGAATACAAGCCCAGTTGATCCAGTCTTTCTTGATAGGTCAGTCCCACCATCCAGGGAATCAGTCTGGTGAACCTTCGCTGCACTCCCTCAATAGCAAGAACGTCCTTCCTCAAGTTAGGAGACCAAAACTGTACGCAATACTCCAGGTGTGGCCTCACCAAGACCCTATACAACTGTAGCAACACCTCCCTGCCCCTGTACTCAAATCCCCTCGCTATGAAGGCCAACATGCCATTTGCTTTCTTAACCGCCTGCTGTACCTGCATGCCAACCTTCAATGACTGATGTACCATGACACCCAGGTCTCGCTGCACCTTCCCCCTTCCTAATCTGTCACCATTCAGATAATAGTCTGTGTCTCTGTTTTTACCACCAAAGTGGATAACCTCACATTTATCCACATTATACTTCATCTGCCATGCATTTGCCCACTCACCTAACCTATCCAAGTCACTCTGCAGCCTCATAGCATCCTCCTCGCAGCTCACACTGCCACCCAACTTAGTGTCATCCGCAAATTTGGAGATACTACATTTAATCCCCTCGTCTAAATCATTAATGTACAATGTAAACAGCTGGGGCCCCAGCACAGAACCTTGCCGTACCCCACTAGTCACTGCCTGCCATTCTGAAAAGTACCCATTTACTCCTACTCTTTGCTTCCTGTCTGACAACTAGTTCTCAATCCACGTCAGCACACTACCCCCAATCCCATGTGCTTCAACTTTGCACATTAATCTCCTGTGCGGGACCTTGTCGAAAGCCTTCTGAAAGTCCAAATATACCACATCAACTGGTTCTCCTTTGTCCACTTTACTGGAAACATCCTCAAAAAATTCCAGAAGATTTGTCAAGCATGATCTCCCTTTCACAAATCCATGCTGACTTGGACCTATCATGTCACCATTTTCCAAATGCGCTGCTATGACATCCTTAATAATTGATTCCATCATTTTACCCACTACTGAGGTCAGGCTGACCGGTCTATAATTCCCTGCTTTCTCTCTCCCTCCTTTTTTAAAAAGTCGGGTTACATTGGCTACCCTCCACTCGATAGGAACTGATCCAGAGTCAATGGAATGTTGGAAAATGACTGTCAATGCATCCGCTATTTCCAAGGCCACCTCCTTAAGTACTCTGGGATGCAGTCCATCAGGCCCTGGGGATTTATCGGCCTTCAATCCCATCAATTTCCCCAACACAATTTCCCGACTAATAAAGATTTCCCTCAGTTCCTCCTCCTTACTAGACCCTCTGACCCCTTTTATATCCGGAAGGTTGTTTGTGTCCTCCTTAGTGAATACTAAACCAAAGTACTTGTTCAATTGGTCTGCCATTTCTTTGTTCCCTGTTATGACTTCCCCTGATTCTGACTGCAGGGGACCTACGTTTGTCTTTACTAACCTTTTTCTCTTTACATACCTATAGAAACTTTTGCAATCCGCCTTAATGTTCCTTGCAAGCTTCTTCTCGTACTCCATTTTCCCTGCCCTAATCAAACCCTTTGTCCTCCTCTGCTGAGTTCTAAATTTCTCCCAGTCCCCAGGTTCGCTGCTATTTCTGGCCAATTTGTATGCCACTTCCTTGGCTTTAATACTATCCCTGATTTCCCTTGATAGCCACGGTTGAGCCACCTTCCCTTTTTTATTTTTACGCCAGACAGGAATGTACAATTGTTGTAATTCATCCATGCGGTCTCTAAATGTCTGCCATTGCCCATCCACAGTCAACCCCTTAAGTATCATTCGCCAATCTATCTTAGCCAATTCACGCCTCATACCTTCAAAGTTACCCTTCTTTAAGTTCTGGACCATGGTCTCTGAATTTACTGTTTCATTCTCCATCCTAATGCAGAATTCCACCATATTATGGTCACTCTTTCCCAAGGGGCCTCGCACAATGAGATTGCTAATTAATCCTCTCTCATTACACAACACCCAGTCTAAGATGGCCTCCCCCCTAGTTGGTTCCTCGACATATTGGTCTAGAAAACCATCCCTTATGCACTCCAGGAAATCCTCCTCCACCGTATTGCTTCCAGTTTGGCTAGCCCAATCTATGTGCATATTAAAGTCACCCACTTTAACTGCTGCACCTTTATTGCATGCACTCCTAATTTCCTGTTTGATGCCCTCCCCAACATCACTACTACTGTTTGGAGGTCTGTACACAACTCCCACTAACGTTTTTTGCCCTTTAGTGTTCTGCAGCTCTACCCATATAGATTCCACATCATCCAAGCTAATGTCTTTCCTAACTGTTGCATTAATCTCCTCTTTAACCAGCAATGCTACCCCACCTCCTTTTCCTTTTATTCTATCCTTCCTGAATGTTGAATACCCCTGGATGTTGAGTTCCCAGCCCTGATCATCCTGGAGCCACGTCTCCGTAATCCCAATCACATCATATTTGTTAACATCTATTTGCACACTTAATTCATCCACCTTATTGCGGATACTCCTTGCATTAAGACACAAAGCCTTTAGGCTTGCTTTTTTAACACCCTTTGTCCTTTTAGAATTTTGCTGTACAATGGCCCTTTTTGTTCTTTGCCTTGGGTTTCTCTGCCCTCCACTTTTCCTCATCTCCTTTCTGTCTTTTGCTTTTGCCTCATTTTTGTCTCCCTCTGTCTCCCTGCATAGGTTCCCATCCACCTGCCATATTAGTTTAACTCCTCCCGGCTAAGGTAGTCGTAGAAAGTAAGCAATCTCAAGGGCGGCTAGGGCAACCGGAGAAGGAGGGAAACAGTCTTGGGTAGGCTGGCGTAATCCTGGGTTGACTAAGGTAGCCACCGAGAAAAGTAATCGCAGGTAGTCTGCAAAGGGGTCCTAGGGAGGCTAGAAGTAATCTCATGGACCACCAGAGCAACCAGAGGAGAGAAACAGTCTCAGATAGGCTGGAGTAATCTCGGTTGACTGGGGTAGTCACAGAGAAGGGCGAGGTAATCTCAAGGGAAGCTAGGGCAACCGGAGGAGAGAAACAGTCTGGGATCGGCTGGAGTAATCTCGGATCGACTAGGGTAGCCACAGAGAGAAGCCTGAGTAACAGTAACAGCAGGTCACTGCGAGGTGGTCTCAGTGGTCTCCAGTGTGAATTCGCTGGTGTCTTCGCAGATTGGATAGTGTGCGCCGATTTTGAGATGGGCGACTGGGTGACGTCATCAAAACCCTGGTCGCCGTTTTGGAGCATGGGCAGGAACATCGGCGGGGCCCAGGTACGGAGGAGTGAGGAGGTTGGGGCGGAGAAGCGGTGAGAGATCGTGGCAGAGGTGCGACAGATGAGGGCACAGGGCCCAGAAGAGCCGAGGGCCCGGGGGCAGCACGGGCCAGCCCACACTGCACCCTGAGTCCGTGCAGCAGACGGGAGCCGGGAAGTTTGGGATCCAGAGGGGAAAGAGCTAGACGATGGGCCCCAGTCGCCTTGGTTAATCCTTGCCACTGGAACAAGACCTATCTCTGTCAAGCCCGTGTGGTGGCTGGTGTGCAACGATCACTCCACGTTAAAAAAAAAAATCACGCACAGGCATCTTCCACCCCCTCAATTGGAGTTCAGGTCTGGAACATCGGGTCCTTCATCAAAACACCTGTGAACTTGTGGAAGCAAGTCATCCTCGTTCGAGGGATCGCCTATGATGGTCTCAGGGGAGACCAAGGTAGTCAGGGATATTTTCTCAGCCAAGGGCACTGGAAATGGACTCACCGCAGCAAAGCGCCGTGGAGCCCGCGGCTAAGAGCAGTCGTAGGAAGTCCATGGAGGCTCAGGTAGCTGCATATATAGGCAACAAACTGGACATTTCGGAGCCATGGGCATGAGAAATGCGACACACTGAGGATCCGCAGGAAAAAGAGACAGAGTGGATAGTTAGTAGTAACCATAAAGGGTCAAAAGAGAAGGTGATTTGGCTCATGTGCCTGCAGAAACAGACGCAACTGTTAAGGGAAAAGGTAGGACAGCTGGAGGATAAGAATAGGGAATTAAAAGGTGAGATAAGCAGTTTCAAGAGTGAAAAGCAGGACCAAAGTATCAAAGGCACGTAATCACCTGGAACATTTGCAGTGTCAGGTTGCTGAGTGCAAAAGGCAGCAGCAGACATACATCGAGCAGAGTGAAAGGCACTTAGAGAGAGCCGAAGAAGCAGAAGAACAGCTAAGAAAGATAAAGGTAGCCTATCAGGTAGCGCAGAAACAGGGTTACGAGAGTGCAGATCACGGACCTTGTAGAGAAAAGATCCGCCAGTCAATGACAGCGTTAGACAGGGCCAAAGGGATGGTTTGTCTCATGGCACCAGGAGGAGCCGGGAAGTTTGGGATCCAGAGGGGAAAGAGTCAGACAATGGGCCCCAGTATAGTGAGCATTGGCCGGCTCCCGAGGCACCGGGACCCCCGAAACCGATGTGTCCCTTGAGACAGCAGAAATTCGGCCCACCCCCACCAAATGGTGGTCCGGCACCATTACAGAGTGACTCTGTGATCCCATACATGCCGCTTCAGCTGCAGGAGATGCTGACGGTATGGCAAAATGAAAGCAAGGAGGGGATGCCTCCGTTCATTTTTCCAACATAGAGCAGATAGGGGGTATCAGTGGCTGCAGCGGGGAGGAGATAGAGAAGGGAAGCTATATCAAAGTTTCACCACCAAGTTAGTGCGAGGAACTCCACAGGGCTTAAAGGAGATCTTGGCAGTGTTAGGGTACAGTCAGGGTCGTCCATTCTGGCAGATAGAACAGTCTAGGCAGCAGGTAAACGAATCACCCGATACGTTTGCAGAAAGACTGTGGCCTATTTATTTAAGGGCCACTGGAGGAAATCTGATACAGGCAGGCTTAATAGGGGAATCCAGAAACCATTGGCTGGGAACCATAATGGCTAACAGTTTACCACGGCTCAGAGCAAAAGTCGAAGCATGGTTTGACCCAGACAATCTCCAGAATATAGAGGCAGGGGTATTGAGAAGATTGACTCTAGCATTTAAGTCCAGGCAAGGGGAAGAGGAGAAACTAAAATGGAAAGTGCACGAAGTAAAAGGCGAGGTTAGGACAAAGAGAGAATGGTGACAAGAGGGAGGTAATGCGGGTCAATCCAGAAGGTGTTTTAACTGTGGGGAGTTGGGACATGGAGCAAGGATTGTAGGCTATCGAGACGAGGGAAGCCAGGTTACGAGGGTACTGAGGCAGAAAAGGGCCAAAGGAAGGTAGCCGATGACCCAGTACAGGTTTTAATGGCCGCATTACAGCAGGTTGTGGGTAAGGGTGGAGGAAAGCTGGATGCTGCAGTGGGTGAAAAGGGACCCAATGCGTCGGCGCCCCCATTTTGACGTTGCACCCAGCCAGACTACCTGTGTCCGCTCATCTACGATGAGTGGAGCAGGCCATGTGTAGATATAAAGGTGGAAGCCTTTCGGGGAAGGTATCTGGCAGATACAGCAGCCTCTAACACGGTTGTCCGCTCACCGAATCCGACCACTTCCCCATGGTCGAGCGCAGTCCCATTTACACTGGGAGGCTTTACGGGTGATGTCAAAACCCTTAAGCATAGAATTAAGACCTAACACAACAAAGTGGAAATGCATTGTAATGAAGTGGGAACAGCCCAGTTCGGGAGTTCTCGGGGCTGACTACAGGTTGGCACACCACGCCACAGTGGATATGAAGACCAATTGTCTATGGGGGGCAGTTGATGCTGATAGGATGGGTGAGATGGTAGTGATTCCCAGGGACAATACAGACAAAGGCAGCACCTGCACGATGAAGCTGCAAGGGAGTTATGACTTAAAAAGATTAGTCGATAACGTTCCGGCCAGGTATCAAGGGCATGTACGGGAGAATATGGATGCATTTGCAACGCACAAGCATGATTGCGGGAGAGTAACTGGGGTAGAGGTGAAGAGAAACGGGGATCCGATGACACGGCCCCAGAAACAGTATAATTTTCCCCAGGAAGCAGAAAGGGATTTGGAAATTGCTATAAATTTCCCGGTGGATCAAGGTGTGTTGAGAATCACAGCCACACATGTAAACTCGCCCCTATGGCCAGTAAAGAAGCCCGATAACTCATGGAGGGCCACAGTAGATTACTGAGTCCTGAATAAAAATATTCCAACCTGTGCACCCAGGGTAGCAGTGGTAGCAGATTTGATAGGGAGTAACCCTGCAGTCGCAACAACTTTTACTGTGCTGGACATTTCAAACAGGATTTGGTCCATTCCCCTGCCTCGGGAGGACCAGTATAAATTTGCCTTTACCTTTAGGGGTCAGCAGTATACGTGGACATGTCTTCCACAAGGGTTTCACAACAGTTCCTCGATCTTTCACCAGAGTATGGCCGAGGCACTAAAAGGTTTTAGTCAGCCGGATCGGTTGGTCCAATATGTGGACGACCTGTTGTTATTCTCCGGAAGTGCAGAGGACCACAGGCCATTATTGAGTGATTTGCTGCATTTGTTAAAAGAAGCAGGTTTTAAGGTGAATCCAAAGAAAGCTCACGTCGGCCAAGAGAAGGTGTAGTTTCTAGGATTGACCATTAGAGCAGGAGAGAGAGCTATAGATGGAGCTAAGAGAAAGACAGTCCAGGAACTACCCATTCCTAAGGACGTGTCTGGGGTAAGGTCTTTCCTGGGAATAACTAGTTACTGCAGGAAATTTATCGAGGGATATGCAGCCATGGCAGCTCCTTTGTTGAGGCTTCTTAGGAAAGGAGTAGAGTGGGAATGGAGTGAGAGTTGTCAGGAAACTTTCATCTGGTTAAGGGAGGTGTTATAGACAACAACAACGTTGGGAGCAGTAAATGGGGATCAGGACTTTAATCTGGTGGTAGCAGCGACTGGGGACAGCTTGAGTGCAGTGTTACTCCAGGAGCGACACGGCAAGCTGAGACCGGTGGCCTACGCCTCCCGACTTCTCACAGAAGTAGAAAAGAACTTTTCGAATTGTAAGCGACATTTGTTTGCAACCTTTTGGGCAGTAAAACATTCTCGGTCACTCACAGGGTTAGCTACAGTGACTCTACTGACCTGTCGCACCCCGACACAAATGTTACTGGACGGTAGGATGAAAGATGGGACAGTGAGCAGTAACAGGATTGCACGCTGGATATTGTTGCTTACTCAGTTAGACCGGAAGGTCAAGAGGCTTGGCGAACCAAAGCTAGCCCCGAACCTGGTTTATCCGGGGGCAGCTCACGTGTGTTCAGTGGAAGGAGTGTGGGATGTAGATGTGGGATTCCGAGCAGGGGAACATCCGACAGGCAGGGACATTTATGTAGATGGGTCTAGTTCAGTGACGAACGGTGAGAGAAAAACAGGCTGCGGGATTTACGATCCTGAGGCCGGGATAGAAAAGGCCATAAAACTCCCCAATACTTTAAGTGCACAGCAGGCCAAACTGGCAGCTGTAGCATATGTGGTCACACACCCTAGTGAATTCCCAACTCCTTATATGATATGTTCGGACTCCATGTTCACTTGTAAATCCTGTACAGAGTATTTAGCAATATGAGCTAGGCGAGGGTTTAAGTCCTCAGACGGGAAGCTGTTGGTGATGCCTCCTTTGTTAAAAATCATTCTGGACGTCTCCGGTAGGGAACAGCAGGCTTACTACATCCAAAAGCTCAAAGCACACTCTAAGACAGAGCCCAAGTGGAAAGGGAATGAGAAAGTTGACACACTGGCCAAAACAGGGGCCGGAGAAGGGACACCTTGGGACCCATATCACTGTGGACAGATCATGGCTGTAACAGGCAGAGAGGGGCCCAAAGATGTACCATTGCCGCCTGATTTAAAACAGGCTCACCTACAGGATGCTGATCTTAGAGCAGTGATTAGAGACAAGCTAGACGGGAAGTCTGTAGCGGGACCTTTGGGAGCTGCAGACGTAGCAGTAAGACAGGGAATGCTATTTAAGGGAGATAGTTGGATCGTGCCTGGGCAGTGCAGGGAAGAATTCTTGCAGCTAGCTCATGGGGGTCCAGGGGCTGGACATCCAGGGCCAGAAACGTCGTGGAATATAGAGGCCGTGGGATGTTGGCCCGGGCTTAGAAACGATGTAAAGGATTATTGTCAGAATTGTCTGGTATGTGCCGCAAACAATCCAGACCCCCACTGGAGGAAGGTTCTGTTGGGACACACGAGGAGGGTAGAGGGGCTCTGGCAGTCTATACAGATAGATTTCATTGGGCCACTGCCCACCTTAGGCAGAGGCAATAAATATTGCTTGGTGTTACTAGATCTTTTCACAAAATGGGTCGAAGCTTTTCCTTGTAGGGCGGCCACTGCACAAGTCACACCAAAGATTCTGGTGCGAGAAGTATTTTCTCGATGGGGACTGCCCCCGATAGTGGAATCAGATCAAGGGAGTCATCTCACTGGAGTGGTAATGCAGGCCACCCGAAAGCTGTTAGGAGTACAGGGGGAATGGCATGTAAGCCCAATCGTCAGCTCCAATAGAGAGGATAAACCGGACCTTAAAAGAGAGGCTTAGGAAAGAGATAGGAAATACCACGAAGAAATGGGATGAGATCCTACTCCTAACAATGATGAGCCACCAAGCCAGTCTCTCTAAGAGTACGGGACCCTCCCCACATGCACTGATGACAGGGAGAATTCTGAGGACCCCGACCCATATACTAGCACCAGTTCTGACCAAAACGCAGGTTAAAGAGGTCACAAGGAACAGGTTTGTCAGAGATCTGTATGATACTCTGAAGGGGCTGCATTGGGAAGCAGCTAACAATATAGGCAGACAGCACCAGCAGAATAAACTGCTGCTGGAACCCCGGGTTACACAGGAATGGAGGGTAGGGGATCAGGTAATAGTCAGGTATTATGCCAGAATAGGGGCATTTGAACCGTTGTACAAAGGACCATATAGCATAAGGCAAGCCCTATGGTCTATGCGATCCAGCTGCCAAAACACATAAAGTGGTTTCACTTAAACCAATGTAAGCTGCACAACCCCGGAGAGAAAAGTAAAAAGTGGGCCAAGGCCCAAGGAGTTTGATTAATGTAAGTCTTCCACCCATGCTGTGGGATGAGGATGATGAAGGAGACGAGCAGCGTGGAGGCCCCGACCTGCGTGAGAACACCAGTGGCAGGTCGGGGCCGTAAAAGGAGCAGAGGTGCGGCGGTGGTCCGGGAGTAGCATGGAGGCCCCGGGAGCAGCGTGGAGACAGGCAACGTCAGAGAGCAGTGCGAACTGGTCCAGGAGGGCGACGGCAGCGAAGAGTGACGTCATCAAGGCCCAGGTCGGTGATTGGAGCGTGGGCAGATACAGCAGGAGCAGGGAGAGACTGTGGAGGGATGTGATCGGGGCCCAGGAGAGGCGTGAGTTCGGGGCCAGGGGGCCAGGGGGCCCAGGGGCAGCATGGGCCAACCCACACTGCGATATGTGCGCGCACTAGGTCCGTGCAGCAGAGCTGGTCTCCAGTCGTCTTGGCTAACCCTTGCCACTGGACCAAGACCTAGCTCTGTCAAGCCCGTGTGGTGGCTGGTGTGCAACGGCAACCCCACGTTAAAAGAAATCCACGCACACGCAACTTCCATCCTTCAGGATGTAGTTCACGACCTGGAATGTTAGGTCCTTCATTGAAACACCTGTGAACTCATTTTTTTTGGCGTGGAAGCAAGTCATCCTCGTTTCGAGGGACTGCCTATAATGGTGATGGGATGATGATGATGATGGAAACGTAAGGGACGGAGCATTAAGACGGAGTGGTCAGGTGCACCTCCTCCATCTCTATCCCCGAGTCTCCGAAACCCAAGCATTGGGATAAAAGAAGAGGGAAGCAGTGATCTTAAAAAACTGTACATATGTATACAACTGAAGAAGGACCTGTGAGGGGGAGCCCCCATAGAGCAAAAGTATTTCTTTCATTTTGTCTTCATAGAAGCAAATCGAGTATGGGATACAAGATGAGGTGGACGTTGTGGATAAGCCTGAGGGTGGCCCTGATTATAGCAGGATGGGGAGATCGGGGAGACACCGAGACATTCCTTACATATGGGTTATTGGAGGAACTGTCCCCACAGTAACTCAAGGGGGGGGGGTAATACGGAGCAACAAGGGCACGAACGCCTGTGCACACACTAGGAATTGGCCAGGGTAGTTAGGGACAAATTCAACCAAGTACCCCAGACAAATCGAGGGTAAATGTGAGGAGGTATCAGTGTCCTGCCCAAGGGTAAACATCACGACCAGAAAGGTATGGCTGAGAGAGGGTAGTCGAGTTTGTCTGGAATGTAAAGGAAGTACTCCCATGGGTGGTGGTGGTTACGGAAAACAGACAAGGGAAAAATTAATGCATCCACAGAATGGGAGAAAATGGGTAATAGTTCACACAGGCAGACCGCAGGAACAAAAGGAGGGGTGAAATTGTGTTGGGAGAAATGGTGGAAGGAGGAACAGTTGGGCTAGACTTTCCACTTTGCTCGCTAGGGCCCAAAAAATGGCCGATGCTCCAGCCTTAGCGATGTTTCAGCCTTCATGATCGCTGGACCATTGCCCATTTTTTGGATTGCAACTTTCGGTTCGGCAAAATGGGCGAAGCGAGAGCCCAGTGATGGTGACGGCAAAAGCTTCCCTAGCAACGGGTTTCTGCGCATGCGTTTTTTTTTGGTGGACATGTTTACCTGCATTTCGGGAGGTCAGTGGTCATCCACATATGTGCAGAAGGGGAAGAGAGATCGAGAGAGGATAGAGAGAGAGAGAGAGAGAGAAAGAGAGAGGAGGAAGACAGAGACAGCGAGGAGAGAGAGCGAGCTAGAGAGAGAGAGGTAAAGAATATGTCTGACAATGATGAAAGTGTTTGAGATGTGGAGACAGGGAGGAAGAGGTCCAAACCCTTTTCAGATGAGGCCAACGATGCCCTCATTGTGGAGGTCCACTCCCAGTGGGCCCAATTGACCGGGGGGGGAGCATGGTGGGAAACCAGCATCACGGGCGTACCGTCAGATATGGAGTGAGATCGCTGTTGTCTCGTCTACGTCCCACGAAGCCAGGGGATCCGACCAGTGCCGCAAGCGCTGGAACAGCCTTGTGACTTCAGCAAGAATAAGTACGATTTTATATTGTAATGATGCAAATTCTAAGTATAATTAGAATTATAATTGTCAGTCTCCTGGATTCAATCAAAGCTTGTTATTCTAACATATATAAGATGTATCATCCCCCGCTAAGAACTACACATGGCTATGACCTTGTGCCCTTTTTAAGTCTCTCTGGCTGCTGTCACTTACACAGGGACCCAATATGGACTGGGGAAGAGCTGCCTTTGCTCAGTGTCTGGCCTGGGACAATTTTGGACATTAGGTACTGTCATTGCTGAGTTCAATGTAGATTGTATTCAAGAGAGATGTATATGTCAAGCATTGACTCCTAAACACTCTGATCTTTGTTATAACCATGCATCAATTGTGGACACAAACACTATTAGCATATAACGTTGGAAACTGTTGTCTATAAATGATATAACCTAGTCAACTAACTTATGCCATGCTCTTTGCACGTTTACAGAGGAAGATATCTCATAATCGGGCGCAGCAGAGGTGCACTGGAGGAGGCGCTGCTGTAATACAGACACTGACCGGCCTTGAGGAACGTGCTGCAGCACTAGTGGGGGCCCACAGTCGCGCGGTCACCACCTGTGGGGTTGCCGGACCCTCCCACGTGTCACGTGAGTAATGTGTCAAGCAGCGTTCAAGTAATGTAACATCATTTCATTATAAACGAATAGACAAATTATGTCATGTTATGCATGCAGCCTCTGTGCTACTCTCAGGTTGACAACATAAGAACATAAGAGCAGGCCATCTGGCCATCTGTCCCCTTCTCTGTCTGCACCCCATAAACCCTCGCTCCCTTATCATTCTGTCTACCTGCGACTGATCCAGCCTCCACAGCTCTCTGGCGCAGAGAATTCCACATCAATGTACCACCATATGTACTACCGTATGATGTATTAATATGTAACGTCTCTCGCTCACATTTATTGGAGTAGTGCTGTTCCTCCTACATATGCCAACACGGCGCAACAATCCCTTCTGTTCTAATAAGCTCAATTGTGTTTTGCCGGACTCCCAGCTCCAGAGGCACCAATGGAGGACACACCCTCACAGGCACCTACCTCACTGCATGTGTCACTCACCACGGGTGGTGAAGAGGAGGAGACCACCGAGCCCGAGGAGGAGGAATACTTGGAGACAGAGGAGGAAGCCCCTTGCATCCCTCTGTCTGTTGAACCTGTGGCCACGATTTCCACCAAAGAGGTACCGGCAACAAGTGGCATGCAGTTGGCGACGCCAAGGCGCACATTGGTGCTGTCGCAGACCCCACGGAGGCTGGGTCAGCAGCTTGAGCAAAGACCTACCCTGGATGATCGGGTAGATAGCCTGGCACGACTGTGACCTCGCGATCAATTGCGAGCAGCTCCAGGTATTTGTGGGGTTCACGGAGGAATTCTCCTGGGTGTCTGCTTGCCAAGCGGAGGCGATGCAGCAGATGATCCACGAGTTGCGTGAAAACTCCGCCTCCTCCCACGCATTGCGGCGTGCGTTCTTGGGGCACACAGCACTGCACCCCAAGGTCCCGTGACCACAAGCACCAGCACACAGGCGGGTCCAGAGGAAGCACCACCTCCTGACCCGGAAGGCGATCGCCCTGTTTTGTGTTCCCCTCCAACAGCCCCCCAACAGGCGATCGTCCCAGCATGTTCCCCACCGCGGCAGGAAGTCTTGCCATTGCCCACCGCACGCCAGCTTCGTAGCAGTACCCGGGGACCAATACAGGTGGGTGAGGTAAGGAGACGTTTGGGTCCAGGATATGGAGGGAAACTTTGCCACAGGTAGGGAGGAGGGGTGCAATCTTTTTTATATTGTACATATTGTTCACATTGTTTATTGTTAGTGTTTTTATTGTTGTTTCACTGTTGGGGTGTTGGGGGGGGGGGGCGGGGAGAGAGGTTTTTGTGTTTGTAATTTAAAAATTACTTTCAATAGCTGTTATTTTATTAAAACAATTTTCTTTCACTTTACAATTGTTGTGCGGTGTCTTCTAATAACGTACATTTTAGTAAAACATGAATGCAAATGTTGTAAAACAATGGCCAGCCCAGATCAAGTAAGGATGAAAAGTCACTTATGAATATAAATTTAATAAAATGTCTAATTGTGAGTTGATCTATCTTTAAAAGGCCCTTAAATAATTCACAAACTATCTAAGCCCCTGTTTAAGCAGCCCCCTCTCTGCCTCCAGCGTTCAGAATGGTGTCCGTGGTGGCGAGCTCTGTGAGGAAGGTCACGGAAAAGCAACGATTCTCCAGCGATGTTCTCGGTTAGCGATCAGCCCATGATGTGCCGAAAGTTGGGCTGGGCGATGTATGTGCGATCACCTCAGCGATCACCTCGGTGATGTGAGCCGAAAGTTGGGATGTCAATTTTCCAGCGATGTGCCAGCCGAACTTCACTTTTGAGTCAAAATGGGCGATAGCAGGCCTTATTGGACGATATATGGGCACTAGCCCAGTGATGTGAAGTAGAAAGTCTGATGGATTTATGTCTGTGTGGTTGGATCTCGCCACACATGCAGGGAGGTGCGGCGATCGGTTTTAAATGACAGTGGCAGGATTCCGGGTCGGGAATGAATTGGACGCAGAGTTTTGATTTTTGTGTGACCTTGAACCCCCAGAAACAGACAATGCGACTGAGCTGATCGCGAGCAGATTAAAACCTCCCCCTAAAATGCTGGAAACCAAGAAATTCCATGTCCTGTCCTAACACCTGGGCCTAAGAATGGGCTGGCGTTAATCCCAAAAGAAAAATGTTGTATCATACTGTGTATTACGAAGTAATGTCGGTTATTCTGAATTTAACAGAGTTATGATTACCCCGGTGGTGCTCGCTAGAAACGGAAAAGTTATACGAACGATTGTTAAAAGAAATGTTTAAACAATTCTATCAGAAGAACTATGGGGACAAAGATCAGGGGGAAGCATACAAACCGATAAGCAACAGCCAGACAAGCTGGAGGAGATGAAAAAGGGGACTGATGAATGATGTAGTTATAGTGTTTAATACCCTGGTCAATCGTGTAGAGAACGCGCAGTTGCAAGTCCAAGTAAATACCTTAAGGGACCAGTTAAAGAAAATACTTGGGGAGGGTACTGACAGAGGGTCATGAACTACAGGAAGACCAGGTTAAGACAATCCATTTGAAGGAGATGGTAGCTGAGGTGGAGACACAAGCTCAGACCATCAATGCTTTAATAAAGGAGGATAGAAACGTGTCAGATCAAACTGCTCAGAATGACGTGTGTGTCATGTACGGAGCTTGGTTGTTAATTGAAGGACGCAGTAATTTAGAGGATTTAAAACAAAGCCACGTACCATCGTGGGTCAGTAACAAGCACCTAAAAGCTTTGCGTGTCGACAATAACCTCCTGAATTTGTGCCAGCTACGGTCAGCCTCGGAAGCGTACCCAGTCCTGGTCAACTGTGGTCAGAGTAAACAGTCTATAATGGGGACAGTGCTTAGAATATCAGTGATGGATCAGTCGCAATGATCCGTATCGTTATACCGGGTGGAAAACATTGGGGTAATTCGGAACGGGGTACAGGTGAAACATTATAAAACCCCTCAGTATGTGGTGAAATTGGGAGACTCAATAACCGGTGTTAGTCTGGAGAGATGTCAGAGAGGAGGTACACATGTAGTATTGTGCCCCTATCATCTGAATCCTTTCGACCGGCCGGTATGTGGGTTCAAGTATGAGGACGGGCAGCCAATAAGCTGTATCATGGAAGTGACGGCTCACGACCATGTCCCGCCACAGGTTGCGTACAAGGGAAACGGGACATACTGTGTCACCACCAGCGAAAGTTGGTATAGAGTGCACCAAGACACTTGATGACCAGTGAGGGATCCTACCTTTTGTTTCAAACCCCAGGTAGAGACACTAATAGCACAAAAAAGGATAATTCCTATCTCAGAACACAAACACATAAGTATCACAGTTAACGGTACTTTACCGAACCTCCAGGAATACATATCGCATTTTGGATACAATATCCCGCCGTTACCCGAACATTTGACCGAATTATTAAGGGGCATCGAGCTATCCCACAAACATTATAACATGTTACACCAAAAGAACGAAACAGTAATGGAGGAAATCGAGGAAATGATTGCCCCTCCACGATGGGACCTGGGACTCAATATCCCCCTGGGTTCGAATCGTACAACACTCATTAGTAATTGTACAGTTGATAATTGTGTTGTATCTATTTGTCTTGTCCTGTAAATTAAAACAAAAGACAAAGGAAGGGAATCTTGAAGGGTTATTAAAATGAACCAAGGCCAAGGTGTTTGTAAAAGTATAAACAGAAGTCAGATGGATCAAGACCAAAAATGTTGGTTTGTTGGAAAAGGTACTGTTTTGTTGTAAAAGGGAGGTAATCTGGAGTTTTGGCTGAAGGCTGCAATATACCCAAAAAGGCTCATGGAAAAGAAGAAATCACCTAGAGTAATGTCTCTGAGTTTATATTAAGAGACATTAAAGGGGGAAGTGTAAGGTTTGCACACTTTCACAAAAAGGCACAGGAAGAGGCCACAAACTAAAAATGGTTTAAAACAAACTTTTGGGACTGACTGGGCGGGAGGAAAAAGATGCCAGCCTGGGGCAGGTGGTGACTCATCACCGATGAAAAACAATCTTTGCGGTCAGGAGCTAGACCTGATTATGCATCAAAACAAAGGGATTGATACAATCTAACCAAGGAGCCCCTGGATTGATTGGTCGGAAGGGAGGAAACAGTTGCCTATAGAGACTACAAATCTGCAAGAAACCAGGACAACAAAGAATCTCACAAGGCATGCATTTTCAGATAACGCGGCACTCAAGATAAGGAGTTATCTTTTGCCCTGCAAATTGTGGAGATTCATATCCATCACCACAGCCAGTCAAATGGATCACAAACAATGAAACCGATCCAGACGCGTTAATGGAAAACCCAGCCCAGCAGGACATTTATTCATAAAATGAATATATATGTTCGAGCTGGAGGCAGCTCAGGGAAGAAGGGAACGGAAGGAAGAAAACAATGGAATGAGTAGAATGGAGCAAACCAGAAGGACAAGCCTATAATTGACAACAACAGCAATTAACTGGACGGGTTGAGAATGTATATAGCAAGGCAGCGAACGTGTATCGAAGGAGAAGAGGCAATAGGAGAATAGTTTATGAAGAATAGTTTGTGTAGAATGACTTTTAGAAAGAATCATGGGTAAATGGCTGACCAAAGATGTCAAGCTGTGATAACTACAATGTCAGCACAAAAAGGGGTTACTCAGAGTTGTGGTCAAACACGAGTTACGCGAAAAAGCAAAAGTCAGACATGAGTCAGACGAGGGGCTGCTATAACCAGCTGTAAAATAGGGAAATGCTTGTAAGACCGAAACTGTAAACACATCCATAGGGCCCGCCCTATGTCAAAGAGTTGCTAGCCTGCAATTGGGTATGCTATGGGGGAAATCGACCAATGATTGTATAAACTGAGTGTCACTCAAATGTGTTCTGCTGTAACAATGTATAAGTGTTGAGCTTTTGTACTGTTACGAGACTTGTCAGGAGAAAGGTGGACAGGCTCGAATCGAGAGTGTTCCCTTTATCTTAACAGGTCCCGGCCGGAGAATCTACAGAATAAAGGTCTTATGTTGCTAAGACTAAAAGTGTTCGTGTGTCAGTGAATTCGCTGAAACAGATTGAAGGGAAAAGAGTCCAGTATCTACAGGATGATTGTATGTCTTCGGTCAATTCTCTCAGAAGTCTTGTTCTGTCATTTTTAGTTGGGTTTTGCCTAATAAAACTAACAGTTGGGTTAAGCCTAAACTTTGTATTACATGGAGTCCTTTCCTGTAATTCCCGAGGTCTATGAATCAAAGTAGAGTGGAAAACAAACACCCTATAACACCCAGGGCAGGTACAGCACAGGTTAGACATAGGGTAAAGCTCCCTCTACACTGTCCCATCAAACACTCCCAGGGCAGGTACAGCACGGGGTTAGATACAGAGTAAAGCTCCCTCTACACTGTCCCATCAAACACTCCCAGGGCAGGTACAGCACAGGTTAGATACAGAGTAAAGCTCCCTCTACACTGTCCCATCAAACACTCCCAGGGCAGGTACAGCACGGGTTAGATACAGAGTAAAGCTCTCTCTACACTGTCCCATCAAACACTCCCAGGGCAGGTACAGCACAGGTTAGATATAGGGTAAAGCTCCCTCTACACTGTCCCATCAAACACTCCCAGGGCAGGTACAGCACGGGTTAGATACAGAGTAAAACTCACAGCCAAGTCTGATCCTGTCTGTTATTAACTTCCACACACGAGCATTTACCTGTAGCAACCACTGAATAGTTATCCAGAGTAGGAACCCTGACTGATTATACTGGTCTGTGGGCAGATTCTAGCACCCTCCCTGCCCTAGCTGAGAAAAGCAAACGCACCACAAACCGTGGAACAAACGTCACATTTCTATAATGCCTTTCATGACATCAGGACGTCCCAAAATGCCTTACGGCCACTGAAGTGAATTGTAGTCACTGTTGTAATGTGGGAAACAAGGCAGCCAATTTGCGAACAGCAAGCTCCCACAAACAGCAATGTGATAATGACCAGATCATCTGTTTTTGTCATATCTGCTGAGGGATAAATATTAGCCAGGACACCGGGGAGAACTCCCCTGCTCTTCTTCGAAATAGTACCATGGAATCCTTTATGTCGACCTGAGAGAGCAGAGTGGCCTCAGTTTAACAGCTCATCTGAAAGACTGAACCTCCGACAGTGCAGCGCTCCTTCAGTACTGCCCCTCTGACAGTGCGGTGCTCCCTCAGCACTGCTCCTCCGACAGTGCGGCGCTCCCTCAGTACTCCCCTCCGACAGTGCGGCGCTCTCTCAGTACTGCCCCTCCGACAGTGCGGCGCTCTCTCAGTACTGCCCCTCCAACAGTGCGGCACTCCCTCAGTACTCCCCTCCAACAGTGCAGCACTCCCTCAGTACTGCCTCTCCGACAGTGCGGCACATCCTCAGTACTGCCCCTCCGACAGTGCGACACTCCCTCAATATTGCCCCTCCAACAGTGCAGCACTCCCTCAATATTGCTCCTCCAACAGTGCAGCACTGCTTCAGTACTGCCCCTCCGACACTGCAGTGCTCTCTCAGTACTGCTCCTCCGTCAGTGTGGCGCTCCCTCAGTACCGTCCCTCCGACAGTGCAGCACTCCCTCAATATTGCCCCTCCAACAGTGCAGCACTCCCTCAGTACTGCCCCTCCGACAGTGCAGCGCTCCCTCAGCACTGCTGCTCCGACAGTGCAGCACTCCCTCAGTACGGCGCTCCCTCAGCACTGCCCCTCCAACAGTGCAGTGCTCCCTCAGCACTGCCCCTCCGACAGTACGGCGCTCCCTCAGCACTGCAGCCTAGATTTTTGTGCTCAAGTCCCTGGAGTGGGGCACGAACCCACAACGATCTGACTCAGAGGCGAGAGTGCTGCCCAATGAGCCACGGCTGACACTCCATCATTGCTTTTAGCCACAAAGACCAAGGCTGAGGGGAGTTGGGGTGAACAGGACAGCTTGTTACCTCCAGGGTTAACTTGGGCTGACAGGCTGCCTTGCTGATCTCTGCTGCAGGAAGGGATGAGAAAGGCTATTAATGCGGCAGCATTGAGTAATTACTCCTCCCTGAGCCTCTAATTGTCATTTTGCTGATGGTGCAGAACCTTTCGGAGCGGAGCCCACATTAGTAAGAAAATAATTCTATTGAACCGCTTCATGGTTACATTGCTGTAAATTGAACCGTGTCCAAAAAAACGTGGCCTAATTCTGTGTAATGGGATCAATTAATTGTGAAGCGTGTTTTGACACTTCAGATCACGCAGCATATTGCACGAGCAAGTGTTCTGCTTAGGAGAACGGAAAGTTGCAGCAGTATTTATGAGTAGCCCGTGACCAGAGAGGCAGTCTGCCTGTCGACAGTGACACGGATTCCTGCACAAAGAGGCCTGAGGTTTCCCGAATCACAGTCGATTCGGGCTCAGGGGATGTTTCACAGGAACAGAAGGGATCCTGCAAATGCCAACCCCTTTAAATTGTGCAGCGGCCCAGCGTTCCGCAGCTCCCGCGCAGCCAGCTCCGAACTGGGAAAAGCCGTGCATGCGTGCTATCTTAAAGGGCCACGCACCCCAAAAAAGGGAATATTATTTGAATGGGGAGAAATTACAACATGCTGCGGTGCAGAGGGACCTGGGGGTCCTTGTGTATGAAACTCTTTTGGATCTTGTGTATGAATCCCAAAAAGTTAGTTTGCAGGTGCAGCAGGTAATCAGGAAGGCGAATGGAATGTTGGCCTTCATTGCGAGAGGGATGGAGGAAAAAGCAGGGAGGTCCTGCTGCAACTGTACAGGGTATTGGTGAGGCTGCACCTGGAGTACTGCGTGCAGTTTTGGTCACCTTACTTAAGGAAGGATATACTAGCTTTGGAGGGGGTACAGAGACGATTCACTTGGCTGAATCTGGAGATGAGGGGGTTACCTTATGATGATAGATTGAGTAGACTGGGTCTTTACTCGTTGGAGTTCAGAAGGATGAGGGGTGATCTTATAGAAACATTGAAAATAATGAAAGGGATAGATAAGATAGAGGCAGAGAGGTTGTTTCCACTCTTAGGGGGCACAGCCTCAAAATACGGGGGAGCCAATTTAAAACCGAGTTGAGAAGGAATTTCTTCTCCCAGAGGGTTGTGAATCTGTGGAATTCTCTGCCCAAGGAAGCAGTTGAGGCTAGCTCATTGAATGTATTCAAGTCACAGATTGATAGATTTTTAACCAATAAGGGAATTAAGGGTTACGGGGAGTGGGCGAGTAAGTGGAGCTGAGTCCACGGCCAGATCAGCCATGATCTTGTCGAATGGCGGAGCAGGTTCGAGGAGCTAGATGGCCTACTCCTGTTTCTAATTCTTATGTTCTTATAAAGGGAACATTGATACCAGCCTCACTGTCTCATGAATCATGAGACAATCTCTTAAAAATCATGAGATTTAGTAACATAAGAACACAAGAAACAGTAGCAGGAGAAGGCCTTTTGGCCGCTCGAGCCAGCTCTGCCATTTAATAGCATGGCTGATCTGATCTTGGGCTCAGCTCCACTTCCCTGCCCGCTCCCCATAACCCTTGACTCCCTTATCATTCAAAAATCTGTTTATCTCCACCTTAAATATATTCAATGAACCAGCCGCCACAGCTCTCTGGGGCAGAGAATTCCACAGATTTACAACCCATTGAGAGAAGAAATTCCTCCTCATCTCCATCTTAAATGGGCGACCCCTTATTCTGAAACTATGGCCCCTAGTTCCAGATTCCCTCATGAGGGGAAACATCCTCTCTGCATCCATCCTGTCAAGTTCCCTCAGAATCGTATACGTTTCAATAAGATCACCTCTCAATCTTCTAAACTCCAATGAGTATAGGCCCAACCTGCTCAACCTATCTTCATAAGACAACACCTTCATCCCAGAATTCGACCCAGTGAACCTTCTCTGAACTGCCTCCCATGCAAGTATATCCTTCCTTAAATACTGAGACCAAAACTGTACGCAGTACTCCAGGTGTGGCCTCACCAATACCCTGTACAGTTGTAGCAGGACTTCTCTGCTTTTATACTCTAAGCCCCTTGCAATAAAGGGGTAAGAAGTCATGAGTTGCTATTTTTTGGTTTATAAACCTCATCCCTGGCTTTATTTGATCTCTAACAGGTCACAGCTCATTACAAAAACGATATGACTGCATCTGAAAATGCTATACAAAAATTTTTTTAAAAATCCTTCCTGTTATCACCACCCCCCTTCGCAGGTTGAGCTAAAGTTCCCGAATCTCGGGATTAATTTGCTAGAGTTGGCATTACTGGTGAAGCATTACTGAGTGGTGTGTGGAGAGTGGCACCATGTCCAGGGTGCACAGGGGTACGGAGGGGTCACTGGCCCAAGTACAGGTAGCCAATGAATTCCTGTTACCGGGTTTCCGATCTCACCCACAGCGCACATACTGGACAGACAGAGGGAGAGGGCCCCAAACACACCCCGATAACCCCCCAAACACACCCCGATAAGCCCCCAAACACACCCCGATAAGACCCCAAACACACCCCAATAAGCCCCCAAACACACCCTGCTAACCTCCCACACCATACTACCCCAAACCCCCCTCACATCCACAGACCCACCCCAATTACGCCCCACAATCCAAAACCCACCCCGATAACCCCCCCCCACCACAATACTATCCCAAACTCCCCCTCACACCCAAAAACCCACCCCGATAACCCCCCGAATCCCAAAACCAAACCCGATAACCCACCACGCCCCAAAACCCATTCCGATTACCCCCCACACCACAATACTACCCCAAACCCCCCTCACACCCATAAACCTACCCTGGTGTCCCCCCACACCCCAAAACCCACCCCGATTAACCCCACACCACAATACTACCCCAAACCCCCCCTCATACCCACAAACCCACCCGATAACCCACAAACCAACAAACCCACCCTGATAACCCCCCATGTCCCCAAACCCTCTCCAATATCCCCCACACCCCCAAACCCACCTGGATTACCCCCAACCCCCAAACCCATCCCGATTACCCCCCACACCTCCAACCCCACCCCAATGCGGTGGAGGAGGATTTTATGGAGTGTATTAGGGATGGTTTCTAGACCAATATGTCGAGGAACTAACTAGAGGGCTGGCGATCCTAGACTGGGTGATCTATAGTGAGAAAGGACTAATTAGCAATCTTGTTGTGCGAGGCCCCTTGGAGAAGAATGACCATAATATGGTAGAATTCTTTATTAAGATGGAGAGTGACACAGTTAATTCAGAGACTAGGGTCCTGAACTTAAGGAAAGGTAACTTCGATGGTATGAGACGTGAATTGGCTAGAATAGACTGGCGAATGATACTTAAAGGCTTGATGGTGGATAGGCAATGGCAAACATTTAAAGGTCACATGAATGAACTTCAACAATTGTACATCCCTGTCTGGAGTAAAAATAAAATGGGGAAGGTGGCTCAACCGTGGCTAACAAGAGAAATTAAGGATCGTGTTAAATCCAAGGAAGAGGCATATAAATTGGCCAGAAAAAGCAGCAAAGCTGAGGACTGGGAGAAATTTATAATTCAGCAGAGGAGGACAAAGGGTTTAATTAGGAGGGGGAAAATAGAGTATGACAGGAAGCTTGCTAGGAACATAAAAACTGACTGCAAAAGCTTCTATAGATATATGAAGAGAAAAAGATTAGTGAAGACAAACGTAGGTCCCTTGCAGTCAGACTCAAGTGAATTTATAATGGGGAACAAAGAAATGGTGGACCAATTGAACAAATACTTTGGTTCTATCTACACGAAGGAAGACACAAATAATCTTTCGGAAATACTAGGGGACCAAAGGTCTAGTGAGAAGGAGGAACTGAAGGAAATCCTTATTAGGCGGGAAATTGTGTTAGGGAAATTGATGGGATTGAAGGCCGATAAATCACCGGGGCCTGATAGTCTGCATCCCAGAGTACTTAAGGAAGTGGCCCTAGAAATAGTGGATGCATTGGTGATCATTTTCCAACAGTCTATCTGTTATATGTGGACTTGTATTTACTCTGTACAGCCACCAGAGGGCTCATCCCCTGGAGACCCAAGGGATCCCATAATCCCTTGGGAGCACAGGTATTTAAGGAGGCTTCACAGGTTGGAGAGGCACTCTGGAGACCTGCAATAAAAGACTAAGGTCACACTTTACTTTGAGCTCACAGTGTTCAGTCTGACTCTTTCTCCATACACAACAACTGGCGATGAGATACAGATAGCGAACCCAAAGATGCAGAGAACAGTAGGCATCCTGGGGAAATTCTCGGAGGGATACGATTGGGAAATTTTTGTGGAGCGAGTCGACCAATACTTCGTGGCCAACGAGCTCGATGGAGAAGAGAGCGCTGCCAAACGAAGGGTGATTCTCCTCAACGTCTCTGGAGCACCAATGTATGGCATCATGAAGAATCTACTCACTCCAGCGAAACCCACGGAGAAATCATACGACGATTTGTGCATACTGGTCTGAGAGCATTTGAACCCGAAGGAAAGCGTTCTGACGGCGAAGTACGGTTCTACACCTACAAAAGGTCTGAAGGTCAGGAAATGATGAGTTATGTCGCGAGGTAAGACGCCTTGCAGGACATTGCGAATTTGAAGGACATTTGGAGCACCTGCTCAGAGACTTTTTCGTACTTGGCTTTGGCCTGAAACCATAATTCGCAAACTTTTGACTGTAGCGACCCCAACCTTGAGTAAGGCCATAGCGATAGCCCAGGTGCTCATTGCCACCAGTGACAATACGAAGAAAATCTCTCAGCACACAAGTGCTGCTACAAGTACTGTGAATAAAGTGATGTTGTTTTCGAATCGTAATGTACAGGGCAGGTCACACATACCTGGCCCTTCGAGGCTGCTCCACCATTCAATAAGATCATGGCTGATCATTCACCTCAGTACCCCTTTCCTGCTTTCTCTCCATACCCCTCGATCCTCTTAGCCGTAAGGGCCATATCTAACTCCCTCTTGAATATATCCAATGAACTGGCATCAACAACTCTCTGCGGCAGGGAATTCCACAGGTTAACAACTATCTGAGTGAAGAAGTTTCTCCTCATCTCAGTCCTAAATAGCTTACCCCTTATCCTTAGACTATTTCCCCTGGTTCTGGACTTCCCCAACATCGGAAACATTCTTCCTGCATCGAACCTGTCCAGTCCCGTCAGAATTTTATATGTTTCTATGGGATCCCCTCTCATCCTTCTAAATTCTAATGAAAATAAGCCTAGTCGATCCAGATCAGAGGCTGGTGAATCTCTGAAATTCTCTACCCCAGAGAGCTGTGGATGCTCAGTCATTCAATATATTCAAAGCTGAGATCAATAGATTATTGGATATTAAGGAAGTCAAGGGATATGGTGATAGTGCAGGAAAGTGGAGTTGAGGTAGATTTCATTAAATGGTGGAGCAGGCTCGAGGGGCAGAATGATCGACTGCTGTTCCTATGTCTTATGTTCTGATGTTAAAGATGTGACTCGGGCTGCAGTGTAGTCTCACAGTCATTTCTTGGCACCTCCCACAATTAATGTGTCTGCCCAAACACGGAGTGTCACCATGTTACTCCACCATGACAAGGGTCACATCCCGTTCTCACGTGATGTCCACACACGTGTGGCAGGTGTGGCTGGGTAAGGATCAGGAGTGGGAATCCTGGTGGGATTTTTTCCCTTCAATGCCCAAAGGATCAATCCTAGTGACTCTGCCGCTGTCAAGGCACCACTCAGCACAGACTGGCAATCAAACCTGGGACCATCGGATATGTATGACATACATTGGGCAACATAAGATTATGGAGGATATATGGCACAGAAACAGGCCGTTCGGCCCAACCAGTCCATGCCACCATTTATGCTCCACTCGCGCCTCCTCCCGTCTTTCCTCATCTAACTCTATCAGCCTAACCCTCTATTCCCTTCTCCCTCATGTGCTTGTCCAGTCTCCCCTTAAATGCATCTATACTATTTGCCTCAACCACTCCCTGTGGTAGTGAGTTCCACATTCTCACCACTCTCTGGGCAAAGAAGTTTCTTTTGAATTCCCTAATGGATTATTTGGTGACTATCTTATACTGATGGCCTCTAGTTAGGCTCTTCCCCACAAGTGGAAACACTCTCTCTATCCATTCTATCAAAACCTTTTGTAATTTTAAAGATCTCTATTAGGTCACCTCTCAGCCTTCTCTTTTGAAGAGAAGCCTGTTCATCCTTTCCTGATTGGTGTACCTCACATAACAGCAATCACTGTCTTCAAAGATAATTCAACATGTGAAACACTTTGAGATGTTTTCACATGATAAAGTCCTGTGTAAATGCATGGATTACTTTGCAGTTCTGCATCAACGACAAATACTTGCATTTATATAGCACTTTTTGACAATAAAAACCCCAAAGCCCTTGGACTCTGAGTCTAAGAAGCAGATATTAGGACAGGTGACCAAAAGCTTGGTCAAAGAGGGTCTTAAAGAAGGAGAGGAAAGCAAAGAAGTGTAGGGATTTAGGGAGGGAATTCCAGGAATTGGGCCACCGATGGTGGGGTGATGGAAGGGGGAAGGCACAAGGCCAGAGTTAGAGGAATGGAACGCTTCATGGTGGGGAAGGGGGCGAGGGAGGTTGTTGGGGTAGAGGGGGTTACAGCGATAGGAAGGGATTTAAACTGCAAGATGAGGATTTACATTTGAGACTACTGGGGAACTGGGAACCCAGTGTAAGTCAACAAGGTCAGGGGTGAGTGGGACTTGGTACAGGATAGGATATAAGCAGCCGAGTATTGGATGAGCTGATGTTCATGTAGAGTGGAGACTGGGAAGCTCGCCAGGAGAACATTGGAACAGTTGGGTCTGGGGGGCCAGTGGGGGTGGGGGAGGGGGGGGCAGGCGGGTGGTGACAGAGACACAGATGGAACTTCAACATTTTTATACACCAGACCAGCATGGGAGCTCAAAGGCTTCTAATTAAAATTAATGGTTTTGAAAACAAAAATGCACCCAGCAGTGAGTAATCTAAAGGGAAGATTCAGTCACTCACAGAATACAGAATACACTCAGCAGGTCAAGCAGCATTCTTGGAGAGAGAAACAGAGTTCCCATTTCAGGTCAAAATGCTACCTGACCTGCTGAGTATTTCCAGTATTTTATGCTTTCATTTCAGGTTCACAGCATCCACTCGCAGAGGGAGGAGGAAGATTCGGAAGAGGAGGAAGCAGAAGGAAGGAGGCATCCCAGACAGCCCCCTTCTGGCCAGAATATCCAGGATAGAATCATCCGCCTGCAGTCCCAGTGACTACAACCCCAATTCCCCTTTCAACATCAGTCCCACACAATACCTTCCCTATGTTACTCACCATCACAGCGTCTTCTTGGCCACAATGCTGACATAAAAGCCACCACAAAGCAAACTTTTCAATCCAACTTTATACATCTATCCATCCAGAAAATACATCAAGAAATTGACTCATCACCCTGATGCATTCCCTTAGTGTGCCTTTGCCTATCCTACTGATGTCATGCAGTGCTACCCCAGTGCCTGCAGCATGGTTGGTGGAAGGCTGCTGACTTTCGGTGGGGGACACTGCAAATGGCCTTGCTGGTCGACCTTGAGGAGCTGGTGGCTGGGAGTGAAATCAAGTGACGGTGTTTCTTCTTCACTCTCCTCTCCCTCCTCTTGATCAACCACTGGCTGGATTTCTTGGCTGCGTGAAATAAGGAAGGCACAAGGATGGAGTTCTGGTGAGGAGAGGGCGGGATAGCAAGAGGTGCATGCGAGAAGGAGGATAATGTATGAGGATAGCAGCATCGTGTATCCTTACATTCCCACCGCTGGCCAAGAATGGCCAGCACCGTCTCCTCCAAGGGGGTGATAAGAAGCTAGGAGTGGGAGGTGTGCCTTGTGTTTGGTACAGATTGTTGGTCGGTGAGAGATTGTGAGGGGTGGGGGGTGGATTTGTACATTGAGCAGTGTGTGAGGCTAGTGGTGCAGTTGGTCAGAGACGGCTTTTAAGGATGCATTCACTGATCGTGACCACTGGTCTCGGGTCATGAAGCTACTTTGGGCACTGGAGCCAGCTCCTGACAGTGACGGCCTCGGTGATCTGGTTCCACATCCTTCTTCTTGGAAGGCTTCCTGGCCCCTGTGGGTAGAGGACCTCCCTTGCAGTGTTGACCAGTGCTGTGTGTGAGACCATGGGTGCCCCTTCCCTGGCTTGCTCAGTCACTTGTGCTAGTGCTGAAGCACTTTCATCATTTTTTTTTAGGTTCAGAAGGCAATTCAGCTTTAAGAGCTGAACACTCGCGTTTGGGAATTCTTTTTAATGTCATTTTTTTTTCAGAAGGCAGTTCCCCTTTATGAGACCGAACTGCTCCCTGAAATGACAGATTTGCTTTAAGAGAAGGCTGTTCTTGCTGCAATGACGCTATAGCCATGCCACATTGGGCCTCCTGCCGGGATGAACGCCACCACAACGGCACTGCACAGTACGTCTAGCGCTGGGCTTACGATAATTAGCCACCAGCGCCAATTTAGCAGTCCTGCCAGCACCAGCGTTCTCGGCAGTCGTTAACACCGACTCGCGGAGGCACCGGCAGAATTTTACCGATATCAAATATGTTATATATGAGGACTTGTATTTACTCTGTAAAGCCACCAGAGGGCTCATCCCCTGGAGTCCCAAGGGATCCCATAGTCCCTTGGGAGCACAGGTATTTAAGGAGGCTTCACAAGTTGGAGAGGCACTCTGGAGACCTGCAATAAAAGACTAAGGTCACACTTTACTTTGAGCTCACAGTGTTCAGTCTGACTCTGTCTCCATACACAATAACTGGCAACAAGATGCAGATAGCGAACCCAAAGATGCAGAGAACAGTGGGCATCCTGGAGAAATTCTCAGAGAGAGATGATTGGGAAACCTTTGTGGAGCAACTCGATCAATATTTTGTGGCCAACGAGCTAGATGGGGAAGAGAGCGCTGCCAAAAGAAGGGTGATCCTCCTCACCGTCTGTGGGGCACCAACGTATGGCCTCATGAAGAATCTGCTCACTCCAGTGAAACTCACAGAGAAATCACTCAGAGATAGCCCAGGTGCTCATTGCCACCAGTGACAATACGAAGAAAATCTCTCAGCACACAAGTGCTGCCACAAGTACTGTGAACAAAGTGATGATGTTTTCGAATCGCAACGTACAGGGCAGGTCACACATACCTGCAGCTACACGTCCGCAAGATGTCTCAGAGTACACCATCAAGGGTGATGAATGCAAGGCCATTAACACCTTGTTGGCGCTGCGGGGGTGATCATCGTTTTCATTCATGCCGATTCAAAGAGTATGTTTGCAAGGGCTGTGGAACAATGGGACACTTCCAACGAGTGTGCAGGCAAGCTGCTAAGCCTGTTAAACCTGCAAACCATCATGTTGCAGAGGAGGCCAGATCCATGGAGGATCACAACAAACCAGAGCCTCAGATAGAGGGGGCAGAGATACATGGGGTGCACACATTCACCACGAATTGTCCCCCGATAATTCTGAATGTTGAACTAAATGGACTCCCGGTGTCAATGGAGCTGGACACAGGCGTGAGCCAGTCCATCATGGGCAAAAAAGACTTTCGAAAGGTTGTGGTGCAACAAGGCCTATAGGCCAGTCTTAACTCCAGTTCGCACGAAACTAAGAACTTACACGAAAGAACTGATTCCTGTAATCGGCATTGCTACCATAAAGGTCTCCTACGATGGGCCGGTGCATAAGCTACCACTCTGGGTGGTACCGGGTGATGGTCCCACGCTGCTCGGCAGGAGCTGGCTGGGAAAGATACGCTGGAACTGGGACGACGTCCGAGCGCTATCGCCCGCTGAAGACACTTCGTGTGCCCAGGTCTTAAACAAATTTCCTTTGCTGTTCGAACCAGGCATCAGGAAACTCCAAGGAGCAAAAGTGCAGATCCACCTAATTCCAGGGGCGTGACCCATCCATCACAAGGCGAGAGCAGTACCATACATGATGAGCGAAAGCGTAGAGATCGAGCTAGACCGACTGCAACGAGAGGGCATCATTTCCCCGATTGAGTTCAACGAGTGGGCCAATCCCATCATCCCAGTCCTCAAGGGAGATGGCACCGTCAGAATCTGTGGCGATTACAAAGTAACTATCAATTGTTTCTCCCTGCAGGACTAATACCCACTACCAAAGGCTGATGAACTCTTTGCAACTGGCAAGAGGAAACACGTTCACGAAGCTGGATCTGACTTCAGCCTACATGATGCAGGAACTGGAGGAATCATCGAAGGCCCTCACCTGCATCAACACGCACAAAGGTCTTTTTGTTTATAATAGATGCCCGTTTGGAATCCGATCGGCGGCGGCGATATTCCAGAGAAACACGGAAAGCTTACTGAAGTTGGTCCCGCACACCGTGGTCTTCCAGAACGACATCTTGGTCACAAGTTGGAACACAGTCGAGCATCTGCAGAACCTGGAGGAGGTTCTTAGTTGACTCAACCGCTTGGGGCTCAGGTTAAACCACTTGAAGTGCATTTTTCTGGACCCTGAAGTGGAGTTCCTGGGAAGGAGGATTGCGGCGGATGGCATCAGGCCCACCAACGCAAAGATGGAGGGAATCGATAACGCACTGAGGCCACAGAACATGACGGAGCTGCGGTCATTTCTGCGACTCCTGAACTACTTTGGTAACTTCTTACCGGGTCTCAGCACACAGTTAGAACCACTGCATGTCTTACTACGAAAAGAAGACGAATGGGTTTGGGGCAAAAGCCAAGAAAATGCCTTTGTAAAAGCGAGAAAATTGTTATGCTGAAACAAATTTCTTGTGTTGTATGATCCATGTAAGCGTTTGGTACTAGCATGTGATGCGTCGTCATATGGCGTCGGGTGTGTATTGCAACAAGCTAATGATTTTGGGAAACTGCAACTAGTTGCTTATGCATCCAGTAGTCTGTCTAAGGCTGAGAGAGCCTACTGCATGATTGAGAAAGAAGCATTAGCATGTGTTTATGGGGTAAAGAAAATGCATCAATACCTGTTTGGGCTAATATTCGAATTGGAAACTAACCATAAGCCACTTATATCCCTGTTCTCCGAGAGTAAAGGGATAAATACCAATGCATCGGCCCACATCCAGAGATGGGTGCTCACGTTTTCCGCATACAACTAGCCATCCACCACAGGCCAGGCACAGAAAACTGCGTCGATGCTTTCAGTAAGCTACCATTGTCCACCACGAGGGTGGAAATGGTGCAGCCCGCAGATCTAGTCATGGTTATGGAAGCATTTGAGAGTGAGCAATAACCCGTCACTGCCCGGCAGATCAAAACCTGGACAAGCCAGGACCCTTTATTATCTCTAGTCAAAAGCTGTGTGCTTCACGGGAGCTGGTTCAGTGTCGCAGTGGAAATGCAGGAGTGGATAAAGCCGTTCCAGCGGCGCAAAGATGAAATGTATATACAGGCAGACTGCCTTCTGTGGGGCAATCGAGTAGTGGTCCCCAAGAAGAGAAGAGACACCTTCATCAATGACTTTCACAGTACCCACCCAGGCATCGTAATGATGAAAGCGATAGCCTGGTCCTATGTGTGGTGGCCCAGTATTGATGCAGACTTAGAGTCCTGTGTTCACAGATGTAATGCATGCTCGCAGTTAAGCAATGTACCCAGAGCGGCGCCGCTAAGTTTATAGTCTTGGTCCTCCAAACCGTGGTCCAGGGTACACATCGACTATGCAGGCTCGTTCTTGTGTAAAATGTTCCTTGTGGTTATAGATGCGTACTCCAAGTGGATTGAATGTGAGATAATGTCAGCTGGCACGTCTGCTGCCACCACCGAAAGCCTGCGGGCCATGTTTGCCACACACGGCCTACCCAATTTCCTGGTGAGCAACAACGGGCCATGTTTTACCAGTGATGAGTTCAAAGAATTCATGACCCATAACGGGATCAAACATGTCACATCTGCCCCGTTTAAACCAGCGTCCAATGGTCAGGCAGAGAGAGCAGTGCAAAGCATCAAGCAAGGCTTGAAGAGGGTAACTGAAGGCTCACTGCAGACTCGCCTATCCCGAGTTCTGCTTAGCTACCGCACGAGACCCCACTCACTCACTGGGATCCCACCTGCTGAACTGCTCATGAAAAGAGCACTTAAAACAAGGCTCTCGTTAGTTCATCCTGATCTATATGAACAGGTAAAGAGCAGGCGGCTTCAACAAAGTGCATACCATGATAGCGCAAATGTGTCACACAAGATTGAAATCAATGAGCTTGTATATGTATTAAATTATGGACAAGGTCCCAAGTGGCTTCCTGGCACTGTCGTGGCCAAAGAAGGGAGCAGGGTGTTTCAGGTCAAACTTTCAAATGGACTCATTCACCGGAAACACTTGGACCAAATCAAACTCAGATTCACGGACTATCCTGAGCAACCCACCTTGGACCCTACCTTTTTTGACCCCCCAACATACAGTGGCAACCGGCACCACGGTTGACCACGAAGCAGAACCCATCATCCACAGCAGCCCTGCAGGGCCCAACACACCAGGCAGCCCAGCGAGGGCCCAACAAATGATTCAACAGCACCAGCTTTCACACCGAGACGATCAACCAGGACTAGAAGGGCCCCAGATCGACTCACATTGTAAATAGTTACTCTATTGACTTTGGGGGTGGGGGGGGAAATCGTTGTTATATATGTAAATTTGTATTTACTCTGTACAGCCACTAGAGTGCTCATCCCCTGGAGTCCTAAGGGATCCCATAATCTCTTGGGAGCACAGGTATTTATGGAGGATTCACAGGTTGGAAAGGCACTCTGGAGACCTGAATAAAAGACTAAGGTAACACTTTACTTTGAGCTCACAGTGTTCAGTCTGACTCTTTCTCCATACACAACAAAATGACTTTTCTTTAATTCATTCTTGGGATTTGGGTATCACTGGAAACTTATTGTCCATTTCCAAGAGACATCTGAGCATCTCCCTAGGTCACTTCGGGGGGCAGTTAAAATTCAACCATGTTGATGTGGGACTGGAGTCACATATAGGCCAGACTGGGTAAAGATGGCAGATTTCCTTCCCTAAAGTGAACCAGTAGGGTTTTTGCAACAATCCGATAGTTTCATGGTTAGCTTTACAGGTGCCAGCTATTTTTAAAAAGTGATTTCAAATTCTCAAACTACCATGGAGTGATTCGAACTCATGTTCCCTGGATTATTAGTCCATGCCTCAGGATTCAAGTGTCAGCTGTGGCTCAGTGGGTAGCATTCATGCCTCCTAAGTCAGTAGGTTGTGGGTTCAAGTCCCACTCCAAAGACTTGATCTGTGCTTCCTGCACTCCGATGGTGCCTACACTTCAAAAATATTTAATTGCCTGTAAAGAGCTTGGGGATGCTGTGAAAGACACTATATAAGAAATAGGAGCAGGAGTAGGCTATACGGCCCCTCGAGCCTGCTCCACCATTTAATATGATCATGGCTGATCCGATCATGGACTCAGGTCCACTTCCCTGCCTGCTCCCCATAACCTCTTATTCCCTTATCGGTTAAGAAACTGTCTATCTCTGACTTAACTTTATTCAATGACCCAGCTTCCACAGCTCTCTGAGGCAGCGAATTCCACAGATTTACAACCCTGAGAGAAGAAATCCCTCCTCATTTCAGTTTTATACGGGCGGCCCGTATCCCAAGATCATGCCCCCTAGTTCTAGTCTCCCCTATCAGTGGAAACATACTCTCTGCATCCACCTTGTCAAGCCCCCTCATTATATACGTTTTGATAAGATCACCTCTCATTCTTATGAATTCCAACGAGTAGAGGCCCAATCTACTCAACTTTTGCTCATAAGTCAACCCCCTCATCTCCGGAATCAACCTGGTGAACCTTCTTTGGAGTTGGGTGCTCCAAAGCAAGTATATCCTTTATTAAATATGGAAACCAAAACTGCACGCAGTATTCCAGGTGTGGCCTCACCAATACCCTGTATAACTGTAGTAAGACTTCCCTGCTTTTATACTCCATCCGCTTTGCAATAAAGGCCAAGATTCCATTGGCCTTCCTGATCACTTGCTGTACCTGCATACTAACCTTTTGTGTTTCATTCACAAGTACCCCCAGGTCCCACTTCACTGCAGCACTTTGCAATTTTTCTCCATTTAAATAATAACTTGCTCTTCGATTTTTTTTCTGCTAAAGTGCATAACCTCACACTTTCCAACATTAAACTCCATCTGCCAAATTTTTGCCCACTCACTTCGCCTGTCTATGTCCTTTTGCAGGTTTTTTGTGTCCTCCTCACACATTGCTTTTCCTCCCATCTTTGTATCATCAGCAAACTTGGTTACATTACACTCGGTCCTTCATTCAAGTCGTTAATATAGATTGTAAATAGTTGGGGTCCCAGCACTGATCTCTGCGGCACCCCACTAGTTACTGATTGTCAACCCGAGAATGAACCATTTATCCCCACTCTCTGTTTACTGTTAGTTAGCCAATCCTCTATCCATGCTAATATATTATCCCCAACCCCGTGAACTTTAATCTTGTACAATAACCTTTTATGTGGCACCTTGTGAAATGCCTTCAGGAAGTCCAAATAAACCACATCCACTGGTTCCCCTTTATCCACCCTGTTCGTTACATCCTCAAAGAATTCTAGCAAATTTGTCAAACATGATTTCCCCTTCATAAATCCATGCTGACTCTGCCTGACTGAATTATGCTTTTCCAAATATCCTGCTATGGCTTCTTTAATATAAATGCAAGTCCTTCTTTTACTACTGGTTCAGTAACATAGCCACTACAATATGTTAATGAACCAGTAGTGAGGTACAGTAGCGTAGTGATTATGTTACTGGACTAGTAATCCAGAGGCCTGAGCAAATAATCTGGAGACACGAGTTCAAAACCCAACAAAGCAGCTGGGGAATTTCAATTCAATTCAAATAAATCTGGAATTTAAAAAAAAAATACAATGGTGACTGTGAAACTACTAGATTATTGTTAAAAACCCTTTTCACTTTGGGGCAGGAAATCTGCCATCCTTACCCGGTCTGGGTCTAGATGTGACTCCAGACCCACAGCAATGTAGTTGACTCTGAAATGGTCGAGCGAGCTGCTCAGTTGTAACAAAGTCAGCACTGTGGGAGCACCTTCACCACATGGACTGCAGGGCAATTAGGGAAGGGCAATAAATTGCAGCAACGCCCACAACCCGTGGACGTCCCGTTCCCCCCGCCCCCACAGGCAAGGGGGGGGGGGGGGGGGGAGAGGCGTCTGCAATGCACAGCTTGCTGGGGGCTGCAAACTGTGGTGAAAGTTCTGCTGAGCAGGGAATGCTGGGGCCTCCCAGCCCGACTTTCTGATATAAAGAGGATGACGAGGTTGACGGGACTGGCTCTGCAAGGGCCGGGCGTGGAGGTCGTCCTCTCGGCTTACGCCGATGACGTGCTCCTCGCGGTAGAGGATCCCGCTGACCTGCGGAGGATGCGTGAGTGCCAGGAGATTTACTCGGCCGCGTCCTCCGCCAGGATCAACTGGGAGAAATGTTCCGGACTCCTGGTGGGTCAGTGGCGGGTGGACTCCCTGCCGGAGGAGCTCAGGCCTTTTGCCTGGAGCACGACCCATCTCCTCTATCTGGGAGTCTACCTTAGCCCCGACGAGGGAGCCTGGCCGGCGAACTGGCAGGAGCTGGAGGCCAAGGTCGCCGCTCGCCTAGGGCGCTGGACAGGACTGCTCCGAGTGCTGTCCTACAGGGGTCGAGCGCTAGTCATAAACCAGCTGGTGGCCGCAATGCTGTGGTACCGGCTGGTCACTTTGACCCCTCCCCCTGCGTTTGTCGCCAAGATACAGAAGAAGCTGGTGGACTTCTTCTGGAACAACAGGAAGCACTGGGTCTCTGCTGCGGTCTTGAGTCTCCCGCTTGAGGAGGGCGGTCAGTCGTTGGTGTGCGTCAGCGCCCAGCTCGCGACTTTCCGTCTTCAGACCCTGCAGAGATACCTTTACGTCGAGCCCCCTCCTAGGTGGTGTGCTCTGGCGAGGTATTTCTTCCGCCAGCAGCGCGACCGCAATTATGACACGCAGCTCCTGTTTGTGAACTTGGGGGGGTGCCAGGACCGCCCTCCGGGAGCTGCCTGTCTTTTACAGGGAACTCATCAGGGTCTGGAACAAAGTCTCCACCAAGCGCAGCTCTCCGCCGGCTGGAGTGGCGGCCGTCCTGCAGGAACCGCTGCTCGGGAATCCGTACCTCCACGGCCGAGGTTTTATGTGGCGGTCGGAAGAGAGGGCTGTGGCTGGTGAGGTGACCAGGGTCAGGGACCTGCTCGATGGCGGAGGAGCGGGCTGGATGGCGCCAGACACGCTGGCGCGGCGCCTAAATTCTGCCAACGTCCGCCACGCGGCCGATGCCATCGAGTCGCTAAAAACAGCTCTGGGCCCTGACTCCGTTAGGTGCATCGAGGAGGCTCAAGCACGTGGGGAGATCCAGTCCGAACTGACCCCCGTCCGGACGGAATTCCTCATCGGCGCCAAACCCCGGAACCTCCCTCGGGGGCCGGCGCCTCACAACTTGAGCCGCCTCGGGGAAATCCCCTCCGTGCCTTTCAGTTCCGCGCGGAGGGGTTTCCTGTACGGGCTGCTCCTGCACACCCTCAACTTTGCCATCCTCGCTGGCCGTCCGGACACGCCATGGCGTACCATCTTGCCGTCCGGAGGAGGCGGGGGTCCCCGATGGAGGGCACTCTACGCAGGGGTCCTCCCACTATTCATCGGGGACTTGGCCTGGAGGGTGGTGCACGGAGCAGTGCCGTGCAATAAATTTTTAAGCCGGTTCACGGACTCCCAGGCCGCCTGCAATTTCTGCGGTCTGGAGGAGTCCGTGTTCCATGTTTTTATTGAATGCACGAGGTTGCAGCCCCTGTTCCATTATTTGAAGGGGCTGCTCCTGAAATTCTGGCTGCACTTCAGTCCCACTCTCCTGATCTTTGGGCACCCTGTGCGGAGGGGAGCGGGTAGGTCCGAGGGCCTCCTCGTAGGACTGCTCCTAGGCACGGCCAAGGGTGCCATCAGCCGGTCCAGGCAGCGGGCGGTCGAGGGGATCGTTCAACCTGACTGCCTGCCTCTCTTCCGCTCTTACATCCGGTCCAGGGTGTCCTTGGAGATGGAGCACGCGGTGTCCACCGGTACGCTCGCGGCCTTCCGCGAGAGGTGGGCACCGGAGGGACTGGAGTGCATCATCACGCCCGGCAACCAAATTTTAATTTGATTTTACGTTTTTAAGTTTAATTTGTTTTAATTGCCGGTGCTTTTAGTGTCCCCCTTCTCTTTTATAGTGGGCACTGGGGAAAATTGTGATTTTAGTGCCCAAAAAAAAAAAAAAAAAAAAGAAAAACACAAAAAAAAAAGGGGAAAAAAAAAAAAGGGCCTTGTAAATGTCTGGAGTGTCACCCAGGTCGGGTGGCACCGTTTAATGTTTTTTTGTTTTGCAGATGAACTCCAAAAAGAGTTTATAAAGAGGATGACTTCGAAGTGCCGCGAGAGGAAAGCACAGCATGTCTTCCGATACAGGAAAGTGTTGCGCAAGGAAATACAGGAGAATAATGACGTCAGCCGTGAATGATTAGAGTGTAACTTCAGGGGCTAGTGAAATAAACAACGGTTGAGCTACAGTATGGAAAGATGTCGTTAATCAAGCCTGTTCTTCGAAGATGGTGGAGACAGTTAGATCCAGGGAATTAGTTTTGGAGCAAAGAACTACAAATATTTATGCTGGTAGACTGTCTTCAAAGGATTTGGGAATAGATATGCCATGAGGTCTTTTCCGTAACATGTACCTTCGATACAGGAATAATATGGTGTCTAAAGGAGCATGTTTTTCAATAGGTCTTCAGAGGGTTGGAAAGACACAGGGGTTGCAATTCGGTGCTGCTGTTATTGAGGCGGTGACACCGGCTGAACGCTGATTTTAATGCCAGGCGGCAATCACCGCCTCAAACTGCAAAGTTCAGCTTTGCCGCCTGAAGATGAGAGAGCAACGCTAAAAGTGGCGTTGCACACTCACCCTCGAGCGGCAATGGAGTGGGAGCGCAGGAGGCTCACCGAATTTCCCCACGGGAGGCTGCCAGCAAGCGAGTTTAAAAAAAAAATGAAAAAAAAGTTTTCCACACTTTCCCGCGGATCCCGTTAATTACCTAAATGCTTAAAAAAAACATAACCCTGGACGTTCCTGCCCCAGGATCCCCGATGTCCCACCACCTTCCCCAGGCTGTACCTGCCGGTAAGACCACCGTACTCACTGAATCTCATGGCGATCAGGGGGCATTACATGCTCGATGAGGTTACCATGTGTCTGGCGGCTGAGCACGCAGTGGTGCGACTCGCCACCGCCCAACTACATTTCCCAACAGCCCAGGAACCCGGTTGCCGCTGACAGTAAGGACTTAGCCACCCGTTAGCTGCCCCTCTCCGGCGGTAACAGGCGGCGTTAGAAACCGAATTTCGAGCCCACAGAAACTAAAAAGCTGCTCTCTGCTCCGGGTTGGGTGGATCCCTTGACCTAGGTATCAATAACGTCGGCTCCATCTAATCCACCGTCAAGGGTCTCGTGCTTACTCGTAGCAGAAAGGAGGTTGAATGCTCACAACAAGCAGCCTCCAGTGCCCCCTTGGGCTGCTTCTGTCCTACTTTCTGTCCTGAGGGACCCAGGTCACGATTCACAACTGAAGCTCCAAGTGGACCCCACAATCATAAATCCACCGGCTGGTGCACCTGAAAAACTTGCATTTATATAGCGCCTTTCACAACTTCGGGATGTCTCAAAGCTCTTCACAGCCAATGAAGTACTTTTGAAGTGTAGTCACTATTGAAAAGTGGGAAACGCGGCAACCAATTCACGCACAGTAAGCTCCCACAAACAGCAATGTGATAATTACCAGATAATCTGTTTTAGTGATGTCGATTGAGGGATAAATATTGGCCCAGGACACTGGGGAGAACGTCCCTGCTCCTCTTCCAAATATTAGCTGTGGCATCTTTTTCATCCACCCGAGAGAGCAGACGGGGCCTTGGTTTAACATCTCATCCGAAAGGCGGCAAACTCCGACAGTGCAGCCCCCCGCCCCACTCAGTACTGCACTGAAATGTCAGCCTCGACTCTGTGTTCTAGTCCCTGGAGTGGGACTTGAACCCACGACCTTGTGACTCAGAGGCGAGAGTGCTGCCCACTAAGCCACAGCTGACAACCAAGAATGAATGTAGAGCGAATGGGAACGAGTTGGAAAATCAATAATGACAGGTCATCTACAATACTCTGATACAAGAAATATATAAATATCCCGATTATTAATCTTACAACAGTGCAATGACCATTATGTAGCCATTTGGTGCACAGTAAAATCCCAAAAACAGCAATGGAATGAATTATCTGTTATCTGGTGGTGGGAGGAATGTTGACCAGGACATTGTCCCATGAGATCGATGATGACCACCTGCATCACCTCAACATGGAGGAGGAAAAACTTCCCATTTCCAAAACACCTTTCACCACCTCAGGACGCCCAAAACACTTCACAGCCAATGAAGTACTTTTGAAGTGTAGTCACTGTTGTAATGAGGGAAATGTGGCAGCCAATTTGCGCACAGCAAGCTCCCACAAACAGCAATGTGATAATTTTTTTGGTGGTGTTATTGAGGAATTGGCCAGGACACCCTGCGAGAACAGCACCTCCCAAACCCACGACCACTACCGCCTAGAAGGACAAGGGCAGCAGGCATATTGGAACACGACCAGCTTCACACTGCCCTCCAAGTCACACATCATCCTGACTTGGAAATATATCGCCCGTTCCTTCATCGTCGCTGGGTCAAAATCCTGGAACTCCCTCCCTAACAACACTGTGGGAGCACTTTCACCACACGGACTGCAGCAGTTCAAGGCAGCTCACCACCACCTTCTCAAGGGGACAATTAGGGATGGGCAATAAATGCTGGCCTTGCAGGCGATGCCCACATCCTGTGAATGAATAAAAGACCCTCCCCTGCTCTTCTTCACAAGAGAGATTGAGGGAAAGAGAGGCAGACAGACAACAACAACAACTTTTATTTATATAGCACCTTTGACGGAGTGAAACGTCCCAAGGCGCTTCACAGGAGTAATGTGAGATTTTAAAAATTGACACCGAGCCGCATAAGTAGAAATTAGCGCAGGCAACCAAAAGCTTGGTCAAAGAGGTAGGTTTTAAGGAGCGTCTTGAAGGAGGAGAGAGAGGTAGAGAGGCAGAGAGGTTTAGGGAGGGAGTTCCAGAGCTTGGGGCCCAGGCAGCTGAAGGCACAGCCACCAAGAGGGCAGAATTAGAGGAGCGCAGACATCTCGGGGGGTTGTGGAGCTGGACGAGATTACGGAGATAGGGAGGGGCGAGGCCATGGAGGGATTTGTAAACACGGATGAGAAATAAGGACAGACACTGAGGGAGGGAAAGAGAGAGAGAGGCAGACAGACCCTGTGACTGAGGGACAGGCAGACAGACACTGTGACTGAGGGAGAGGGAGGCAGGCAGACGCTAAGGCAAGGAGCATGCTGTTTCTACGATTTGTGTTCTGCTTTTAGCAACCAGATACAAGAGACACGGCCCCGTGCCCTGCGCTCCCCGGAAGGCCATGCCTTGTACCTAGGCGGGGGCTGCAGTGTGTGTCTGACAGTCTGCTTGCGGGCGGGGCTTGTAGACACGGTGCAGTGTGAATGCCTCTGATGCCGATCGCTGGCCCGGGGGCTTCCTCAGGCTAGCCGAGCGTGTGGATAGAGGAACAGAAAGGCGCCACCCTGCCGCTTCCTGCAATTTCCGCAAAGTTTGTCAATTTCCAACCTCCGGGTCAATTACAGCAAAGTGAGAGAGGAGTCGGTCAGTTTCCGCTCACAGAGCAGCGAGGGAGAGCCGGGAGCGTGGGACTGAGACAGTCAGTCACAGAGGGAGGGAGAGACAGACAGATAGAGACACAGACAGAGGGAGGGAGAGAGAGAGGGAAGGACCGACAGATAGAGACAGAGAGGGAGAGAGAGAGGCAGATAGAGAGGGAGCGAGAGAAACTGGGGAAGACAGACAGTTAGAGAGACGGAGAGAGAGGCAGAGACAGAGGGAGAGACGGGGAAGACAGACAGATAGAGAGGCAGATAGAGAGGGAGCGAGAGAGACTGGGGAAGACAGACAGATAGAGAGACGGAGAGAGAGGCAGAGGGAGAGAGATGCAGACAGACACAGACTGAAGTAGAGATTGATAGACTGAGGCAGTGACAGACAGACACTGAGGGAGAGACACCGAGGGAGGGTAGACAGACAGACACGGTGAAGTAGAGAGAGGCGGACAGAGAAAGGAATCGAGACAGATAGCAGAGGGAGGTGACAGGGGGACATAGACTGTGGGATATAACGATAGCAGAGTAAGACTGAGCGGGGTGGGGGGAGGAATGAGACGGAGAGTGAGGCGGTGAGACACTGGGCCTGGGAGCGGGGCTCTCGGAGAGTGTAGCCCCCGCTGGGGAGAGCCATGGATTGAGCGAGGGGCCCAGCCTCCGGGAGACAACTTGTTACCGGTACCAGGTAGGTCTGAACTTCAGCTCTGCCCTGCTCTCAGTAACACAGCCCGCGACTGTCACAGGGAGGGAGGGGATTGGTAGGCTAGTTGTCTGTCTGTGTGTGTGTGTATGTGGGTGGGTGGGATGAGTATGTCTATGTCTCTTCGTCTGTCCCTCGGAGTCGAGGATGACTTGCTTCCACACTAATATGAGTTCTCAGGTGACTGATGAGTCCAATGTGAGACCTACAGTCTCTGTCACAGGTGGGGCAGACGGTGGTTGGGGGGGGCTTGGGTTGTCATGTGCTCCTTCCGCTGTTTGAGCATAGCTTCCGCGTGCTCCCGGCGAAGAGACTCGAGGTGTTCAGCTGCTTCTCCTCCACTTTTAGTGGTCTTAGGCCAGGGATTCCCAGGTGCCGGTGGGGATATTGCACTTTATCAAGGAGGTTTTGTGGGTCCTTGAAGCGTTTCCTCTGCCCACCTGGGGCTCGCTTGCTGTGTTGGAGTTCTGAGTACAGCGCTTGTTTTGGGAGTCTAGTGTGTGTGTATAATGTATAAACAATTTTTACCATGTCCTTCCAATACTGCAGCTCATGTCAGTGTGTGTGTGGAGAGGGGGTGGGGGTGTGTGTGTGTGGGGTGGGGGTGTGTGTGGAGAGGGGATGGGTGTGTGTGTGTGGAGAGGGGGTGTGTGTGTGTGTGTGGAGAGGGGGTGGGTGTGTGTGTGTGTGTGGAGAGGGTGTGTGTGTGTGTGTGTGGAGAGGGGGTGGGTGTGTGTGTGTGTGTGGAGAGGGGGTGGGTGTGTGTGTGTGTGTGGAGAGGGGGTGGGTGTGTGTGTGTGTGTGGAGAGGGGGTGGGTGTGTGTGTGTGTATGGAGAGGGGGTGGGGGTGTGTGTGTGTGGAGAGGGGGTGGGTGTGTGTGTGTGTGCGGAGAGGGGGTGGGTGTGTGTGTGTGTGTGGAGAGGGTGTGTGTGTGTGTGTGAAGAGGGGGTGGGTGTGTGTGTGTGTGTGGAGAGGGGGTGGGTGTGTGTGTGTGTGTGGAGAGGGGGTGTGTGTGTATGGAGAGAGGGTGGGGGTGTGTGTGTATGGAGAGGGGGTGGGGGTGTGTGTGTGTGGAGAGGGGGTGGGGGTGTGTGTGTGTGTGGAGAGGGGTTGGGGGTGTGTGTGTGTGTGGAGAGGGGGTGTGTGTGGAGAGGGGGTGGGGGTGTGTGTGTGTGTGGCGAGGGGGTGGGGGTGTGTGTGTGTGTGGAGAGGGGGTGGGGGTGGGGGTGTGTGTGTGGAGAGGGGGTGGGGGTGTGTGTGTGTGGAGAGGGGGTGGGTGTGTGTGTGTGGAGAGGGGGTGGGGGTGTGTGTGTGTGGAGAGGGGGTGGGGGTGTGTGTGTGTGGAGAGGGGGTGTGTGTGTGTGTGTGTGTGGAGAGGGGGTGGGGGTGTGTGTGTGTGGAGAGGGGGTGGGGGTGTGTGTGTGGAGAGGGGGTGTGTGTGTGTGTGTGTGGAGTGGGGGTGGGGGTGTGTGTGTGGAGAGGGGGTGGGGGTGTGGAGAGGGGGTGGGGGTGTTTGTGTGGAGAGGAGGTGGGGTGTGTGTGTGTGGAGAGGGGGTGGGGGTGTGTGTGTGTGGAGAGGGGGTGGGGGTGTGTGTGTGTGGAGAGGGGGTGGGGGTGTGTGTGTGTGGAGAGGGGGTGGGGGTGTGTGTGTGTGTGGCGAGGGGGTGGGGGTGTGTGTGTGTGGAGAGGGGGTGGGGGTGTGTGTGTGTGGAGAGGGGGTGGGGGTGTGTGTGTGTGTGGAGAGGGGGTGGGGGTGTGTGTGTGTGTGGAGAGGGGGTGGGGGTGTGTGTGTGTGTGGCGAGGGGGTGGGGGTGTGTGTGTGTGGAGAGGAGGTGGGGTGTGTGTGTGTGGAGAGGGGGTGGGGGTGTGTGTGTGTGGAGAGGGGGTGGGGGTGTGTGTGTGTGTGGAGAGGGGGTGGGGGTGTGTGTGTGTGTGGAGAGGGGGTGGGTGTGTGTGTGTGGAGAGGGGGTGGGTGTGTGTGTGTGTGCGGAGAGGGGGTGGGTGTGTGTGTGTGTGCGGAGAGGGTGTGTGTGTGTGTGTGTGCGGAGAGGGGGTGGGGGTGTGTGTGTATGGAGAGGGGGTGGGGGTGTGTGTGTATGGAGAGGGGGTGGGTGTGTGTGTGTGTGGAGAGGGGGTGGGGGTGTGTGTGTGTGTGGAGAGGGGTTGGGGGTGTGTGTGTGTGTGGAGAGGGGGTGTGTGTGGAGAGGGGGTGGGGGTGTGTGTGTGTGTGTGGCGAGGGGGTGGTGTGTGTGTGTGTGTGTGGCGAGGGGTGGGTGTGTGTGTGTGTGGAGAGGGGGTGGGGGTGTGTGTGTGGAGAGGGGGTGGGGGTGTGTGTGTGTGGAGAGGGGGTGGGGGTGTGTGTGTGTGGAGAGGGGGTGGGGGTGTGTGTGTGTGGAGAGGGGGTGGGGGTGTGTGTGTGTGGAGAGGGGGTGTGTGTGTGTGTGTGTGTGGAGAGGGGGTGGGGGTGTGTGTGTGTGGAGAGGGGGTGGGGGTGTGTGTGTGTGGAGAGGGGGTGGGGGTGTGTGTGTGTGGAGAGGGGGTGGGGGTGTGTGTGTGGAGAGGGGGTGTGTGTGTGTGTGTGTGTGTGTGGAGTGGGGGTGGGGGTGTGTGTGTGTGTGTGGAGTGGGGGTGGGGGTGTGTGTGTGGAGAGGGGGTGGGGGTGTGGAGAGGGGGTGGGGGTGTTTGTGTGGAGAGGAGGTGGGGTGTGTGTGTGTGGAGAGGGGGTGGGGGTGTGTGTGTGTGGAGAGGGGGTGGGGGTGTGTGTGTGTGGAGAGGGGGTGGGGGTGTGTGTGTGTGGAGAGGGGGTGGGGGTGTGTGTGTGTGTGTGTGGAGTGGGGGTGGGGGTGTGTGTGTGTGTGTGGAGTGGGGGTGGGGGTGTGTGTGTGGAGAGGGGGTGGGGGTGTGGAGAGGGGGTGGGGGTGTTTGTGTGGAGAGGAGGTGGGGTGTGTGTGTGTGGAGAGGGGGTGGGGGTGTGTGTGTGTGGAGAGGGGGTGGGGGTGTGTGTGTGTGGAGAGGGGGTGGGGGTGTGTGTGTGTGGAGAGGGGGTGGGGGTGTGTGTGTGTGGAGAGGGGGTGGGGGTGTGTGTGTGTGGAGAGGGGGTGGGGGTGTGTGTGTGTGTGGCGAGGGGGTGGGGGTGTGTGTGTGTGGAGAGGGGGTGGGGGTGTGTGTGTGTGTGGAGAGGGGGTGGGGGTGTGTGTGTGTGTGGAGAGGGGGTGTGTGTGTGTGTGTGGAGAGGGGGTGTGTGTGTGTGTGTGTGTGGAGAGGGGGTGTGTGTGTGTGTGTGTGTGTGGAGAGGGGGTGGGGGTGTGTGTGTGTGGAGAGGGGGTGGGGGTGTGTGTGTGGAGAGGGGGTGTGTGTGTGTGTGTGTGGAGTGGGGGTGGGGGTGTGTGTGTGGAGAGGGGGTGGGGGTGTGGAGAGGGGGTGGGGGTGTTTGTGTGGAGAGGAGGTGGGGTGTGTGTGTGTGTGTGGTGTGTTGCCCAGGGTTTCGAATACGTCCCATGCTTCCAGCTATTTTAAACTGGCCCCACACTAAGTTTTGAAATGATCCAGTCTGATCTCGGGGTGCCAACCCTCCAGCAGTGCCCAGGAATTTAAGATTAATCTCTGGGGCACTGTCAAGAGCCAACACCCGGGAGAAAAAAAAGTGTGTCTCTTCAAATATTCTTTTAAACATTTTTTGTTAGTTATAAAAATATTGGAGTGGGGGGAGGAGAGAGAGGAGAAGGCTGTTTGATTGATTAACTGTCGAGTATCATCCAATCGGATAAGGAAGAGTGTGTTCGTTATCCAATTGGTGCGAGAAATTATGATGAATCTTTATAAAACACTGGTTCGGCCTCAACTGGAGCATTGTGTCCAATTCTGGGCACTGCACTTTAGGAAGGATGTGAAGGCCTTAGAGAGGGTGCAGAAAAGATTTACAAGAATGGTTACAGGGCTATTGGGAGTGGGGAAATTAAAATAATCACTACCACTAGAGAAAAAGTACTAAACAAACTAATGGGACTAAAGGTGGACAAGTCCCCTGGACCTGATGGCCTACATCCTAGGGTCTTAAAAGAAGTGGCTGCAGAGATAGTAGATGCATTGGTTGTAATCTACTAAAATTCTCTGGATTCTTGAGAGGTCCCAGCGGATTGGAAAACTGCAAATGTTACGCCCCTATTTAAGAAAGGAGGGAGACAGAAAGCAGGAAACTATAAAGCAGTGAGCCTAACATCTGTCATTGGGAAAATGCTGGAATCCATTATCAAGGAAGTAGTAGCAGGACATTTGGAAAAGCATAAGACAGTCAAACAGAGTTAGCGTGGTTTTATGAAAGGTAAATCATGTTTGACAAATTTGCTGGAGTTCTTTGAGGATGTAATGAGCAGGGTGGATAAAGGGGACCCAGTAGATGTCGTGTATTTGTCTTTCCAGAAGGCATTCAATAAGGTGCCACACAAAAGGTTACTGCACAAGATAAAAGCTCACGGGGTTGGGAGTAACATATTAGCATGGATAGAAGATTAGCTAACTAACAGAAAACAGAGAGTCGGGATAAATGGGACATTTTCCGGTTGGCAAACTGTAACTAGTGGGGTGCTGCAGGGATCAGTGCTGGGGCCTCAACTATTTACAATCTATATTAATGACTTGGATAAAGGGACCGAGTGTAATGTAGCCAAGTTTTCTGATGATACTAAGATGGGTGGGAAAGAAAGTTGTGAGGAGGATGCAAAGAATCTACAAAGGGATATAGATAGACTAAGTGAATGGACAAAAAATTAGCAGATGGGTATAATGTGGGAAAATATGATGTTACCCACTTTGATAGCAAAAAATAAAATGGCCAATTAATATTTAAATGGAGATAGATTACAAAATATAGTGGTACAGAGATGCCTGGGGGTCCTTGTGCATGAGAGACAAAAAGTTAGCATGCAGGTACAGCAAGTAATTAGGAAGGCAAATGGAATGTTGGCCTTTATTGCAAAGGGGGCTGGAGTATAAAAGTAGGAAAGTCCTGCTACAAATGTAAAGGGCATTGGTGAGACCACACCTTGAGTACTGCGTACAGTTTTGGTCTCCTTATTTAAGGAGGGATATACTTGCATTGGAGGCAGATCAGAGAAGGTTCACGAAGTTGATTTTTGAGATGAAGGGGTTGTCTTATGAAGAAAGGTTGAGCAAGTTGGGCCTGTACTCATTGGAGTTTAGAAGAATGAGAGGTGATCTTATTGAAACATATAAGATTCTGAAGGGGCTTGACAAGGTAGATGCAGAGAGGATGTTTCCCTCATGAGGGAATCTAGAACTAGGGGGCATAGTTTCAGAATAAGGGGTCGCCCATTTAAAACAGAAATGAGGAGGAATTTCTTCTCTGAGGGTCGTGAATCTTTGGAATTCTCTACTCTAGATAGCTGTGGAGGCTGGGTCATTGAATATATTTAAGGTGGAGATAGACAGATTTTTGAATGATAATGGAGTCAAGGGTCATGGGAAGTGGGCAGGAAAGTGGAGTTGAGGTCACGATCAGATCAGCCATGATCTTATTGAATGGCAGAGCAGGCTCGAGAGGACAAATGGCCTACTCCTGCTCCTATTTCTTATGTTGTTATGAGGGACTTCAGTTGCATGGATAGACTGAAGCTGGGATCGTTCTTCTTGGAGCGGAAATGCTTGAGAGAAGATTTGATGGAGATGTTGAAAATCATGAGGGGTCTAGACAGAGTAGATAGAGAGAAACTGTTCCCCTTGGCAGAAGCGTCGAGAACCAGAGGGCACAGATTTAAGGTGATTGGCAGAACAACCAAAGGCGACATGAGGAAAAACGTTATTACGCAGCGAGCGGTCAGGACCTGGAATGCTCTGCCCGAAAGAATGGTGGAGGCAGACTCAATCATAGCTTTCAAAAGGGAATTGGATAAGTACCCGAAGGGAAAAAAGTTGCAGTGATACAGGGAAAAGGCGGGGGAGTGGGACTCGCTGAGGTGCCCTTGCAGAGAGCCGGCATGAGCTCGACGGGCCAAATGGCGTCCTTCCATGCTGAGCTTCCCGAGGATGGGCGTGTTGGGCGACCAATGGCGGGAGCGGGATGATTTGAGGAAGGAGGTCATATGATGAAACCTCCAGTAATCTCTCCATCCGGAGTTGGTGACCCTAAGCCTGTTGGAATACTCTGTGTAGCTGGTGGCTGACTTTACACTTTGATCTGATTTCCTTGCAACAAATAACATAAGAAATAGGAGCAGGAGTAGGCCACATGGCCCCTCGAGCCTGCTCTGCCATTCAATAAGATCATGGCTGATCTGGTCTTGGCCACAGCTCCACTTTCATTCTTGTTTCCCATGGTCTTTGACTCCCCTATAGTTCAAGAATCTGTCTATTTCCGCCTCGAATATATTCAATGACCCAGCCTCCACAGCTCTCTGCGGTAGAGATTTCCACAGATTCACGACCTTCTGAAAGAAGAAATTCCTCCTCATCTCCATCTTAAATGTGTGACCCCTTATTTTGAAACTATGCCCTCTAGTTCTAGATTCCCCCAAGAGGGGTAACAATCTCTCAGTTCCTACCCTGTCAAGCCCCCTCAGAATCTTACACGTTTCAATAAGATCACCTCTCATTCTTCTAAACTCCAATTTGTATAGGCCCAACCTGCTCAACTTTTCTTCATAAGTCAACCCCTTCATCTCAGGAATCAACCTGGTGAACCTTCTCGGAACTGCCTCCAACGCAAGTATATCCTTCCTTAAATAAGGAGACCAAAATATCCAGCACAGAAACGAGGCATTCGGCAAAGCTAGCCTGTGCTGATGTTTATGCTCTACGTGAGACTCCTCCCAATCTATCTGCCTCATCTCAACCTTTCAGCGTATTTATCTATCCCCATTTCTCTTCTGTAGTCATCTAGTTTCGTATTGAAAGCATCAAAGTTGCCTCAACCACTTCCTGTGATACCAAGTTCCTTATTCGAGCATGAAGCTATGGGATACTTCAGATCCTGGACCAGATATAGCATGCTCGCAAGCATCCGACTCACCTAATAATATATTTACTTTTCAATGGGGGTAGGGTTGGGCCGTACAGAACATCAATCACAGATGCTGAAGCTTGAGGGAAAAGGGGAGGACAGGCAGTGCAACATCCAATTATCTGTGTTAAATCAAATTATCTATTCAATTTGTTTCTATTCCATAGCTCTCCTATCCTCTTCCACCCTCTGTGAGGTCATCCAAAACCCTGCTACCTGTAGCCTAAGTCGCATCAAGTCCCGCTCGCCCATCACCCTCTGTGCTCGCTGATCTACATTAGCTCCCGGTCCGGCAACGCCTTGATTTATTTCACATTCACATTCCTCCATGGCCTCGCTCCCTCCCTTTCTCTATAACCCCTTCCAGCCCTACAACCCTCCCAGATCTCTGCACTCCTCCAACTCTGCCCTCTTGCGCATCCCTGATTTTCATCGCTCCACCATCGGCGGCCGTGCTTTCAGCTGTCCGGGTCCCAAGCTCTGGAATTCCCTCCCTAAGCCTCTCCGCCCCTCTCTCACCACCTTTTTAAGACGCTGCTTAAAATCCACCTCTTTGTCTAAGCTTTTGGGTCATCTGCTCTAATATCTCCATGTGTGACTTGGTGTCAATTTTTGTCTGATGACGCGCCTTGGGATGCATTACTACGTCATGTGTGCTATGTAAATGCAAGTTGTTGTTGTATCCCAGCACCGCCAACAACTGGTGGGGCGTCCAATCTATTTGGACCAAGTGAGAAGTGGAGAAAGCTGGTGATATATTGTGCTATTGGAGGTGAACATGGATCTGTTTTATGTGATCCCATATCGTTGCTGTACAAACATAGCAATCATCTTTAGTACATTTGACTTGCTTCCAATCTCTTCCACTGTGCTCCGGGAACCAGCTGAATCATGATAAAATATGCAGATTTCTTTGGCGGGCAGACTTTAGCCATATATCACAAGGCCGGTGAGTCAGGGGGTGTAATTCAATCATCCTTTTCCTGATGTTCAAAAAATATTTGCTCTACTCCCTCATTGTTTATGATGGCCACCCGAAACATTCAGTTGGATTAATGTCAAATGACTCTCTCTCTGCTGAACGACTGCAAACTGTAAATTACTTCATTTCTGTCTTTTCAATTCTCTCCTCCCGTCCTGAAGGTGTTGACTGTTGCAGCCTGTGTCCTAACTGCACCAAGTCCCACTCACCCATCACCCCTATGCTTGCTGAAGTACATTGGCTTCCGGTTAAGCAACGCCTCGATTTTCAAAATTCTCATCCTTGTTTTCAAATACCTGTATGGCCTCGCCCCTCCCTATCTCTGTAATCTCCTTCAGCCGCATAACCCCCCGAGATCTCTGCGATTCACCTATTCTGGCCTTTTGAGCATCCCTGATTTTAATCGCTCCACCATTGGCGGCCGTGCCTTCAGTTGCCTGGGCCCTAACCTCTGGAATTCCCTCCCTAAACCTCTGTCTCTCTCTCCTCTTTTAAGACGCTCCTTAAAACCTACCTCTTTGACCAAGTTTATGGTCATCTGCTCTGACATTTCCTTATATGGCTCAATGTCAAAAATGTTTTTGTGATAACACTCCTGTGAGGTGCCTTGGGATGTTTTATTAAAGGCATTATATAAATATTTGTTGCTACTTCTTGGAGGCTGTGACTGGGGGTGGGGGGTGGAGAGCTCGCTCGGGATTGGGGGAGGGGGCTGGGATTGGGGAACGCCTCTCTAGGGGTAGGGTGGGGGGAGGGGTGGGCGATGAGAGCTTGACATGGAGGGCTGGGGTGTAGGCCTTGGTGGGGAGGGGAACCGTATTTACTCTATGAAAACGCTGCATGATTGTGAGAACCTCAATTCAATCTTTCCCTTGACGTTCCCTGCTCCTTAGGAAAAAAAGACAGAAAGAAAGACTTGCATTTATATAGTGCCTTTCATGACCTCATGACATTCCAAAGTGCTTTACAGCCAATGAAGTACAATGCGGTCACTGTTGTAATATAGGAAACGCAGCAGCCCATTTGCGCACAGCAAGCTCCCACAAACAGCAATGTGATAATGAGCAGAAAATCTGTTTTAGTGATGTTGATTGAAGGATAAATATTGGCCCAGGACACTGAGGTTAACTCCCCTGCTCTTCGAAATAGTGCCATGGGATTGTTTATGTCCACTTGAGAGAGCAGACAGGGCCTCAGCAAAAGCAAAATACTGGGGTACTGATGTTGAATGATCAGCCATGATCATATTGAATGGCAGTGCAGGCTCGAAGGGCTGAATGGCCTACTCCTGCACCGATTTTCTATGTTGCTATGGATGCTGCAATCTGGAATAAAAACACAAAATGCTGGAAATCTTAGCAGGTCAGGCAGCATCTGTGGAGAGGAAGCAGAATTAACATTTCGGGTCGATGACGCTTCGTCAGAACTGGAGAGTGTTCGGAAAGAACAGATTCTTAACAAGCACTGAAAGGGGGAGGGGAAGAAAGAACAAAGGGGAAGATCTGTGATAGGGTGGAAGACAGGAGAGATTAGAGAGACAAAAGGGATGATGGGCCAAATTCAAAAGGTAATGCCAGGAGTTAGAAAAGCATTATTTGAGATTGGGTGTGAATGGCGGGATAATGACCAACTGCCATTAGAGACAAGGGGAAAAAAAGAAAGAAACAGGCTCTGGGGGGTGGCCGGGGTGGGGGGTTGGTGTGTGTGTGGGGGTGTGGGAGGGGGAGGGGGGTGTGGGAGGGGGGGTGTGTGTGGGATGGGGGGGGTGGGTGTGGGGGTGGCGGGGTGGCAGGGGGGGGCGGGAGAAAAGGGAGCCAAAGATTGGCAGCGGTTACACTCTGAAATTTTTGAACTTTATGTTGAGTCCAGAAGGTAAAGTGCCTAAATGCTTGTTTAGAATCTGTTATTTCTGAACACACTCCAGTTCTGACGAAGGGTCATCGACCCGAAACATTAACTCTGCTTCCTCTCCACTGACCTGACCCGCTGAGATTTCCAGCATTTTCTATTTACCTCAGCAATGTTTGCTTTAACAGGCTGCGTGGCCTATTTACAACTCTGCGCATGCGTGGTTTTTCAATTTAAAAGCCAGCTCACCGGCTGTGTGGGATTAGTGGAGTGCTGGGCAGCCACGCAGCTTAAAGGGACTCGCTTAACATCTCATCCGAATGACGGCACTTCCAACAGTGCAGCACTCGCTCAGCATGCACCAAGTGTCATAGAGTCATAGAATGGTTACAGCACAGAAGAAGGCCATTCAGCCCGTGCTGACTTTCTGCTAGTCCCAGGCTGTTCTTTTGTGCTCCAATCTCTGGAGTGGGACTTGAACCCACAACCTTCTGACTCAGAGGCGCGAGTGCTGCCCACTGAGCCACAGCTGACACGAGAATACCTGCAGCTTCTCGAGTCTCTCAACATCACTGATGTTAATTTTGTTCTGTTTGACCTCCAGTCTCTCTCTCTTTCTCTTTCTCTCTCTCTCTCTCGTGAGTAAAATATCAAAGTACTGAATTAACAGCAAGCTCTCTTTTTAATGCTCTGCAGTGACTCTCTGAGGGAGTTGCATGATTGGAGTGATTGAGGACTTGTCGTGGGTTCTGATGTAGAAGCTGCCTCGTGTTGGGAGTTCTGGGGATCATTCATTGCCTGGACAACTAAGTGCTAATTGAAGATTTTATGGGAACCTCTGACGTGTCAATTAGTCAATAATCCTGTTGTGAAAATAAGATTTATTTTTCTTTTGAACGGAGATGCAAGTGACCCTATTGTTGCCTGGGACAGGTCCAGAGCAGTCTGATTGAAATCTAACCCAAGGCAAGACATGTAGCTATCGCATTGCTCACCCTTAAGTTCTTCATTCAGTGTCACAAACACAGCCCAGATATCTGTCCAGTCAGGAGCGTGACCCTTTACCCGTAGTTGTCAACCATGGCTCAAGAGTCAGAAGGTTGTGGGTTCAAGTCCCACTCCAGAGATTGGAGCAGAAAAATCCAAGCTGACACTCCAGTGCAGTCAGTGCAGTGCTGAAGGAGTGCTGCACTGTTGGAGGTGCTATCTTTCGGATGAGACGTTCAACAGAAGCCCCATCTGCCCCCTCAGGTGGATGTAAAAGATCCCACAACACTATTTTGAAGAAGAGCAGGGGAGTTCTCCCCTGTGTCCTGGGCCAATATTTATCCCTCAACCAACATCACTAAAACAGACATGATCTGGCCATTATCACATTGCTGTTTGTGGGAGCTTGCTGTGCACAGATTGGCTGCCACGTTTCCCACATTACAATAGTGACTACATCTCAAAAAAGTGCCTAATTGGCTGTAAAGCACTTTGAGACAATTTGAGGTTGCGAAAGGCGCTATAGAAATGCAAGCTCTTTCTTTCCTGGCTATGTCAACTGTTTGACTCCTTGTTTTGAAGGAGCGACTGTCTCCAACATTGCTTCTCTGTGATGTGCATATCAGGCAATTGCTCAACAGGTCTTACTGCCTCGCATCTTTACTGAGTGCATGTTGATACTTGTTATATTTTTCTCCAGTGTTAACTATTCCTCTTAATTAACTATGGATGGATAGAGATTAGATACAGAGTAAAGATCCCTCTACACTGTCCCATCAAACACTCCCAGGGCAGGTGCAGCACAGGTTAGATACAGAGTAAAGCTCCCTCTACACTGTCCCATCAAACACTCCCCGGGCAGATACAGTACAGGTTAGATACAGAGTAAAGCTCTCTCTACACTGTCCCATCAAACACTCCCAGGGCAGATACAGTACAGGTTAGATACAGAGTAAAGCTCTCTCTACACTGTCCCATCAAACACTCCCAGGGCAGATACAGTACAGGTTAGATACAGAGTAAAGCTCTCTCTACACTGTCCCATCAAACACTCCCCGGGCAGGTGCAGCACAGGTTAGATACAGAGTGCTGGGCAGGCTGAAAAAGTGTAGCTGAAGAACTATTTGAACTCTAACCACGTTGTCAGTTATCTGCATGGAGACTTTGCAGATGTTATTTCTGTTCTCCCCCACCTGTGCATCATGTGAACATAGATGTCTCCTAATGCAGAGACCTTCTGCTTCTGATGTATCAGGCATCTTCTGGGTCGCACAAGAAGGCGGATAATGAAGGAGCTTTTGAAGTGTAGCTTGAGGTCTCCCTTCCTCAGATTGTTCCGTCCGGCTCCTTGAACTAGCTGCTCCTGGCCCTCTGCATGCTGGTAAAAGTATCGCAATCTATCTATTATAGCTCTGTGTTCGCTGACTTACATTGCCTCAGTTTTAAAATTCTCATCCTCCTGTTGAAATCCCTTCATGGCCTTCCCCCTCTCTATCCCTGTAACCTCCTCTAGCCCTACACCCCTCCCTATCTCTACATCCTCCTCCAGCCCCGCAACCCTCCCTTTCTCTGCATCCTCCTCCAACCCTACACCCCTCCCTATCTCTGCATCCTCCTCCAGCCCTACACCCCTCCCTATCTCTGCATCCTCCTCCAGCCCTACAACCCCTCCCTATCTCTGCTTCCTCCTCCAGCCCTACAACCCTTCCTATCTCTTTAACCTCCTCCAGTCCCACAACCCTCACATTGCTCCCCTCTTCTAATTCTGGCATCTTGTGCATCCCCTATTCTCATCGCTCCACTCTTTGCGGCCGTGCCTTCAGCTGCCAAGCCTCCAAGCTACGAATCCCCTCCCTAAATCTCTCCGCGTCTTCACCCCTCTCTCCTCCTTGAAGACTCTACTTAAAACCTTCCTCTGTTACCAAGCTTTTGATCGCCTGTTCTAATATCCCCTTATGTGGCTCGGTGTACAATTTTATTTGATAATCGCTACTGTGAAGCTCTTTGGGATGTTTTACTGCGTTAAAGGCGCTATATAAATGCAAATGTAATACTGGAGATGAAAAAGGGACCTTGGAGGGCTTGTCCACTGATCCCTGAAAGTAGCAGGCAAGGTGGTTATGAAGGCATATGGAATGCCTGCCTTTATTGGCTGAGGCATAGAATATAAGAGCAGGGAGGTTATGCTTAAATTGTATAATACTTTGGTTAGTCCACAGCTGGAGTGCTGCGAGCAGTTCTGGTTGCTGTATTATAGGAAGGGCGTGATTGCACTAGAGCGGGTGCAGAGGAGATTTACTAGGCTTCTGCCTGGAATGGAGAATCTTAATTATGAGGACAGATTGGATAGGCTGGGTTTGTTCTCATTGGAACAGAGGAGGTTGAGAGGAGACTACATTGAGGTGTACAAAATATTGAGGGGCCTGGATATAGTGGATAGTAAGGGCCTATTTCCATTGGTGGAGGGGCTATTACGACAGGGCATAGTTTTAAAGTGGTTGGTGGAAGGTTTAGAGGGGATTTGAGGGGGGGATTCTTTACGCAGAGGGTTGTGGGGATCTGGAACTCGCTGCCTAGAAGAGTGGTGGATGCAGAAACCCTCACCACTTTTAAGAGATGGTTGGAAACATAGAAACATAGAAAATAGGTGCAGAAGTAGGCCATTCAGCACTTTGAGCCTGCACCACCATTCAATATGATCATGGCTGATCATGCAACTTCAGTACCCCATTCCTGCTTTCTCTCCATACCCCTTGATCCCTTTAGCCGTAAGGGTCCCATCTAACTCCTTTTTGAATATATCTAACGAACTGGCGTCAACAACTTTCTGTGTTAGAGAATTCCACAGGTTCACAATTCTCTGAGTGAAGAAGTTTCTCCTCAGCTCGGTCCTAAATGGCTTACCCCTTATCCTTAAACTGTGACCCCTGATTCTGGACTTTCCCAACAGCGGGAACATTCTTCCTGCATCTAACCTATCCAATCCCGTCAGAATTTTATATGCTTCTATGAGATCGCCTCTCATTCTTCTAAATTCCAGTGAATACAAGCCTAGTCGATCCAGTCTTTCTTCATATGTCAGTCCTGCCATCCTGGGAATCAGTCTGCTGAACCTTCGCTGCACTCCCTCAATAGCAAGAATGTCCTTCCTCAGATTAGGAGACCAAAACTGCACACATTATTCAAGGTGTTGCCTCACCAAGGCCCTGTACAACTGCAGTAAGACCTCACTGCTCCTATACTCAAATCCTCTCGCTATGAAGGCCAACATGCCATTTGTCTTCTTCACCGCCTGCTGTACCTGCATGCCAACTTTCATAGAAACATAAAAATTTACAGCGCAGAAGGAGGCCAGTTCGGCCCATTGTGTCTGCGCCGGCCAACAAAGAGCTGCACGACCCCAGATCAACAGCCCTAAAGGTTACATATAAACCTATGAACAATGACGGAAAGGCAAAGAGCACCCAGACCAACCAGTCCACCTCATACAACTGCGACACCCCTTTATACTGAAAACATCTACACTCCACCAAACCGGAGCCATGTGATCTCCTGGGAGAGGCAAAAACCAGATAAAAACCCAGGCCAAATTAGGGAGAAAAAAATCTGGGAAAATTCCTCTCCGACCCATTCAGGCGATCGAAACTAGTCCAGATCATCACACTGGCCGTATTCTATTCCATGCAGTACTTACCTTTGTATCTGCGCCGTGAAACAAAAGGTCATCCAGTCTAATCCCAATTACCAGCTCTCGGTCCGTAACCCTGCAGGTTACGGCACTTCAAGTGCTCATCCAACCATCTCTTAAAAGTGGTGAGGGTTTCTGCATCCACCACTCTTCCAGGCAGTGAGTTCCAGATCCCCACAACCCTCTGCATAAAGAATTCCCCCCCTCAAATCCCCTCTCAACTTTCCACCAACCACCTAAAAACTATGCCCCTATTCAATGACTGATGTGCCAGGACACCCAGGTCTCGTTGCACCTCCCCTTTTCCTAATCTATCACCATTCAGATAATATTCTGCCTTCCTGTTTTTGACACCAAAGTGGATAACCTCACATTTATCTACATTATACTGCATCTGCCATGCATTTGCCCACTCATCTAACCTGTCCAAGTCACCCTGCAGCCTCTTGGCATCCTCCTCACAACTCATACTGGCACCCGGTTAGTGTCATCTGCAAACTTGGAGATATTACATTCAATTCCTTCATCTAAACCATTAATGTATATTGTAAATAGCTGGGGTCGCAGCTATGAACCTTGTGGTACCCCACTAGTCACTGCCTGCCATTCTGAAAAGGGACCCGCTTATTCCTACTCTTTGCTTCCTGTCTACCAGCTAGTTCTCTATCCATGTCAACACATTACTCCCAATACCATGTGCTTTAATTTTGCACACTAATCTCTTGTGTGGGACCTTGTCAAAAGCCTTTTAAAAGTCCAAATACACCACATCTATGGTTCTCCCTTGTCCACTCTACTAGTTGCATCCTCAAAAAATTCCAGAAGATTTGTCAAGCATGATTTCCCTTTCATATATCCATGCTGACTTGGACCGATCCTGTCACTGCTTTCCAAATACGGTGCTATTACATCTTTAATAATTGATTCCAACATTTTCCCCACTACCGATGTTAGGTTAACCGGTCTATAATTCCCTGTTTTCTCTCCCTCCTTTTTTAAAAAGTGGGGTTACATTAGCTACCCTCCAATCCATAGAATCTGATCCAGAGTCTAGAGAATGTTGGAAAATGACCACCAATGCATCCACTATTTCTAGGGCCACTTCCTTAAGTACTCTGGGATGCAGCCTATCAGGCCCTGGTGATTTATCGGCCTTCAATCTCATCAATTTCCCTAACGCAATTTCCTGACTAATAAGGATTTCCTTCAGTTCCTCCTTCTCGC